>NC_081405.1:269188691-269788691 GCF_030272615.1 Cryptomeria japonica
TAAAGATAAATAGGAGAAGAGTGGAATATAAAGATCTTTTTAGCTTTTTTTTATGAATAGGTGTATCATATCTATTAATAAAATATAAATACACATATTCATAAAAGAAAAAGGTAGGAAAATGCATGTCCACCCCTCAGAATCCTTCAAACAATGCCAAAAAAAACAAAATAAGAATCACACAGACAAAGCCTAGAAACAAAATATCATTAACTAATTTTGAAGTGTCATCTATCTATAGATATGCTCATACTTTAATTGCTAGAAACATAAATCTCATAGCGAAATTATTTTTAAAAAAAATTCAAATTTCAAATTTCAATTGTAATTAATTAAATATAAATATTCTAGGGAAATGTTTAAGGTCAACAAATGCAACGTCTTTAAGGAAGTTGAACGGTTCCTTGGAAATTATAATTAAACATCACTATTTCCTATGTATTTGAAAATTACAAGGTTTTTCTTAAATACATAAAAACCTTTTGGGTTTGAAAGTTTCAAAGATGATGCCTAGGGCTAAGTATGGATATCCAACGCCAAAGTTGACAATGCATAATATTTATTTATTTATATTATAATAGTTTAGGGAAGCTTAATTCTTCTTTGCTTTGGTTGAAGAATGTATGTGACTCTTTTAAGGAATATCTATCAATTATCTTTTTGTTATTTGGAAATTCTTTGAAAAAAGTGAAGTACCAATAAAAATCTTTTGGGAAAAAGATTACACGCTAATTTAGTCATTTTTAAAAGTATTTTTTATAAATAATAAAGTAATTATATAATTATAAAGTGATCAAACTTTTCTTAGAGTTCTTTTGGATAATTATTTAATTGATGTAATTAATATATATAAAATATCAATAAACATGAGGATGAGGCCCCTCAAAAATGTGGTCTCACTGGTTCATAGCTCGAGTCAAAATCAAATACCACTTCGGTTGTGATTGATCAAAAAAAAATATTAATAAACATAAAATATTTTTGACAACTAGAATTGATAAAATATTATAATATTAAATGTTATTTAAAAAAATATATATATAATTAAAAGATTTATTTTTTTTGTATTAAAAATCGAGAGACCAAAATATGGAGAGTTTATACAAAAAAGAGCATGGGAGGCAGAGCCTCAGCCATCACACAGTAAGGTTAGAGAGACTAACCGGGTGAACATATACAGTCGTCCACCTACCAAAAAGAGTCACGAAGGAAAGTATATACAGTCATCCATAATCATCTACTAAACATTTTCTAAACACCTAGTGGAGAATCTCATCCTGATTTTCCAACCACGTGGTCCAACCTTGTGGGCCTTCCATCCATACCACCTTCTTCCGATCCAGGATCTGGGTAAACATCTCGAGCTTGTCAAAGTAGGGACCTTTGTTATCCCTGAGTTCCTTGATCAGCTTCTTTAGTGCATCATCGAAGGCAGTCTGGTTTTTTGCAACTCTAGCCCATTCAAAGCCATCCTTCATCTCATAGACGAACATGGTTGCACGGCCATCCCTGAGGAAACGCAACAACTTTTCCCTCTCGACATTCATCAAAAAGCATATCTGCACAACAATTTTATAACATGTGAGTTTTTTAAAAAACCCAGTAAGAGACCTATCAGTACCTTGGAACTTTTCCTCATTTCCAAATTTCCAAATAAACCAAAGTATGAAAGAAGAGAGAATTTGCCAGAATAGGTTAGCATCCTTCTTAAGGCCACGAATGAAACTAGAAATAATATCAAGAGTACATACATGTTCAGTAAGGGAGATTCCAAACATCAACCAGACTTCTCTGGCAAAAAGTAGTCGAAAAAAATGTGTCGTGCAGTCTCGGGCTTCCTATAGACAGAGCATAGGTCAAAAGCAACAGAGTTATTCCTAATAGGAAGTCTATCTAGCATTAGTTGCCACCTGAAGCATTTGATCTTAGGGGGGATGGGAGACTTCCATAGTTTCTCAAACGTTTTTTGCCAAGCAGAGGTATTAAGGTCAGCATACCAAAGGGAATTAACATGATCGATCACCGAGATGTCATAGTTGAGCAGTTTGTAAATAGACTTGGCTTTGATCTTGGAGAGGGGGGAGCCATCCTTCCATAGGAACGAGAGGTATATGTGAGTGTCTACATCAGTGTTCCTAGGAAGATTTAGACAAGCACAAGCGTTTTTAATCATATTGTAAGTTTTCTTATGCGAGGCAGGGAGGCCATACTCATTACTAAGATCCTCCCAGCTAATGAGATTATCATGTTCCAAGATGTCCATAAGATACTTAATGCCCTTATTATACCAACACTTAGTAGAGCATCCTTGGGTTAAGGCAAGGGGTTTAGAGTTATGGTAGAGATTCCACCATATTGATCTCTCCCCATGCAGAGTGTTATTACAGTCAATATTAGAGTTGACAATAAGTTTACACACATGCTCCTAGGCTTTCCAGATGGACATAACACCCAAGTGCCTTGGACAAACACAGAGAAACCGCCTGCTACCAAATCACTAAGGGGGAGGGCTTTCCAAGATTTGGCAAACTTGGGGACACCATTTTGTATGTTATTTCTGACAAGAATCTTCCAAGGTTCTTGTCCTTCCAAAGCATGAAATATCCATTTGGCAGCAAGGGAAATTCCTTGCGTTCTAAGATCCTTAAGACCCAACCCACCCAGTTTCCTGTCTATGTGGCACCAGATCCATTTGACCGCATGGGCCTTTCTTTTACCCTTGCCATCAGACCAAAGGAAGAGTCTGATAGATTTTTGGATTTCAAAGATTTGGTAGTTACTAAACATCCAAATAGAGGAGTAGTATATACTATAGGAAGAAAGGATTTTCTGACAGACTTCAATCCTACCAGCTAGGGAGAGAACCCTATTGTTCCATTTGTTAAGTTTTTTATCAATCTTTTTTTTTTACCCAAATCCACATATCTTTGAGAGAGGGAGAGATAGAAAAAGGGATACCAAGGTATCAGACTATTTTATTGGGTCCTCCCCATGAATATCCAGACTGTTGAAGCCAGTCCGGGGGTTCCTCTTTCCACCCAAGCAGAATAGATTTGGAGTTGGAGATATGAGCACCAGAGGCTCTACCAAAGGTTGCAAGTTTTTGATTGAGGAAGTCAATGTTATGTCTAGAGAGCTCCAAGAAGAGGAAGGTATCATCAGCAAACTGAATGTTGAGCAATTTAGAGTCATCTGGCATCTTAATGCCATGAACTTTAGGAGATAGGGTGTCATCTCTTAGGAGGTAGAATAGGGCATCTGAGGCAATAACAAATAGAGCAAGGGCAAGAGGGCAGCCCTACCTAATAGATCTAGAAAGAGGAATAGGCACAGAGAGAGTCCCATTAATTTCAATCAGGGCAGAGGCATCTTTGAGGAGGATTTGAACATAATTACAGAACTTGCTAGGGAATCCAAGGCTTTGAGCATCATGAGGATGAAGTCCCATTCCACCCTGTCATAGGCTTTCTCAAAGTCAACAAGGAACATGGCAGTATCTTGATTAGAGGTCTTGGCCCATTCCATAGATTCCCAGCTAGTGACAAGATTCTCCAAGATATACCTACCTTTAATGAATCCTGTTTGGGTAGAGTAGATGAACTTGGGAAGAATTTTCTCAAGGTGAGAAGCTAGGGCTTTGACCAGGATTTTATAGGAGACGTTAAGGAGGGTAATTGGCCTCCAGTTTTTTATGAGGGCTTTGTCCCCATCTTTTGGGATAAGTTTAACAATGCCCCTATTGATGGACTCCCCAAGGGTGCCATTATCAAGTGCTTCAGTGTATAGGTCATAGAGGTCTTTGGTGACCCACTCAATATTGGTTTTGTAGAATTCAACAGGGAGTCCATCAGGGCCTGGGGCCTTATTATCCTTGAGAGCCTTAATGGCATCAACAATTTCTTCCATAGAGATTTTGGTCTTGAGAAGGAGAGCTTCATTCTCAGAGATCCTTTTCGGGATAATGCTACTACATCTATTTCTATCATCTTTCGAAGCTTCAATATCCTCTGAGGTAAAGAGATTCTTATAAAACATTTCAAAAGCATCTTTGATATCATTGATATTCAGGAGTTCCTTGTCCTCTACTATGATTCTGTCAATTTTTTCTCTGTTTTGTTTTTACTTAAGAAGGTTGAAGAAAACTTTGGAGCCTTTGTCTCCAAATTTGAGCCAGTGGTTACGGGCTCTAATGAAAGCACCCCTAATTTTGATCTGTTGATGTTTCCTAAGGATGTCTCTAGCCTGAGAGACTCGTTCCGCCAAGGTAGAGGAGGAAGGTTGTAATTGTATTTCATTGGTGTAGGAGCACCTTCACAATTTTGGCTTGTTTGATCCTGATGGGATCAAGAATTGAATAAAGGACTATTGTAAGGGTCCAAGTGTGTGTTTTAGGTTTCATTATAGTTTAAGTTTATCTTAGAGTTGTTTAGATAGTTCTTCTCAAGTTTTCTTTCCAGTTTTGGCCCATAGTGCCTTGTAAGCCAAAAATGGCATTATAGTGAAAATATGCTCAAAACTTTGTAACAAGCCTAGAAAGGAATTGGAGTAGGTGTATTTATTGATTTGACACCTTCTCAAATGGTTAGGTGGAAGATATTTGTCTTGTAGGTCAAAAATGCACTAAGCGTCAAAAATTGCCAATGTTGTCAAGCAACATGTTGACAAAAAAGAGAGAAAAGTTGTAAAATCACTCTACAAGGTAGTTATGGACGCCATAATGGTTGGAAAGGTTTGAGTGTGCCTATATAAGGACACTTCAAACATTGTAAATGGGTTGGCTTTGTATTAGCAAGAGGAAATTAATGAAATATGACTGTTTTTCATGCTTTTTAAGCTTAATCTATCGTAACGGTCCATAAAAAGCAATATTTCCATACTTTTCTTTCATGGGAGTTTGTGTCATGGTTGTATGAAGGTTTTTCATTCTTTGTGTTAAGGTTTTTACTATGTTTTGGTTTATCAAATAAAATCTTTTAGTTTTTGCCAGTTGACTACCCTGAACTGGGGTTTTGAGGAAAATGGGTTGAAACACTTGGTCTCCATGGGTAACCAAGCAAAAATGAACCTTGGAGACCAAGTTTGACCTTTGTACATATTGTATTTTAAGTTTTTTCTGTCATTCATAATGGAAAAGATGAGTTTGAGCACTTATTAGGCAAGTTGTCTAACTTGGCTAGTATTATTCCTTTACGCTCAAAATTTGGGTTCTAAGCACTAGATATTGAAACAAGACATGGACAGAGGTCTGCACCTGTCCCATGAAGCATTTTGAAGGGATTGGAGCACCAAAATTTATCCATTTTTCATTATAAAGTGTCACTGTTTGTGAAGGGCAGCGATCTCCCTGTTTTGGGAAATATAATGGTTTTTGTTACAAAATTTGCTCTATGAATGCTTTTTGTATTGGAAAATGATTTTTGATGTTGTATTAGAGTTGAAAACTTGTTTGGTAGCATCTATTTGCAATAGTGGTGTTCTAGGTGTACTCCTAATTAGCTGTTATGTAGGGACAACTGTGAAAAATCAGAAAAAACAAGGATTTGACAGTGTATTTTGCTCATTTAGAGTTTGTTTGCCAAGTGTTTGGCAAAATGACAAGTGGAAATTGTTTGATTAGTGATCTCCAAGGTGTGGCAGAGCCCAATGGTCAGTTTTAGGCCTTGGTTTGTGAAGGAGTTGTGTAATCATATCGAGAAAATTATTTGAAATTTTATTTGTAAAGGTAATCTTTCAGAAGAGAAAAAGATCCCGCTTGTGTCTCTCAACAAAATGACTCCAAGCAAATCTACGGGTGGGGTGGGTCTGCACGATCTGTCAAAAAGGAATAAGGCCTTTGGGGGAAAGCTAGTTTGGAATATGTATGAAAAACCACATGCTTTATGGTGTCAAATTATGCGAGCAAAGTATTTAGATACTCCTATCCCTTCACGTATATTTACTATCCTTGATCCTCCATCAGGATCTGCAGTTTGGAACTTCATGATGGACTTTAGGAATGTGATTACTAGATACTTATCGTGGCAAGTACATAATGGCAAAGAAGTCAACTTTTGGCATGATTCATGGATTAGTCTCCCCCCTCTTAATCTGGAGGAGTCCCTAGTAGATGTGATCCCTATATTTACTGCTCATTGGGGTTCACACCTTTATGATTACATAGATGATCTTGAGAAGCCTTCAAATCGTGTCATTTGGAAGAAGCCAGCTCTACTCCCAATCTCCCCAAGTCAAAAGGTAAAATTTTCTTTGATTCTCAAGAACCGCATTATCTTTATCTCTAATGGTTTGGACAAATTGATATAGTGCCCTACAAAGAATGGAAAGTACTCTATCAAGGAAGGGTATAAGGAAATTCATCAAATGTTTGTTCAATCCTATTCACAAAGAGCCTACAATTTCTGTTGGAATAATAGTGTTCTTCCCAAGGCAAGGATGTTTGCTTGGCTTGCTCTACATAAGAGAATACTCACCAATGAGAGACTTGTTAAATTGAATATTGCACATCCATTTGCTTGTGTACTTTGTGGTGAACACAGTGAAACGTTAGATCATCTCCTCCTCCAATGTGATTTTGCTCACTATTGTTAGATGTTCATGCTTGATAAGCTTTCCTTTAGCACACCTCTTCCAAATAATGTATGGGATTTGTTCCAGTCATGGCCAGTCTTCTACTCATCCTCTCCTTTTGCATGTATTTGGAAAGTGATCCCATCCATAGTAGTATGGTCACTTTGGTGGGAAAGAAATAAGTGTATTTTTAGAAAGCAAACATCTCCTCTTTCTGAAGTTTTCAATTATATTGAAAAATCAGTATCAGAACTGGTTAATGCTCAAGTTTCAAATCAGTTCAATTCAAATAGGGAATTTACTTCTTGGGATGGTCAAGTTATTAACTGCTGGAAGGGCATCTCTATTCCTGTATCACCTTGTCTTCCGAGAGTGAGAACTAGTAAAATTGATAGAAATAAAGTGAAATGGTGTCCTCCAGATTCAATGCATTTCAAAATAAATTTTGATGGCTCCTCTAAAGGGAACCCAGGTGATGCAGGGATAGGAGTATGCATAAGGGATCACACAAGATGTGTTTTAGCTTTGAAAGTTGCTTTTATTCTGTCGGGTACTAACAACTTTGCAGAGGCATATGCTTTACTTGAAGGTATTCTACTAGTAAAAAAACTGAACATCTCATATATACACATTGAAGGCAATTCAACTATTATTATCAATGCTTGCATAAAGAGAAATATTGATAATTGGCAGATAAGATATTTACTTGAACAAGCATGGACACCAATTGATACATTTATAAACTTCACCATTTCACATGTGTAGAGAGAAGGGAACCGGGTTGCAGATCATTTGGCAAACATGGGAAGTTCCAAGGAGGAACTTAATATGATGGGTCCAAATTGTGATTTTGATTCTTATCCAATTCTTAAGGCAAAAATTTTGGAAGATATGGGTATAGGATAATATTACATATAGCTATACAGTGGTCTTTTTCATAATGATATAAATTGGTATGTGTGATATTATAAGTGCAGGGCCATGTGGTTTTGTTGCATCTATATATTGTGAAGGGATATCGATTTGAGAAGTGTGTTGGATTGTAAGTTCGATAAATTCATAAGTGAGACAGATTGTGGACTGCTATGTAAATGTGCACAGCTCTCGTGATGTTTTGGTTTAGACTGTATCTTGTTCAATACATTCCAGAAAATATTCAATACTGGGGGATGTTTTATGGCACTCGGTATTCTAGACACTATAAGATATTGTATTTCTTGGCATATTTGAGATTTAAATCTCACAACCTTTTTATGTATTGTAGAGCAAGGATCGGAGTTTTTCTTACTGGTTCTTTTCTCCGGGAGCTCTTTGAATCAGCTTTATATAATAAAATATATTGTGGCACCGCCACCTTGTTTTGGAAAAAAAAAACATTGGATATTTTGAACATATACACCCACCTGAGTCCTTATATCCTATTGAAAAAGACATCTTTATCCGACTCTTTAAACAAAGACCAATGAACTACCTACACAAAGCTCTTTGACCCGATGAACAACAAGCACCTTAAACGATATTATACCTAAGGGCTCTATAGTTTAGGTTTTACTTTCCGCATTCCATATCATATTATTCAAAGCATTGCATTACATATAGTTTTTTCTTTTTTTAAATGCATCGCACTCTCAGAAGTTTTAACATTTTCATATAGTAGCATCAATAAAACAAGACAATTGTTCAAGTTTATCATTCATTTGCATTTAAGAGAAGCAAGGGTCATCTCCTTTCTTAGATATTTGAACATGAAGTCTTTGAGGTCCTAAGGTCATTCATTTTCAACATTACCCTGTGACGACGCTTTACTTATGGTTGGGTAGTGATTTCACTATTCGAGACTTGTTAACCCAAAATCTATCAATTGCTATATCTCAAACACATTAAGAAGATCTCTAATTCATTCGAGACACCTAGTTGATCATATGACTATTGAAAAATCTAAAATTCCACTTCAGCCCCCCTGTAATTGTCACACCCAAGTAGGTTTCATTACTTACAAGTCAAGGCAAGAAAAGAAAAAGAAAAAGAGCTATGCCAAATATCCATCTTAAGTCAAAAGAGCAATGATATATAACTGAAATATCATGTATACAAATGTGATAAAAAAGATTGACTATGGGAACATGCAAGTAACTCCATCAGGGCTATGAACGCCTACTGGAAATGGAACAATATTTGAGCAATTACAGTCTATAACCTCGTCGAAGTTCTCAAGGCTTGCTGGCAGCAAGGCTCTATTCGGGATGCTTTTGAAGTTAGGATAATCCATGAGTCATATAGAATGCTAAGGATCTTTAGTGAACACAAGAGCAGGAATTAACTCATTTGCACACACATGGGAAAAAGAAGATCAAAGTGTCAAGAACCAATGGGGAAGCTTTCCGCGTCTCCATTTGTAAATCCAAGTCACTAAGTGTGTTGAGTTGAATATTCCAAAGGGCCTTAGGGATCGATTGACTGCTTATCTATGAAATGTTTTGCACCTCTATTTCAATTGGTCTATTACAAATGACACAGTCAACCTTGTTCGAATAGGAAATGCATCTTCATCATGCATATTGCATTCACATAGGTCATGTCAAAAATTCATTTGTCTCCACATGCATTTTGCAGATCATCATGTCATTTCGGTCTGCACACTGGGGGCATAACTGAAAAAATCCAAAAAATCATACAAAGTCCTAAAAAACTCCAAAAAATCGTATAAAGTCTTGAAAAAAATCCTATAATGTCCTTCGAAAACATCCTAAAAAATCAAATATGATCCTGAAAAAAATCCAAAAACAATGAAAAACTCAAAATCAAAAAAACAGTCAAATATGGAAAACAACCAAAAACATCTGCAAACAATCCTCCATAACAACCAAAAAACATCTGAAAAATGTCCTGAAAAATCATCCAAAAACATTCAAATATCGATCCACATAATCCAAAAACATCGAAAAAGCTCTCGGAAAAGAACTAAAAATCAATCAATCAAAAAACTTGCAATAAAATATCTTGTGAGAAACAAATACCCTAGCAGACATCAAGCAAACACTTCGCACAAAGTTAACAAAGGATACGACTATCTAGTCAAACATCTGCAATCAACTAATCAAACTGTCTTATCAATCGTATCATATCCATATCAAGTGATCATTATCTTGTCTTAAACAAAAGAGTATACACTCGAAATCAAACAAGTCAGTCTTAAACGGGGTCTGCAACTTTTTGAGATCAGACATTATCAACCATCACATCAAGCAACTGGGAACAAAGGCACAAGGTCAGTATAGCTGCTGAATTTTGTTTGGGTCAGTCTTTATCTTTTATCAATTGGCGACAGATTATGTTCCTATGCTACTCAAGGATGTCCACAAGTGACTAGAGGAGCCATGATGGGCATTATCTTTTTCTTTGTTTGCTCCTTGTCTACTACGTGTTTGTTTGTACAATGAGATATCTTTGCATCTTGGTTACTTATACCCTGCTATGCTAAGCTTCATTGTTCAATAATAAGGCTCAGTGATGAATATATATTGACGCAATAAAATATGTGACACGGGTTCATGATTCTTTCAAATTTCATTTGCATCTCATTTGCTTATTGATAGTTTGTTGATTTCTCATCTTCTTTCTAAATCGTATTCTTTCTAACATTCTTTCTATCATCAATTTTTCTTTCTATCATCTAACTAGCATTTCTTCATGGTGTATCTGAGGTAAAATTGGTTCATTCCATTGGATTCATAATACATTCCATTGCATTCATTAGCATCATTAATACATACATGTACTATCATTGCATTTCAGAATCACATAAAATGAAATAGATATGCATCATAAAACTCATAGCATCATATAAGCATACATGGAAAACAAAACATAAATAGATCACTGCCAAAACCTGCATATCATATATATACGACTCAAAAATGATAATGTGTGTGAATACAATAAATAAGCCCGAAGGATTAGATAACATGATCAAAAAATGTCTCAACCAACACTGCCTCTATCGGCAAGTGGATCATGTCCACTAGATCCTGCCCCAGGATGTCGAGGTGGTCCCATAACGCCACCATTGCTAGTCCATCGTGAAGTAGATCTACTCGATCTCCTCCCCATAAACGCACTGAAGCTAGGCTCTCTTTGACCCTCAGGGATGGCTCTCTCATATGCCTGTCTATAATAAATAGCCTCCTGTGTAGCAGTGAAATACCTATTTGCCTGGTCGCATGCATCTGTACCTGCTCTAAAAAGCTGATCAAAGGCATCCATGGTAATCTGACATCTCCGCACTGCCTCATCTCAGACGATCTCTCTCAGCATCAAGGGCCCCATAATTGGCATGGTAGGTCTCCCGCTCGATCTCTTGTCTAGCGACATCATCCTCCAAACTTTGGACCTGCGCTCTAAGAGTCTACAGCTCATCCTCCTCACCGACCTGTCCTCTCCCACCCTCGGCAGCAAGCACATCCTCTAGCTCTGGCATATCCTCATCATCATCTCCACTCTCGATGCTTGATGACTCAGAAGCACCATTTCTATCTTCATTGCTAATAGACTCGGTGTCTCCACCAATGTCTACATCCTCATCTCCCTCATCTAGTGTGTTGTAATAGGAACAACAGGATTAGTCAAAGGCACTGGCCTATGCCTAGCAAACCACGCATTATACTGCATCGTCATCCCTGGATCTGCTGCACCTCTACCCCAACCCCAGAGTAATGGTTGTAGAGAATCAAACTCAGCAGAAGCAACATGTGGCTGAATACAAACACCCCAATCAGATACCTCCCGTGATACGCGAGCAAAGCAAGCAGTAACCACAGGTGTCACCTATACCTCACCGAATTGTCTCAGAACCCGCCCTGGAAGATACATCTCGATAATTCGCTGGGTTTGAAAGGCCCTACCGATCAGATGTCTCTGTTGTCAGCAGAAAGGCATGTGCATTGCATCATCCTCCCAACCAGGGCAATCTAAGTATGGTCTCCAAATAAAATGCTGCAATATGTCAAACTGATGCCTCCAATACAAGGTATTACCTGAACCCCTGTGTCTAATACCTGTTGTATACCTGAAATCATAAGGCTCACCAGGCTGCAAATCTACATGAATAATAGGCCTAGAGATAGAAATATGCTCCCATGCCCATGTCTGGAGCAAAGTAACACCACAACTGATAGAACGGTATCCAAGGTACACAATACCATGCATTTGATAGTACAACATGGCTAGTAGACAAGGACCCCACGCATACAGTCGATGATAAACAATCATATCATGGAGCACTTTGCCCCATCCAACTGGAAATCCATGACCTCGTCTGTCAGGTATTAGTAAACCACCGACAACACTGCATAATACAATAGTCATGTCATCATAGTCTAATCGGGCCCAAAGGATGTCATAATGGCCACTGATCTGTAAGTCTTGTATCTCACACTCGAAAAGTGCACATAGTCCAGTAATGTCATCATCATGATCATATACAACTCTCTCACCATGAATCAGAATACGGAGTATACGCCATACATCCTCTAATGTAATGGATGTCTCACTAGTTGAAAGATGAAATGAACAAGTCTCAGAGTGCCACTGCTCTATCAATGTTGTAATCATGGCCCTGTTGGCCATAACCTCTGGCAAGTGTAAAACATGATATAGACCAAGTTGTCAAATATGCTCAATCTCCTCATCAAGTAAGTCAGTTCAAAGATCAAGTCCACTAGGTCTGCTTTGTCAGTAGTATAACACTCCAATGTTCTCCTGCAATGAGAAAATGTTGAATATATCAGATATCGGATCCCGAAAAACTAAAATATTTTCAAACGCATGACAAAAATTACATTTACAACGAATGCATGATAGTTATGACTAATGTGGTACAATTATGACTCTTGTGTGACGTTTAAAGCTAATGCATAATGACATGAGCGCATGCATTACATTAGACACTTTTGCGTAAAGAAATGAGCGAATGCGGCACGTTTAACACGAATGTGTAACACTTAAGGCGCATGCATAGCATTTAGAGCATTTGTGATACATTAACAATGAATGCATAAACATTGAAAAGCGATTGCGTAACACAATGCAAAAATTGATCAGTGAAAGTTTTTTGGAAAATAACCAAAAAACAGGTAAAAAACTGAGAAAAAAATTGGAAAAATACCATGCCGCCAGTCCCAAGAGGTCTCTGATATGAACGTACTTAGTCAAACAGATGCAATCAAGCTCTATAACCAGCCATGATGATCAAATACTAGCAAGAAAGCACACAAATTGTAGAGAAAACCAAGAAATTACTAAATTGCAAATGAACTAATGAAACCTAAAAATCTCTATTTATAGCTCAAAATTAGGGTTTTTTGACACCTCGACGCGCGTGGTCCCCGCCAGCTTCAAACAACTTGTAGCCTACTCAAACGATCTCAAAATTGAACGAAACTTCACACACTTGCTTATTACATTGGTATCGAAAACATGGTCTCAATTTTTGAATTTTTTGACCACCTTTTTCGAGGGGGCATATTTACACTGTACAACAGTACCGAGGCATACTGGGGCAGTATTTTTCATTTTCTTTGAAACAATGTCGTTTCGACTTTGTCTCAAAGAGAGAAAAACATAGACACCTAAAAATGTCTCATTGATCATGTATTAATTATTCCTCTAATTGATTAAATAATATTTATTATTTAATAATCTTTATTATTAAATAATCTTTATTATTTAATCAATTTAATTATTCTTATTCTTCTAATTTCATATTTCCTCATCATCTTACTAATTATTCTATTTTCTTATTCTATAATCATTTAATCATTTAAACCATTTTCTAATGTTAATTAAATATTTATTATTTAATTAATTCTAATTAATTCCCCAATTTAAATAATCTTTATTATTTGAATAAATTAATTTCAATTTCTATCTCTTTGATCATCTAATCATTCAACCCTCTTCTAAATATTAATTAAATATTTATTATTTAATTAATTGTGATTTAATCCTTTAAATTAAATAATCTTTATTATTTAATTAAATTCAATTTCTAAATAATTAAATAATTTCTTTAAATTATTTAATTAACTAATTAATTCTTCTAGTTCTCCAAATTCTAATTTCATTTAATTTATTATTCTTCTAATTTCAATTACATGTGCATGATTTCAAAAATCAAATTGAAAATCATAGTCAAGTTCTAAATATATTCAAATATTAAATTGAATTTAAAATAAATTCAATTATTTGAATAAATATCATGCAAAGATTAAATTGAAAATCTAAGTTAAAGTGCAAACACATGCTAAATTAATTAATTAAATCATTTATCTCTCCAATCTCTATTTCCATCTTTCAATTAGCTTTTTTAAAATTAAGCTTTCTTTGTCATCCTCTTTATTTCCTCCAATCATTCTTTTTTCTTCCTTCAGTTAGCTTTTTCTCAATCAGTTGACTCAATTAATCTATTCAATCTATTGAGTTTCACTCCTACAATCAGCAGTTCATCTATCAATTTTCATTTGAGCTCACCTGAGTTCCACCTCTTGATCATTTTGTTCCACCTTTCAATCAATCTCATCTAATTATCTATAAATTGAGCATTCAATCTCCATTTTCAATCCTCCTTCTCCTCCTCAATCCTGGACAATTACGTCGAATCACGAACTTTGAATCTTTGTGTCACTTGCAAGTTACCAGCACAATATCTGAGAGTCATCATACCACGGAGAAGAGAAGAGCAATGGAAGCTATATGCAATCTTGGAATAGGGAGTTTGATTTGAACTATTTTAATTCCTATTTGTTTGATATTGCATTATTTCATTGTCTTGTTTGTTAGAATTCTTTGATTAGATAGGGATTTGTGATTTCCCTTTGTTTCTAATTGATTATTGTTATTAAGATGAATTTTACATGCACACACCCGTTAATGTCATCTACTATTTGCATCATATAAGGTACACCATTTTTTAATAAAAAAATATTGTTTAAGACTATAGATTTTATTTAGTGATGTGTAGGGGAAAAAGCGAGACTAGGTCAACATGCCCTAATCTCACTTTCAACCACACACTTGTGGAATACGAAAGAGCCTAGAGGTATCACACAATTGGCTACTTCTTCTTGTGGAAGAGAGAGCCACGGGCTACCTATTAGGATTTCTATTCCTTTGTTGCAATTGAAAGATGAAATGATGTAAGTTCAATCCCTAACCCCAAAGTGCAAGTATGAACTAATAACAAGATTGCAGAATTGAACTTAAACAATGGAAAGCTGTAAACACAAGGACAAGACAAGAATGTAAATGCGTACCCGGAGTTAAAATCTGACTGAAAATGTTTGGGACGGGGGTGCGGGCGCCACTGTCCTGATTCTGCCCCTAAAACTGCTCCGGAAACTGTTGTTTTGCAAAGTTGTCAAAAATGCTGAAAAACTGTTGTCAGAAGGACCAGGGCGCCCAACGCCCCTGTCCTGGCAAGACCAGGGTGCCCCACGCCCCTGTCCTAGTCTTTTGCTCTGAGATTTGGTGTGAAGTTCGGTCTCCGTCTGCTTCTTCCAGATCTATAACTTGCGGCGTCGTCCAAATTCCGAAACCTGCACTTATATCTGAAAAGGTGTGGTGGGCGGCTATATAGGGTTTTGCCTTAGTCAAACCCCCGCTTCGGTGATTTCCACCTCCACGAATAGCCAAGTTGTATTGTAAAATGTATTGTGTGTGCAGACCTAGTGTGTGTGCAAGGTCCTTAAATGCAAGAAAGCAAACTAGAGCAACCTAGAAAGTAAACCCTAATTGCTTGTAAATGATAATGTAAATGCTCTAAATCAAGATGCAAAGTGATCTAAAGCATGAATAAAGGATATATTGAAGCTTATGCAAAGACATGAAAACAACATGAAATCATACCCAACCCTTAAGGGAGGAGTACAAGCCAATCTTCAGTCGGTAATCTCCTATTGTTCTTCAATGTCTCCCAAGCCCTAAATGAATGAAATTGATGAATGCTTGATGGATGGATGTTGAATGTTATTGAAGTCTTCAAAGATCTGCTCTTTCGCTGCATAGAAGGTCCCTAAAAACAAAATTCGGATCCTTTCAAATGAAGAAAGAGAGCTCTTATATATGAAACCCTAGGTCTTAATTTCAACTTTTGGCCGACCTAGAGATTGAATATCCCGCCAATTTCTTGGGGTTAAGCTTTATTTTATGATTGGATCGCGCTCCTAAAATTTTGGGAAAAATGTCCGGGACCATGTGCACGTCGGGCGCCATGGTCCCGACAACTTTTCACCAAATTTTTAGGGCCATCGGATATGATGATTTTAGAGAGAATCCTGAAGTTACAGCTGATTTCGAGATGTTTTGACCCCCAAAATCAAGCCCCCAAGTTCAAAATAGGACCTAATTAAGGTTTTAGATTAAATGATGTATTGGAAGAATAAAATGAAAGGGGCACACTTTAATGAAAAGGGCCCAACTTTATGATATGGGAGATGATAAAATAGAACCCTAGACCTAATTAATTTAATTAATTAAGTGCTAAAGGGGAAATGCAATGCAAAATGCAAAATGCGCCAGGGCGGGTGCTAAACTAGGTGTGAAATTGTACCACCCTAGCAAGTGCGTACAATTTACGACGCTACAAGTGATTAGCCTTGAACATTGGTAACTAAAGGGAATGGTCACTCCCAGTTCTAGGGGGCTTAACTGTTGAGTGGAACAACAAGGTTTGCCACTAATCTTGTAATGCTCAACTCCTTCATTGGATATCTCCACCTCTGCTAACTACTTTAATACTCCAACATTATCATGCTCATGCATTGCTTTGTTGTGACCATGCCACTAGTGAATTGCATAAATTCACCACCAATAGGGTGTTACCACCCAATCATTCCACTAGAGCAATGTTGGGGCCATTTTCATTGCTAAAGGGGTAGTTTTTTTAGGAGCCACAACTTTTTGTTAGCATGTCAAATTTTAGACTTCTTATATTTGTTGAAAAGCACTTTGTAGTGGTCTAAGTTACTTTTCTAGATTTTGTTCCAAATGTTTAATATTGTTGATTGGAGTTCATATTGTCATTTTGGCATCCAAGCTCATAACTTTGACCTAGAATACCATTTTTAGAAAATGAATAGGTGTTGGAAAGGTATTGTCGAGATCTTCCTAACCATCTATACACTTTTTCTAGAATTGCTATTAGGTATTTTTTATTGTGTTCATCACATATATGCATTCTGGTTGATTACTTATACATTTTGGTACTTGATTTAAAAACAAAAAAAATTAATTATTATATATGAAATGACTTCATTTCAACTTATTGATATGTAATGGGATTATTTAAATCTAAAATTACCTAATTGGTTTACCTCTTAGGTTCTATTCACACTAGTTTACTTAAGTTTAATGAGGAGATCTTTAGTTTTGGTTTTTTTGGTCTTGTGTCATATTATTAAGACACTTTTGTTCATATTTCGAGAGAATGGAACAATGTTGCTAATTGTTTGGTGAAATGGGTGTCAGAACACATAGGTGATTGGAATGTTGGTGGATGCTAACTACTCCCTCCTAAGTGTTCTCAAAGGCTTGAAAGGTTGCTTCTTGAAGATAACCAATGATTGTTGGATGTTTGAGGACTGGTTGTTGATGGTTTATTGTTGGATGTGTTGGTTGGGGTCATATGGGAATTGGTATTTGGGGGTTTGTTGGTATTCTTTGTTGGTTGGTGGTTTATGTTCTTTTGTAATGATGGTTTATTCCGATTAATAAATTTTTACCCCTTATTCCAAAAGATAAGAATATTAACTTCATCCTCATAGATTTTTTTCATTCCATTATTCCAATTAATAAATTTTTACCCCTTATTTCAAAAGATAAGAATATTAACTTCATCCTCATATATTTTTAACATTCCATTATGGGAATCGCCCATTATTTTATGATAGAGGTAACATTACAAATGAAAAGACAATCACTAATGACTTCAAATCATACATTTCAAATAATGTTTCCAGAATCATAGACTTGACATATATAATGTGATAACATTACTCATTAAGAGACATACCATTTCCATAAGACATGCCATTTTGATAGCTTGTGATCATTCTTAAGTGTTTTTGGTTGCAACTCAATCATTTCATTGGTGATCGACATAGTTTGATAGTATCTTGAAATAAAGTTTTTAGAAAATTTCTACCCAATATATTCATTAGGCTTTTCACTAGGCTTTAAACTATAATTTTAGTTTGATCTAAAAATTAATAGAAGTAAGAAACAAAATTTATAAAAGTGACATAATCATAAATTTCAGGGAACAAAGTAAAATGTTAACCGTGTTCAAAGATTCCATAAAACTAATCAACTCATAAAAATGATAGGGTTTTAGTTATTCAAATTTATATACATCATGATGAAGTGAGAAAATCAAGTACAATGAAAGATTAATCAATTTTAAGTCACAAGACCAAAATTGACTAACCCAACATGCATTAAATAACGTATATAACATATATAAGATGACCAATCATAAATCCAACAATCCAATTCTATTTTAGTTTTCAATCATTTCAAATCTTTAATCTCCCAACTAGAGTTTATGCTTTTTTCTTAGTAAATTTATCCAATACAATATTTACTTCTAAGTTTGATATTTTAAGTTCAATTGTAGAAATTATTTCTTCATTTATTAATGAAATGCAAAACCTAATTTATTTGCTCATTCATAAAATTAGTTCACTAGTATTTTACAGTCTATAATGCTTTTGGATTTGATTGTGTGAGTTTTTTTTGCATCAATGTTTCGGGTCACACTCTCTGATCCACAATCAGAATGATAGTAGGGAGCACAAGGAGAAGAATATAGATAATGTTGCAGACCTTGACACATTAAAGAGAGAGAGAGAGAGAGAGAGAGAGAGAGAGGGTATCAGGATAGGCCAAGTGGCAACTTAGGATAGGGGATTAAAATAAATGAATAAAATAAGATAATGAAAACAAAAAACAACAAGTTAAAAATAAAAAGATCACATCAATAAATAATACAATAAAAATAATAAGAGACAACAAGGATCAAAAAAGAAAACAACAAAACAAAGAGAACCAAATTAAGTAGATCACCAAAAGGAGGAAACGAAGAAAATACAAAGAGAAAAGACAAGAAGCCCAAAAATAATAGAAAAAATATAAATAAATAAAATTAAAAAATAAAATTAAATTAAATTAAATTAAAAATTAAGGCAAGAAAATAAACTAAATGAACAAGGAAAGTAAAGAGAAAAACACAAAACTAATGAATAATTCAAAAGCTAAAACTAAGACTACGATGAAAAAGAATATAAAAACTAAAGATATGTATGTATGTATATGTGTCTGTGTATGCATGTGTATATATATGTGTATGTGTATGTGTATGTGTATGTGTATGTGTATGTGTATGTGTATGTGTATGTGTATGTGTATGTGTATGTGTATGTGTATGTGTATGTGTATGTGTATGTGTATGTGTATGTGTATGTGTATGTGTATGTGTATGTGTATGTGTGTCTATATATATATATATATAAACAAAAGCAAAAATCAAATCAGTAAAACTAAAGAAAGGGTGTGTGTGTGTATATACAAATATGTATGCACACACACACACACACACACACACACACACACACACACACAATGTATATACAAACAAAAGCAAAAATCAAACTAGTAAAACTAAAGAAAGGGTGTGTGTGTGTATACATACATACATACATACATACATACATATAAACAAGAGAATAAAAATAACTCAAAACAAAACAATAAAATCACACTCAAGAAAAGCCCAATAAAAAGGAACAAAGGAATAAAAAAGGTCAAAAATAGAAACACACAAAGAAATAAAAGAAGAGGCTAAAAAGAGCCAACAATACTAAAAATAAAAGAAAATTATATGTATGTACACACACACATAATGACAAAAAATATAAGGAATGAGATGAAGAAAAACAATAAAAAAGTGAGAAGCAAAAGCAACAAGGGAAGGGGAAAAATTGAGAGAAAAAGAAAGCAAGGAAAAAAAGAAAGGAGAAACCAAGAAACCAGGGAAGGAAAACGACCATGAAACAAAAAGAAAATGTAAGAGAAAGGAACAAATGCAGAGGAGGACTCCATATGATAATAAGAACAAGAGCACAAGAAAGCAAGCAAGAACGAAGAGGAAGGGCAGGTCGAGGATACCAACCTGAATGTCAGGAGATATTGACAACCAAGGGGGGAGAGAAAGTCAAGAACCTAAGGGGAAAGGTAACCTAGGGACAAGGAAACACAAGGGAGAGAGAGGAGAGGGGGAGGAAAGAGATACATGAAAGCCAACTAGGGAGAAGGTCAAGGATGGAGATGACGAAGCTTTTTTATGCTAGAAAGAAATGGTTGCCAATACATGCGTAAACTCCACCCCTCATCACGATTTAGGTTAGAGGGGTAGTTGGTGATTTCAATGGCCTCCTTTAATTTCCTCTTAAATAAATTATATTCTTTGAACAAGAGGGTAAGTGCAAGAAGTTGAGTCCACTTAGTGTGGAAATTTTACACTTAGAAAAAATGGCAAATTGCACGGAGTGCATGAGAAACAAAACGGGATCTTGTTATGGTTCAAGGTCCCGAGCCAAAATTTGAAACATGGTCTAGCTTTCTATAGAGATCTTGAGCCTATATCTAGGAAACGGGATCTCGTTTCGAAAACTAAACAGGATTGCGCTTCATTTTTTTAATATTAAAAATAACATACATATACATGAAATATAGCATTTAAGTATAAGAAAGGAAAAAGACATAGGAAAATTCATGTATATATTGGTAGGATGTTTGAGAGTGGTTTAAGATCTCTAGGAGTTATAATGCAAATTCTAGATTTTAGATCTTATAAATTTTCAGACAGTTAAATTTCAATAATCAGCAGTTCAACATTTTCTAGCACTCTTCATGTCAATCTCTTTATCTTCCTTGAGCTCTAGACTCATCCCTCTCCATATCTATATTCACAAGATGTTTGAAAGTGGTTTCAAATCTCTAGGAGTTATAATGCAAATTCTAGACTTTAGAAGATCTTATAAATTTTCAGACAGTCAAATTTCAGTAATCAGTAGGCTCCTATTAGCATTTTCTAGCTCTCTTATCTTCCTTGAGCTCTAGACTCATCCCTCTCCACAACGCTCTTCCTCTATCCCCTCTCTACCTCCATATCTCACTCTTTTCTCTCTCTATCCCAAAATCTAGATTTATCTCTCTATCTCTCTCTCTCTCTCACACATTCCTAACTCTCTACTCTTTGCCTCCTCTCTCTCTCTCTCTCTACACACCTCCCCTCACTCCCTACCTACCTCTATTTCTATACATATATACCTCTCTCTCTCTCTCTCTCTCTCTCTCTCTCTCTCTCTCTCTCTCTCTCTCTCTCTCTCTCCACCCCTCTCTACTTTTATCTCCCCTCTATCTCCTCTCTACCTCTCTATCTCAATCTCTCCTTTCTCTCCCAAAATCTAGACCTATCTCTACCTCTCTCTCACATCCTTAACTTTCTAATCTCTATCTCATCTCTGTACACATCCCCTCACTACCTACCTACCTCTATTTCTCTACATATACCTACCTATCTCTCTCTACATACCTTTCTCTCCCTCCCTACCAACATATCTCTCTCTCCACCCCTCCCTAATTCCCTCTCTATTTTTATCTCCCTTCTATCCCCTCTATACCTATATCTTACTTTTTCCCCTCTCCCAAAATGTAGAACTATATCTTTACCTCTCTCACACATCCTTAACTCTCTACTCTTTAGCTCCTCTCTCTCTCTACACATCTCCCCTCACTCCCTCCCTACCTATATTTCTCTATATAGACCCCTCTATATGTCTCTAAATGTACCTTCTCTCTCTCCCTACCAACTTATCTTTCTCTACATATGTCATAATAGGTCCTACTAAGGGGTCTTATGTCATAATAGGTCCTCTTAAGGGGGTCTTATGACATAATACCCCTTAATAGGTCCTACTAAGGGGTATAGTGTCATAATAGGTCTTCTTAAGGGGTCTTATGACATAATAGGACCTATGATGACATAATAGGACCTTTTATGTCATAATAAATCCTATTATGTCATAATAAATCCTATTATGTCATAATAAACCCTGTTATGTCATCATAGGTCCTATTATGACATAATATTCCTTAATAGGTCCTACTAAGGGGTATAATGTCATAATAGGTCCTCTTAAGGGGTCTTTTACTATAATAGGACCTATTATGACATGATAGGTCCTCTTAAGGGGTCTTGTGACATAATGGGACCTATTATGACATAGTATCCCTTAAGATGACCTATCATGACATAATAGGTCCTATTATGTCATAATAGGTCCTATTATGTCATAATAGGTCATGTTATGAGATAACACCCCTTGACAGGTCCTACTAAGGGGTATAATGTCATAATAGGTCATCTTAAGGGGTTGTGTGACATAATAGGTCTTCTTAAGGGGTCTTATGACATAATAGGACCTATTATGACAAATAATTAATAAAAATGAAGGCAAATTGAAATGTATTTGACAGAAAATTGATAAAGTCAGGGCGATCCAACCACCCCTTTTGGTCCAACGTATTCGCCAATTTTGAAATGGCCGATACAAAATATTTGCCACTAAAGTTTTCGCTGGATTTTAGTAGATTGTTCAAGCAACCAATTATGTATGAATATATTGTCAAAGACTTTGAATAAATATGAGAAAGTTAATCTTGTTATTGGTATTTATGAAATGGACTACTATGAAAATAATAGCAACTAGAAATGTTGCTAGGAGTAAAATGCTCTACCATGAGTGTCATGCCCAACTCTTGGGCACGAACGGAATTTTTTTTTTTAAAAAAATACTTAACTAATTATCGACTAACTAAATTAAAATAATGCAACTTAGTGCGATTAACTTAACTAAATAATGCATCTTTGGTTCGGCCTCAACTACGTTAGTATCATTCTGGTAGTTAAGTCCAATTTAGTAATAAGGATGACTAGGTTATTCCATGCGCTAGATTTTCTCCAAAAAGGAAATTCACTAAGCTACATTGATAAATAATTTAAAGTTCAAGTGTAACGATTAATTTCAAATTTAAGCTTCTCAAATTTTATCTTACTTTCTTATCCTCTAGAATTTTTTATTTAATATTCATCATGCCTTAAAACACCTTATTTAATTTGGACCTCCATGAGTTAAAATTACGTTGCATTCATGTACTAAATTTGGCCCTATTTGGCCCTACTAAATCTTAGTAATTACACCCCTAATATATTTATTTAACACTAACTCACCTAGGTACTTAAATCATTTTATAACGTTCCTTCTTCTTATTATCACAAGTGTTCAAAATTTATCTTCACATCTATCAACTTTAATACCAATTAATTACCAATTTTAATCCTACTAATTTCATATATACCTAAATATATAAATCTATATATACGTATATATATATATATATATATATATATTTTTGAATATATATATATATATATATATATTTTTGAATATATATATATATATATATATATATATATATATATATATATATATATATCTACGTAATTACCCATACATGCACTTATTACTTTATACTAATACTTATCCTTTTAAACGCCATTTCCCCCCCCTCTCATATTTTAAACTTTATGAGTGTTGCCCTAACCCGAAATTAGGGTTAGGGCGAAACACGTCATACCCACATATGTTTGTTTTATTTAAAATTTAACTCTAAATTTCTTTTCGCACTTCCTACTTCCCTAACCCTAACTTGCTGAGCTTTGTTATTTTCTTGTTTTTTCATTGGTGTGTGTTTTGCGGGCTTGTGCAGGGGGGAACGGTGCGAAGGGAACCGGGAGAGGAGGAGGCGATCCGAGGGCACGCAGCGGCCGAAGCAAGGAAGCGGGAGAGGTTTCTGGGCGGCGCCACCAGTGGGTCTCTCCACTGCGTGGGCTGCGGCCCGCACAGTGGGCACAACCCGCTGTGCAGGTCGCGGCCCGCACAGTGGTGCGGCCCACTGTGTGGGTCGCGGCCTGCGCAGCGCCGCTACCCCCGTGAGGGCCACGGCCGGCACACTTGGTGCTGTCGTGGTGACCTCTACAACCCTCCGCGATGAAGTTGTTTTCCTTTTTTTTTTTAAAAAACGGATTAATCATTGTCTAGTATTATCTTTTTTTTCTTTAATATTTATAACGATATATATATATATATATATATATGTTCTGTTTAAATTTGTGGAACAGTGGTTTTATATGGTCTGTCAGTTACAATGTATATACTTGATTTTATTTGGATATATATATATATATATATATATATATATCTGTGTGTGTGTGTGTGTGTGTGTGTGTGTGTGTGTGTGTGTGTGTGTTTCATGAGTATATCATTGAATCTCTATCTGTAACAGGTTTATGAGCAATGAGTTTTCTCTTTTTTATCAGACATGGATTCAGTTTTCATCTTATATATATATATATATATATATATATATGTATATATGTTTATATCTACATATATATATATATATCTTTATATATATTTAAAATGTGGAAATGGGTTTAATAAAACCCCCCCTTTTTTTTTTGTTTCTTTGCTGGAATATAACTGAATATCAGACTGTAATCCATGAGGGTAAAATGTATTCAAATGTATATATATAGATATATTATCTCTCTTTTTTTTTTTTTTGCTATTCTTTTAAAAATAAGAAAATATAACTAACTTTATTTTCTAACCACATTTACAAAATGAAAAGGCAAGCAGATTTTAGTGTTATTACAGCTGCAACCAATGTTGCCTAATATGCATTTAAACAATAACAATTGATGATGTATTACCAAAAAAACACTACATTTTTCATTTCTTTTCAAAAACTTATTAGTACACAAAAATAACTTTCTGTCATAATACAGTCCAGCAAGTAAACATTAACTTAAACTTAATACCTATAAGAAAATATTTCTATTCCTTCATTACTAGGTAACACTAACTAGAGTGTGGGCATTATACCCCTTTTTTGAAACTTATTATTAGTAAAGATGAACACAAAGATTTGGGAAAAATACACATTTACCTTTTTTTTTCCTTTCCAATACATTGCTTTTCTATTTGGAAAATAAATACATCATGGCCTATCTTTTCTTTTACAAGCAATCATGGAGTACAAAATCCTCTTTCCTTATGAATAACAAAATCTAGCTCCTTTCCTTTCTTTTTATTTACAGCTCCCAAAAGAGAATAAAATGTCTTCTTAACTAATTTCTGCAACATAAACAACAACATGGTCTTTCAACACTTCTTTTCCCATTCCCATGCAACCTGCAAAAACAACACACCTTGACCATGGGAAGCTCACCTCCCAGCCTAGGCTTACTAGAAGCCACCCCCGAGCTTGGAGAACCAAGCACTAGACGGGTTACAAACATGCAAACCCCACAACAAACATAAAACAAACACATTTACATTCAAATATCCCTTCCCAAGCTACACATTCACCACTTTCATGGTGACTCTTCCATGGGTGGAAGTGGACCAAGTACCTATGGGGAGAATGCATGCCAAAAAAAAACAATACTACATTAGCCACCTCATGGCAACACAAATGCAACCCAAATACTTTCACAACCTTATGCCCCCCAAAAAGGCTCAAGGCCATATATGCTCCCCTTATGACCCCCAAATGCATACACATGGCTATGCATCAAGGGTCACCAAGGACTCCCTTGAGAACACTCTCCATAAGGAGAGCCTCTCACCCATGGCTGTCAAACTCCTTCCACCCCAAGATCTTCCTACCCTCCCAAGGATAGGAGATCTTGGACACTCCCAAAAAAAAACCACAAGAAACACAAACAAATACATAGAAAGGAAAGCTACACATAATAACTTCAACCAAAAACTTCATAAGCACAATCTTACAAACAACTCTTTCATTTCACAAAACAACACAAATTATCATTTACAACATAATAAGAGGAAGAAGGGAGTAACCAACCTTATTCTGCCAAAAGGTTTGCTAACTTTAGTTGGGGATGAGCTGCCCAATTTCCACTATCTTTTCTCCCAAAATTCCACTAAAAATGCCAACTCCTACTAACTTTTTCCAAAACAAGCAAAATCTCCAAGAAAGGAGAGTGGGTGATTACTCACTAAGTTTGCAAATTCTTGCCTAAGAAGGCCTCTCACACACTTCCCAACCCCTTGGGTGAGGTGTGAGTTCCCATTGGTTGCCCTTCCCAAACTCTTGCACATTACTCAAATTGGAAAGGGAAAAGGTGGAAGAGGATGGGGAAGAGAGTTTAACTCCTAAGGGGAAGGTTCTCTATCCTAGGAAGAACTTTCTAAGTTCAATTTTCGTGCATCTTGGAATTGTCACTTTTTGAAGTGACTTCATAGTCACATGGGAGAAGCCACATGTTGCAAAACACCCCTAACCCATAGGTATACCCTTAGGACCTTTGGAAAAGCCTAAAAACTTACCCTAGGAGTCCATTAAACCCTTTGGAAACTCCACTGAAGTTTACCTACGGGTCAAGCATGAGTTGACCTCTCCCATGACTCCCTACCCAAGACAAATTTGGGACCACACTCATGTTTTTGAATTGGCTTTGGTAGAAACAAAACTCCCTCCAAGAGACAAGTCAACATCAATGACACTTAATCAGCACATGTGTCAAGTGACACAACAAAATTACAATATAAAAATCACACATGGAAAATGGGTCTCTTGAAGGATTACACACTTACATATAAATCAAATTTTACACTCAAGCATTATTTACACATCACAAATAAAATACATTACAAGGGGAGGGGTGTTGTCTCTCCAAATAGACAACTCCCGGCTTAACAAACGCACATCGGTCTAGGCTTGATTCTCCATTAAATTCCATGGTCACATGGATAATTTTCCTGCGCATCTCAATTAACACATTAGTAACTCCAAATAATCACAATTATTCATAATCAAATACATGGATTCCATTGCAAATCAAACACTCATACATTAGGCAACAATAATCCAATATCTCATTTGTTTTCAAATTCAATTTTCACATAAACAATTAACATAATTTCCCAAAATTGAACCATTCATAAATAAGCATCATTTTCTTTCATCAAAATAAAATCCTGCAAATTTCCAATAATGACATTCACCATCATACTGCAATTCTACTCTAGTAACATATCTAAAGTTTCATAATCATCATGCATGAAATAAAACATCAACATATGTCAGTGTGATCCAAATCATGGAATCATATAAGTTCTAAGTCCATAATGCATAAAATAAAGCATCCAAAATAGTCTCAATATGCAAATAACTGAAAATGTCAAACTGAATCGGGGTAGGGCCTCACAATGAGATATTATTTGTTGTCTTTTTGTAACTAAGTATGATTAACTATTAGCTTTATGTGTTTTGAGTAGCTTTTGGGCTATAACTTGTTATTTATGTAGATAGTATAAGTTTTCCCGGATTGATTTTGGATTATGGCTAATGTGTAGGCACCTTATATTGTATCTACTCTTTGATCTCTTTAGTTCTTGATATCTAATATAAAAAATATTTTGTCCATTCCAAAAATTTCTAACTAAAGATATAACATTTATACTCAATTATTAATAATTTCATAATTATCAATTTTCTAAAAAATATATTTGCATTCATCCCAATATTTTCTTAATTCTTTTATATAGATGTTCATTTATATATTTAATTAATATTCTTGCAATTCTTAATAAATAGAAATGCATTTATCTATTTACTTCTCTTTAATTAATTAGTTAATTTAGTTATGTCAAATATTATATTATATTTATTTTATTTAAAATTAGCATGCACAAATTTTATTATTTAAATTAAATTAAATTATAAGTTTTTGAAATATTATTTCTTGAACCAAGATCAAATGTTTATCACCTATAATAAAATTTAATTCCAACCAACCTCAACATTATTTATGTTTGAAATATAACACACTCAAATATATCATTAGTAGACTTTTGTTCATTAAGTAATAAATAATCTAATTAAATATTTAATTAATACACCAAAATACATGATCAATAAAATACAACCATATAAATAAACAATAAATCCACACAATATCCATCCATAACATAATAAGGATAACCAACAAGTAACATATCTATATCTAAATGATAATCAAATGAACCAAAGAATAATAACTCAAAGAGGTCAACACTTTGGGATATTGCATAATCTTCTATTAAAAGAGGTAGGCCCAAACATCAAATAAATAAAGTTACTCCTTGTGAAAGATGTCTTCATTTTTTCAAGTAGCGCCTTTTTTTATCAAATTATTTTCATATGATTTTTATTTATTTAATATTTTTAATTATTAAGGAGGATTTTTTTTTCCAAAATGTTAATTGGTTGAAAAATAATTTATCTTGTGAATCTATCTAAATAACCTACCACTCAATCACATGAGAAAGATTATGAGCATTTCGTTAGTAATGATATATGAAAAACATCATGAATCCTAGAAAGTAAAGGTGTAAGTGCTAGATAATATGCCATGGAATTGATATTTTCTAAGATCTCAAAAGGTCCTACATAATGTGAAGCCAATTCAAATGTATTTTTTAACTTAATTTAAAAATGTAAAGGTCTAACCCTCAAATTCACTCTTTAACTTTAAATGGTCTAAAACTTCTCTTTTGATTTGGACATCTCTTTTTCTATCTACAGATTTCTTTAGCATCTCCTTGCTAATTTGAATCTATATATCATACTCTTGAAACACATTTAGTCCAATCACAGCCCATTTATTTAGATGATTTCAACCAACTAGTGTTCTATGCTTCCTCCAATACAAAGATTTCCATTTAAGAGATGCATGAAATGAGTTATTATAAGAAAATTCTTTAAGTGGTAAGAGTTACTCCCACTTTGCTAGTGGTCTATACAATAATTCTAAGCATGTCTTATATTACTTGATTGACTCATAATATTTTCTTAGTAGTCTTTGGATGATATGATTAACTAACCTCAAGATTATATCTAGTCTAAGTACTCCGCAAAATTCCCCAAAATCTAGAAGTGAACAATCTGTCTATTTTGATTTTGATTGTTCTCTCTCTCACCG
Organism: Cryptomeria japonica; assembly: GCF_030272615.1. Classification (NCBI taxonomy): domain Eukaryota; kingdom Viridiplantae; phylum Streptophyta; class Pinopsida; order Cupressales; family Cupressaceae; genus Cryptomeria; species Cryptomeria japonica. Next base: position 269,217,427 of record NC_081405.1, read on the forward strand.
CAGAGGTGCTGCTACTTGGTGGAAGGATGCTACTGAAGATCACTTGACAGTTAATGTTGATTCCGTCGACTCCTCTCGAGATGAGGTGCCCCTTACCGCTAATGAAGCCTTCATTGTCCCTCTTGTTACTGTTGTTGTTGCCTCTTCTGCCCTCGTGGCTCCTACTTATGTTGCTTGTGCCCCGTAACTCTACTCTACTCTACTCCCGGTGATTTTGCTCTTGTTGTTTTGTAGCAACAACCCATTGTTGATCTTCTACAGTAGCCTGGCAATAACTCTGCGGGGCCCTCCCCACCTGATTATTCTTTGAATGTTCCTAATGACAGTGTTTCCTAGATGGTTGTTTGTCGTAGGCGGAAGGGGAAGTTTGCCCCCCTTTTCCAAACCCCTCCTTTTCAAGTTTTGGGAGTTTCACCCTACTCTTGAGTTGGGCTTTGGGTTGTTTCAGGTTTGACAGGTTTCTTTGTCTGTCTGACCTTGTTTGTTTAGGGTTAGTACCCCTTCTTAGTTTGTCTCTATTTGTCGGCTATAAGCTGTTGTATGCTAATTGATAACCTTTCGGCTATGTGAAAGGTCAACGCCTTAGTTAACATTATTTTTTTTAATAAAAAACAATCTCTATTTTAATTAACCATTTCTACTTTAATTTATATAATCATATTTATTTTATTAAATTTTTTAAAATAATGAAATAATGAAAGTACCTTAAATTGAAAAATATTTATTATTGAAAAGGCCATTATTGGCTGTATCCTTCAAGTGGGAAATATGAGAAAAATACAAAAGGATTTAAAAAATTATCATAAAGAGAAGGAAAAGTTTATTTTCATTTGCTCATCTTTTTTGTTTTGAAAAAAGAAACTCTCCTTCCTCCTTTGAAAGAATGATTTAAAAATATTACAAAGCTTAGATTTGGTATTATAAAAGTTGTTGAAGGTTTATGCGTCAAGGAAAAATCTCCTCTTTATTGTTTGTAAATTTTTTGTATTAAAGAAAAGTTTTTTCTCTTTTCATATCCAAAATTGGCAGACGTGACCTCTTTGGTATAAGATTGCTTTAAATGAATTTTCATTTTCATATTTATTATTTAATTTGAAAAAAAATGTCAATAAAGGAGAAGGTTGTGGTAGTTTTTCCCCAAAATTCTTTTGTGCTTTGGAATGTTGGTTATTGTTCATTTTGGGGATCTAAGGGTATTCTCAAAATGTGGGAATTTTATATATTTTGGAAGATAGGAATTTAAGGTTTCACATTAAATTAATTAATTATTAATTATATATTTATAATTGTTTAAAACTTTTTCAAAAATAAATTTTTAAATTGAAAATCATGTTTGATAGTTTTAATTTGTAGAAAGAAAATTTTTTTTGGTATTTTCAAATTATATATCATTAGATAATGTGTCATAAAATTTTGTATTTTTTTGTATGTCATGTTTAAATTGTAAATTTTTTACATCAAACAATTATGATTGACATATATAAAATGGGGAAGCACCCATCTCATTAAGAGGCTATGCATTTTGTGGATGAGGATAATGTGTTAGTGGCTTGCATAAGAGATCTTCTACAAGAATATCTATTGACCTTCAAAGATTATAACAAAGGATATGAGGCTAATAATTGTCTCTTCACCCTTGATAGATGTTTTGAGATGCATTTGTATGATAGCAATGTCAAGGCTCGATCTACCATCATGCACTTACAAACGTTTTCAGGAAAAAGAGTGTCAAATATTACTGTATTCCCATGGAAAACATTCTTGAAGAGGTTTCGTAAGTGTCATGCAAATGATATCAATGATCTTAAAGGTTGGGCTTGATTGTTGCCTAGGATGAGAATCACTTTTTTGAAATTAAGTGGTATGTGATCTTAGTGGAGAATGAGGACTTTCTTGTGTAGAGATTTCTAAGAGGGTTAAAATCTTGTTTTAGTAGTGGTGTTCAAGTGCTAGAACTAAAAAAGTTAGAGGTTCTTATTGAGAAAGCCAAAATGATATAGGAGGATTTGGCTACCGACAATGGTGGTCAAGTGGTAATTTAGGGTCTAGATGTCTTAGTCTCATTTTAGGACACATTTCAGTACCTCCTAGGACTTTGCAATAGGAACAACATAAACCTTAACAAAACCCTTAGAATGGGTAAGGTTTTGGTGCACATTCATATTAGTAAAAGGTGTTCTACACCTTGCATAATGTTATAATGTAATCTACTATAATTTGTAATGCACCTAGGGGATTTAAGGATGTGTGCATCAAATGGGGTTAACATTCTTGGGGCAAATTTGTTTGTTGTATGTAATAATAGCTTAAATAATTAATGTGGGTTTGCACATTGGGATACAAATTTAATATTAGAAAAACTTAGTATGAAAAAGTAAATGAGGGGGAAAATGATTTTGTAAGCTCATGGTATTAGTCACATGGTTTATGTAATACCACTTGGTGTTTTGTGGAAGCTTATGTTTATAAAGTGAACATGAGTAGTTATCTAACGTTGGCTATTTTGGCTAAGGGGTTTGCTTGTGAGAGCATCTCTTGATTACACATATGTGGGTTTGAAACATGGCATGGGATGTGTAGTTACATTCTTATTCACATGAAGTGCATGTCGAGAACTTGATATTTTAAAAGTGTTCATGGAGACTTTGGAGATGCGTTAAAAATGTTTCATTTTTAAATAATACATGGATGATGGATGCTTTTCGAGGCTAGGATTTTTCCTCCTGAGGGTTTTTTTAGGGTATATCTTATGCCACCTTTGATGATATGCTGGTTGTTATTTTGCATATGGATTCTAAATACTTGTTTACATTGATTTCTCTATTTGTCTTGTGTAGAAATTGTCATAGTTGGTTGCAAATTTCCTTTCATTTGGTATTAGAGCCATGGTTTTGGTTGGTATAACCCTTATATGAGTAGATCTGGTGCATAGTTAAATCTAGGGTTTTACAAGAAATAATGAAGACATGGAAAGGTATCATGGTTTTGTGTAAGTTTTTTTTGTTGCAAATTTGAGGTTTTGAGTTTGTAGATTTGTGGTTATTTTTTGTAGATATGGGAATATAAATATAAGTTGGAAAAATGTTTTTCTTTGGTGTTCATTATGAGGTTTTTATATGGGAAGTTTCGCACATGACCCTCTCGCACAAAATGGACCTTGCCATTGGATCTCGAGGACTGTGAGATGAAAATTGACTGGGAAGTTTCCTTCTAGCCCTTGTGTATGGCTCAAGGAGGGCTAGAGGCCAAAAAAAAATTATTCCCTTTAATCTTTTGTAGAATTTTTTTTTTAAATTCCCTTTTTAACACTATAAAATTCTCTCAAATTAAGCAAAGAACCATCTAAAAATAATGCTCCTTTTTTAAAATTCTCAAGAGCAAAGTTGCTTAATCTTGAAAAGATCCATAATTCCCACTATCAACACTAGACATGAAATAAATCACTCAATTTCCAATACAAATATAAAACATGAGAATCAAGCTTGATATTAACACGAAAAATGATGTAGTAGTTGAAGATTCCTCATAAAAATCTTAGAAAATGTTGACTCCTATAATATTCTTGAAAGAATTGATCTTAGAATGAAGAAGCAATTGAAATTATTTTACTTGGTTTCTTATTGTTTAAATCATGCAATTTGATGATGATCATTCTATGTACATAGAAAAGATGCTCTATTAATTGGAGAATAAACATCACTTCGACGCATTCTGTCAAACAGTTCACGTGCCTTGTCTGAGCTTACACATTTTGCATGCATGTGAACCAGATCAGTTGCAGCTACAAGTGACAAAATTCCTCTATCGTTTATCCTACGACAGATGTTCATACCGTGTTCCATAGCTCCCATCTTAGCGCAGGCTGGGAGGATGCTGGCAAAGCTTTAGACCTGACAATCGCATTTGATTGTAAGTTTCTAAAGCGTTTGCATGAAACCATTTTGTTCATATCCTGTAATCAGGGCTTTCCATTAGACCATATTTCTTTTAGGCATTCTGTTAAACAGTTCACGTGCCTTGTCTAAGCTTACACATTTTGCATACAGGTTTACCAGGACAATTGCAGCTACACGACCTGACAAATTACCTCTACTGTTTATCTTGTGATGACGTCCATACCCTATTCCAAAGCTCCAATTTTCACAAGTCTGGGGGAATGTTGACAGAGCTTTACATCTGCTAATCACATTTGGTTGAAAGTATCTAAATTAAACTCATTTTGTGCATATCCCCTGCTTTCATAGCATTCCATGAGACCACATTTCTTTGTGGCATCCGGTCAAACGGTTCGCGTGCCTCGTCTATGCTTCCAAATTTTGGATAAATGTCTACTAGAGCAATTCGACTGTATCATGCCCTTTTGTTATGCTTTGATGGATGTCTACCCTGTTAGGAAGCTCCCCTAGCCCAGGCAGGTAGTACGCTGCAAATAAAAACTGATGTGGACGGAAACCTGATTGTTCCATACGGTGAAACTTCTACGCGAGAACACTTCGAATTAGAATGATAACCGTGCTGTTTATTTGGACGGAAGGATGAGGAAAGGATTGTTATGTGAAGGACTGGGCCCACAGCCACCTAAGCGGTCACAGCTGGGGCCGACCTGCCAAAAAATCAAACTAATAAAATGTCTTCGCGGATAAATCATTTAGAATTCTCCTGATGTATGTCATTCAAGTTTGTTGGATTTGTCACTTCCTCGTGGCATTTACCCAGCCACTCAACATGGATAGCGATTTTCGTTTTTTTTTTTTGAAACTGATTATGTAGCATTTCAATCTGTTGTTGATGGACATGATGCAAACTTTAGGGTACTGCCTTTTGAATGCTTGCAAAGTACTCTGAAGAAATTATGGAAGTTTTCCAAAAAAATGCTCAACTGAATACAGAAGCCAAAATTCCATTGATTGGGTTAGGGACTGTTGCTGTTGATCAGAATGAGGAGGTCATTGAGGCAGCCGTGACTACAGCTCTCGAGGTGTATTTCACTGTCCACAACATAAGTTTAACAATTGCCCTCTATAAAACCAATTAACAGAATAGATTAGTATATTCTAGCTTCTGTTTTGTAGTTTTTTCAGTTCTACAGTTGGGTTGGCTTGGAACCACTATTGAAATTAGTTGGTAGTGTGTCTGATGCATTTGAAGGCTGATTAATTGGCTCTGTACACTTTGATTTGTTTTCATCCATCCTGATGGATCGCTGAGTCTGATTCAAACATTGGTGTAAATAAAATTTATACAGTATTTTCAAAAGATTTTTATTATTTAAAGATATCAGATTTTCAAAATTCATAATAGTAGTCAATATTGTTTTTGGATAAAGACCGTCTAAGAGTTTTTGAACCAAAATTTCTGATCAATTTTTCTTGTAGTTCTGTAGTATTTTGATGATGAATCTTGGAGTGTGATATTAAATATTGATTCAACAATTTTCGCAATATCTATTGATCAATTTCTTATAATATTAATTTATAATTGTAATTGTGAGTGACTAATTTAGTACCATTAATTTTAAAGCTCATCACAAATATCAAAGAGTTGAAGTTCAATTGGTTGAGCATAATTGATGAGGGTAATGGCATGTTCCTTGATTATGCTATCTATCAGGGTTCAAAACCCCTAGAGATAATGATATAATAGATGAGACTAGGATTGTGTGCCAGCAAATTTTGACAAAAAGGATTCTTGAATCCTCGATTTTTAATCAAAAGATATCGACATAAATTTGCACTTCCATATCAAATAACAAAACAAACTTGTAAATGATATAAAATCCACTCTAAAATTAGATTTCTTCACTTCTAAAATTAGATTTCACTTCTATATCTTGCAGCACCATTGACTTTGATATAATAATTAGAGGTACAAAATGGTATTTCTCATATGGATTTCAATATCAAATCCTTTTTGCCTTATTTATATCTTGCAGCACCATTGACTTTGATATAATAATTAGAGGTACAAAATTGTATTTCTCATATAGGTTTCAACATCAAATCCTTTTTATTCTATGTTAGATATACTTTTGCAGTAGGATTGGCTTGTAGTTGTGATTGATTCTATGTTAGATATACTTTTGCAGTAGGATTGGCTTGTAGTTGTGATTGAACATTTATGACATTGGGCAAAAAAAATTTCCAGTTATATTCAGGTTCTACAAGTTGAGACTGTTTGGAAACATTGCTAGGTAGTGTGATTGATGACTTTAAATGGTAATTGTTAAGTATAATTTTAGTAATCTTAGTTATCCTGATATATCATTTTATGCTGAAGGTGAACATTTTTCTATTACTATTTCTTCTATATAACTCACCATTGATGAGGTTACGGTACCCTTTCTATTCTAAGCTACATATTCTTTTGCATCACAAGACGAAAGTTGTGAGTATTAATGCAATTGCGTTGTTACTTTCAAACCATTATATTTGTAGGTAGGTTATCGACACTTTGACACAGCAAGCCTTTACAACTCAGAGCGTCCACTTGGGAAAGCTCTGCACGCTGCTTTTCAAAATGGACTTGTTAACAGGGAAGATGTAATTGTCACCACCAAACTATGGGATACCCAACATAACGACCCTGTCACTGCAATCAAGAGTAGTTTGAAGTATGATTTCCTCGTTACAATTTCAGCCTTAAATATTATCTCCATATTGCAGAACTTCTATGGCCTTAGATTGGTGATAATTTTAGTCTATGGCCTTAGAATGAGAAGGGTTACTTTTTGTCAAGTCTAGGGGCCAGTCCAAGAATGAAATTGCAAAATCAAGACTATGAAAGTGAAAATTGCAAGTAATGGTTGAAGTGTTGGTTAAAGTTGTAAGATATCTTTGCAAGGATCATAAGCCTTTCCCCCAAACCTGTTAGGGTTCCCACAGATACTGAGAGGGGGGGGTGAATCAGTATCTGACCGGTAATGTAATTTTCTTAAAACTGAATATGCAGAACATAAAGTAATAGTATACCAGTATGCAAGAATTAATGTAAATAACAAAATCAAAAACATCCACATGAAAAGAACATCATAACACAAGATGTTTAACGAGGAAACCCGGTGTGGGAAAAACCTCGGTGGGATTTGTGACCCACAATATTCACTTACTGGCCAATAAGAGAATATTACTTACAATAGGGGCCTGCACATGCAGGAAGGCCAACTGCCTAGAGCACACTACTCAATAAGAAGTCGCACTGACTTACAATGAGGATTATGCAAATTCAATGATCTGTACTGCTTTAGAATAGCATCTTCAATGCCAGATTTAGTACCGGTTCTTGCTTTGTTCTTTACATATACCCTTGACCTACAATTCGCATATTAGGTCTGCCTTATAATTATTATGCTTCCCATCCATATCCTACAAATGACTACAATGATCTCTTTTATATACAAGAGTCATTTTACAATTTGCCAAGTCGGCTTACAATAAACAACAAAATATTACATATCAAAAATCATGTCGGCCTCTGTGTCGGTATACATATTTCCTTCTATGTCGGTGTACATCTTCTATGCTGGTGTCGGTGTAGATTGATCTTGTTGAAGCCGGTGCACTGTTTTGTTTGAATAATGCTTTGCTGGTATAATGTCTTGCCGGTGCCATAGGATTTGCAAGGTTGCCTGTGTGATGCTTTGCCGGTATAATGTCTTACCGATGCCATAGGATTGCAAGGTTGCCATCAATGACAAAACCTTCAATCACACACAATGTCTCATTGGAGTGTCCATATGCCAACAATCTCCCCCTTTGGCATTGATGGCAACACTCATGAGAAATTTCAAAAAGATATCCAAAAATGTGTAGACCAAAAATGTTACCAAAAATGTGAGAGCTCCCCCTGAGCATGTGATCCCTGTGCTTTGAATTTTCTCATCCTACTACTCCCCCTTTGGCATCAATGACAAAGGTTAGTAGATTTTGTAGTTGTATTAATCCATAACCTCAACCTTGTAGTTGGGTAGTTATTATCTGAAGAATATCTCCCAAAATTAAGTTTATGCCATCCAAAACTTCTTGCTCTCCTTTATTGCTATCTCAGTTCTGTATACTGTACCGGTGAGATGCTGCAAGTGCTCTGCCGGTGTTTTGCTACCCTGTGTTAGTGCCTCTGAGATTTCCTTCCGCAGAGATGCTAAATAGTCCAATCTTGGACTTAGTTTAGATCTCAAGAATTTTGCCTTGTTTATTATTTTCTCTTTCTCTCTTTCTAATTTGAGCAATTCTTCCTCAAAATTTGTTATCTTTTTCTCAAAAATTGATAATGTATCGGGTGAGTTAACAAAATTATCTGCAAGTTTATTGATCTCTTCCTGTACCTTGCTCATCTTTTTGTCTACATCTATGGTCAAAAAGTTTATCTTACAGGTGTCTTTGTATAGAGTTTTGTACTCTTTCAATAAATTGCACAGTTCCGATAGAAGTGTGTCAAATTCCCGGTTACACTTCTTTATTCCTTCCTCAAAGAATTCCTGTTTCTCTTTTTCTACACTTTCCTTTACATATTCTACCTTTGTTTGCTCAAAATTTCTAGAAATATATTTACAAAGTGTATCCAACTGGCCTAAAGAATCTTTGTTGGCTATATTACAATTGGGAGCTATTGATTTCAAAACTGGAATTGAATCATCTATCGCTTTATAAGCTTGTGAGCTATAATCAGTTATTTTCTTGATAGATTCAAGCAATACCTTTGTTACATTTGATGGTGACCCAACAAACTGAGTGCCAGTGGAAGTGACCATGCTAGTATTGACCTCTGGTAGGTCTGTTTGTGTCTCCATCTCTTTAAGCATTGGTTTTCCTGCATCATTTCTTACCGGTGGCATCTGTTCTGGAGCCTTTAGCTCTGTTGGTTTCTCTGTTGGTGTTCCAAATTCCATCTTTTTCTCTGAATCTGCTGCCAGTTGCTCTTTGTTTCCTGATTTATCTATTGTATCCTTATCTACCACTATGTTGATTTTCTGAGTATCAACATTCACAGTATATAGGACTTCAGGATTAGGATTATTATCCTCTGTGTCCATGCTCTCAGCTGTCGGTTGATCTTCTGCAGTTGTTGTTTTTACCAGTGGAGTATTTAAAGGAGGTGGGGGTAAGTTGTCTCTAATCTTGATACTTGGTGGTCCACCAACTTTACCTTTCCCTTTATCCTTGTCCTTCTAATATACCAGAATGGGCTTGGGATTCCTATATTCTTCTTGTTTTTCTTTTTCAACCAAGAATGTATCCCAACCATTTTCTGTTTCCTCTGAAACTTCTGTAATTCTACCTGACATTAGTGAAATTTGCTAGTGTGCAGTGGAGAAAACTGACTGGTTGGCCTGAGCTATCAGATCATCAATTTCCTTAGGTGAGTTGACCGGGTATACTGCAAGTAATTTCTCTATTTTTATTTTCTTATCCAACTCAATTATTCCTTGCCTTCTGGCCTCAAGTCTTTTATATAGTTCATCAGGAATTTCATTTAGGACTTGCATCAAAAACTTTTATACATGTCCATGTGTAATATGACACTCTCTTCAACTTGTCCTTTCTCATCATCTGATAGGGTGTCATAGATTTTCCTTATGTTTTTCAATTTTCCTTCCTCTGTGATCTCATTCAGTAATATGTCAAGAGGGGCCAAGTTAGTGTTTGTCTTCTTCTTCTTTTTGGGGGTCAGCTTCTTCTTAGGTGTGACCTTCTTAACTGGAGATCTCACGGCTTGTTGCTTCTGTCTTGTCCTTCTAGGTGAAGGAGTGGATACCGGTGAGGGGTCTCTTTTCCTAACAACTCTTTTGAAAGTTGCTGGCATATCTCCTTCTGAGGAAGTATCTACCGGTAATAGATGAGTTTTAGGTTGTTGGGCTGCCAACTCTTCTTCTGTTATGTCGGTTTTCTTTAATACATCTTCCTTTATGGCTTTTGCTTGTCTGGTTCCTTTCCTCACAAATGCCTCATCTTTCTTTACTCTCTTTTTAGATTGAATTTGACTTTCGATGGTCTCAACACTACCAAATACTTCTTCCTTTGGTTCATTGGGGGCTTCCAGAAGTGCTTTGGCATAAGTTTCCACTATGTGGTCATCTGTTTCATACCCCATCTCTGTTACCCAGACTGTCCTTGGGATGACTGCTTCCATCTAGATCTCATCCTTTTTTATTACAAAACATATATCATCCTTGTATTTGTTGACACTTTCCTTTGATAGTCTGATTCTTTTATTCATTCTGACCTTTAGTGCTTGAAAATACTCATTGATATTCTTTTCTCTGTTTTCACCCATGTTGTTGAATAAGTCAGACAATTGTTTTCCTACCGGTAGGTCAAATCCAAAATCCTTGTTGCCTATACTCGGAGCCTATTTGGTTATGTGTAGCATTAAACATACAAGTAAATTTCCAAATCTAAAGGTTCCTTTCTTATCCTTCTTGATTTTTGCTAAATTGTCAATTAACTCATCCTTTAACCATTCACAGATATCAATTTTTACATTGTCCTTAACCATGTCATAAGCACTCTTTATGCATAAACTGGAAACTGAGTTAAGCCTATTAGCATGAGTTGCTTTGTAACCTAGAATCATGCTAACAAATCTAACATTTGTATCAGTCACATCATTAACCCTCAATGATCTCTTGTCGAATGTTGCACCAATTAAGTTTGTTACTAAGTCATTGGAGACCTTCTTGGTTTTGTCAGGTCTGCTACCGGTGGAGGGTAACCCTGTTACTGCTTTCACAGCTTCCTTTGTAATTTTATGCACTGAGTCAAGCCAAAAGAATGAACCATGTACCCTGCTTAAAACTATCCTAACCACTTCCTTGGGAAATTCAGGAATGCAGAGGATTTTAGTGAATTCTAGGGTTTCAACAATTTTATGTTCAGGTTTCACATTCCCAGAGTTGTCACATATAATAGACTTATACATGTTTTTGATTTCTTCATCACCTAATTCCTCTATGTTGCAATGAATATACATTCTAGGGTCTTCTGCATAAACAACACCTTTTGGAATTTTTGAAAAAGCACCTGTGTTGTCATATTTCTTAGCTACCTTGGGAACTAGCTGAAACACGGGCCTAGGTCATTTTATAACCTCGACTACTATAGGGTTTGCTATGAATTCAGGTGCAGAGGACGATGCCATGATGATAAATACCTTTTTCTGCCTTTGGATGGATTGATTGCTGAAGTGCTTTGCCTCTTTGCTCGGAATGCCTTAGCTCGGAAATCTTCGCGCTCTCTAAAAGTTTGAATTCACGGTGAAATGAAATGGAGCCAAAAACCTTATTTTATAGTCTTTTCTACTACCTACCACATTAATTGCTTGCTAGTAATGTATTAGCTCAACTTTATTTGCGGGTAATGAATGATTTTCAACTTCTTTTCTCTAATCGAGGGAATAATAGCACGTGTCATTAGATTGCCAAACCCTCAAGATAATTTTCTTCAATTTGATGAAGAACATCCTGTCGGTGGAGCATTGCTTTGTCCTGCCGATGGAGCATTTGTTGGTTCTACCGGTGAAGGAGTATCTCCAATATTTAGATTACCTTTTCTAATCCATTGTTTTGAGAATTCTTGCTTAACCTCTTCAACCTTTTCTTTACCTTTCAAACTAGTACTTTTGTTGTCTACCGGTGTACCTTTACTTCTACAAAATTTAGCAATATGACCAATCTTGTTACATGCATAACAAGTTACATTATTTTTCTGAATAGCTTTCCCATAACCTATGTCAGTTTGTGTTCTGCATTTATTTGATAAATGACCAAATCTTCCACAAACATAACATCTTACATTCATTCTGCAATTTTTCAGAGTTATGACCAATTTTGTTGCATTTGGAGCATTGACTAGTGGGAGGATTGATGTTTTGATAATTCCTAGATCTACATTCATTTTCCCTATGACCATATTTATTACAGTTAAAACATTTTCCATTGAATTTGTAAGTATTAGAAGGTCTTACCAGTTTGCTGTGATCCTAGGTATTTGCAGTACCAGAGCTTTCTCCAACTTCAAATCCAATTCCAAAAGTGTCACCTTTGGGGTTTTGATTCTTCAATAAGGTACCAAGTTCTTCTGAGCTTTTCTTGAATTTTTCTTTGTGTTGATTTGTAGTTTCCAATTCCCTTTCCAATATTTCTTTTTGTCTCATTAGTTCATTCGAGTCATTCTGAGTATGCATCAGATCTGTCTTCAACATGTCATTTTCATAGCTAAGTCTTGTGTTCTCATTTGCTGCATCACTTAGTCTTCTGGTCAATTCTTCTTTATTCTTCTTTCTGTCCTCAATCTCTTTGCAAAATCTCATAGTCATATCCTGCATTTCATTTTTTGTCGTCATGATCTCTTGTTTCAATTTGCTTATCATATCATTTAGTGATTCCTTTTCATCATTCTCATTTTGCAATTTTTCACAAAGTTCTCTCATCTTATTTCTTGTAACAATAAGATTTTCTTGAAGTGCCTGAATAATGTCCTAAGCTGCTTTTAAATCATCTTCTAATTTGATATTTTTCAACTTCTCTGCATCATAGTCAGTAAGAGCTCCTTCAAGTTGCTTCATCAGATTTTCCATCTTTACCGGTGTCAAGATCTTCCTCAAGCTGTTAGGCTTCTGAAAATAGAGGACCAGGCTCTGATACCAATTGTTAGAGTTCCCACAAATACTGAGAGGGGGGGGTGAATCAGTATCTGACCGGTAATGTAATTTTCTTAAAACTGAATATGCATAACATAAAGTAATAGCATACCGATATGCAAGAATTAATGTAAATAATAAAATCAAAAACATCCACATGAAAAGAACATCATAACACAAGATGTTTAATGAGGAAACCCGGTGTGGGAAAAACCTCAGTGGGATTTGTGACCCACAATATTCACTTACTAGCCAATAAGAGAATATTACTTACAATAGGGGCCTACACATGCAGGAAGGCCAACTGCCTAGAGCACACTGCTCAATAAGAAGTCACACTGACTTACAATGAGAATTATGCAAATTCAATGATCTGTACTGCTTTAGAATAGCATCTTCAATGCCAGATTCAGTACCGGTTCTTGCTCTGTTCTTTACATATACCCTTGACCTACAATTCGCACATTAGTTCTGCCTTATAATTATTATGCTTCCTATCCATATCCTACAAATGACTACAATAATCTCTTTTATATACAAGAGTCATTTTACAATTTGCCAGGTCGGCTTACAATAAACAACAAAATATTACATATCAAAAATCCTGTCAGCCTCTGTGCCGGTATACATATTTCCTTCTGTGTCAGTGTACATCTTCTGTGCCGGTGCCGGTGTAGATTGATCTTGCTGAAGTCGGTGCGCTGTCTTGTTTGAATAATGCTTTGCTGGTATAATGTCTTGTCGGTGCCATAGGATTTGCAAGGTTGCCTGTGTGATGCTTTGCCGGTATAATGTCTTACCGGTGCCATAGGATTGCAAGGTTGCCATCAATGACAAAACCTTCAATCACACACAATGTCTCATTAGAGTGTCCATATGCCAACAAAACCATGTAAGCCTCCATGTAATTTCATTTGAAATTGAGTTAAAAGTTTGCCTTAAAATGCAAGGTAAGGTTAAAAAAATCCACTCAAAAATGTTGAAACCTTTACAAACTCCCATCAAAATTGTGTAACTTCGTTACATTTTTTTCTCTTTGAAAGTGTTGAAATCCTTGTATTTTTTTTTAGATTGCAAGAAAAGGTGAAGTTTCAATTGACATTGCAGGATTATCTTGAGTTTCAATATCCTTGGTTAATGCACATCTTTGCTATCTCTGCTATACACTATAATTCCAATGCATGCATAACCCATATCCCTACCTTGCATTATTGAAATTTTATACATGCAAAGATGTTAATCTCGCCAAGGAATACATACACAAGTCCAAGATTTGTTTGGAAAAGCATGAACAAGTCTAATTTCATCTTGGATTTTTGTCAAGTTTATACATGGGTACTCAAAATCCATGAAAAAATTTATGCAAGACTCCTCAAAATTCACAAAATAGTTTATGCAAGACTACTCAAAATTCACAAAAACGTTTATGCAAGACTACTCAAAATACGTGAAATTTTTTATGCACAATTACTTGAAATCCCCAAAAAAATCCATGCATGAACATTTTGAATCCCCAATAACAAAAAAATATATGCTCAACTGTCTTAAAAAGTATACAGGAGAAATCATTATTATTTTGTAATCCAATTCAAAATCAATTTAAGGCAGGGCAGAAACAAAGTGAACTTGCAATAGAGGAGAAGACAAATTCCAGAGAAGGTGAGTGTGAACCAAAAAAATCAGATTCAAATAAAGTCTTAAACAAGACAAAAGTGAATTTTGTCAAGGAATAAATCAAAGTACCAGAAGACAAGTGAATTCAAGAAAGAAGAGCATTGAATCCATAGCAGAAAGGGTGAGTTCCAGAGGAAAACCATATTATAACTCATGTGAAATAAGGAAGTGTTGGTGTGTTTCAACTCAGAATAAAACGTCTAGAGATATTCTATTTTCTCTTGATCAAAATCTTCTATGGGCTAAATAGACGGGATTCATGCGGATAGTTTCAGTTGGTTTGTTGTGATATGTTGGTAATCTCAAGGGGGACTTACACAATTGTTTAAGGAGTTAATCAATCTAAAGATTTTACTGATTTCTTGACTTACTTTTTTTTTGAACGATTTTCAATTTCTAGTTCAATCCTACCACAAAGATTTGAAAAAAAAAGGGCAAAAGATGAGAGTTGAGGAAGATAATTCTAATCTTAAGCTAATCCTATGAACTCGAGAGACATAAATTGCAAGCGTAGAATCAAAACCAATCCTTGCTTCACCAAATTCAATAACTACACAAGAATGGTGCATTCTTCTATGGAATTTAAAAGATTTTCATATTACTCATATTCACCAACATTTTGAACAATGAATAAAGAAATAGAAGTTAAGTTCTCATTAACTACTTCAGGCTAACTTTGCACAATAACTGAAAATCATCCAATTATCAAAAGTATGAATACATCATTCTACATTGAGAAATTCTATCAAATCCTTCATTCAATCTAATAACTTGAAAATGAAATCTATTCTATTAAGAGCCAAGAAACCGTGCTAACTTGCAAAAGTAGACAAAATTCACCAACAATTGAACAATGAATCATGTCTTAGCACTTAGAAGTATCACTACAACAATTTATCATAAATCTCTCCCTTACAAATGAGAGGAGGGTTTATATAGGCAGCCCATTACAAAGCAATGACCCATATTGATCCAAGATTAATAGATAAAACCCTAATTAGGATTAATTGCAAAAAACTCCTTTTGGCCAATGAGAAAATTACAATGTACTAGATAACCAATGAGAAAATTGATAAAATCTAAAAAGATTATAAACCCAGAAAACTAGTGCAAATGAATAGATATCTAAACTATGAATGCAAATGATACGAAATCAAAGTAGCAACACAGAGTTAGTCTCCAAGAGAGTAATGCAAATGCTAGAAGCAAAATAGCATTAAGAGGATGCAAAATCAAGAGATACCAAATACAAGCCAGGTAGCAAGCTTTTATAGACCAGGGAGAGGGAAGAGGTGGCAATACCATCCAATCAAGAGCAACCATCTCTTGGACTAAAGATAGCAAGTATCGTCCCAAGATAGAAAATGGATGCACACATGTAGGAAGGTGACACCTCATAACCACTCACCTAATTAAGCATGATTTATTAACCTAAGTGAGATTAAAAGAAGTGTAGAAAAAACCTAGGAATATAGGGAAAAAATAAATAACCCACTAGGAAATAAAAACCTACACTAACACCCCCCCATAAGCGAAGCTTAGGTGGATGTAGAAATGGGTCCCGACAAATCAAGCCTAGTGAGGTACCCATGTACATAAAATTCCCCCAAAAAGAGAGCGAAAAGAGACCCCCCCAAGAGTAGAGAGAGTCAGGACTCCGAGTGAGAGGAAGAATCCCCCCCAGAAGATGAAGCATCCCGCACCCCTAGCAAAGCTTGCAAATGAAGGAACTTTCTCTCAGTGAAGGGTTTGGTAAAGATATCAGCAACCTGCTTGGAAGTTGGATAATAGCGAATATCGATGGCATGGCCATGGATGAGCTCTCAGATGTAGTGCATGTGGATCTCGATGTGTTTGGTCCGCTGATGATGGAGCGGATTCCGTGAGATATGAATGGCACTCTAGTTGTCATGAAATATGACTGATGGCCATCTAATCTAGATACCAAACTCAGTGAGGAGATTTTGAAGCCAAATGGCCTCAATGGCGGCATTCACAGCCCCCCGATACTCGACCTTAGTAGAAGTTAGAGCAATAGAAGACCACTTCTTGCTCGACCAACAAACAAGACCTGAACCAAGTGAGAAGTTGTAACCTGAAGTAGACTTGCGATCTTGAGAATCGCCCGCCCAATCTAAATCTGTGTAGCCCACCAAGTCAAGCTCAATTCCCGTTGTGTAGTGAATCCCAAAATTGTGAGTACCCTGAAGGTAGTGAAGGATTCTCTTGGCTGCTTTCCAGTGCAACTCATGAGGCTCCTGCATGAATCGAGAGACCATGCCTACAGCATATGAAATGTCAGGTCTCGTATGAGTCAGATAAATGAGACTCCCAACAAGTTGTTGGTACAAAGTGCCATCAACAAGTGGAGAAGAACACTGAGCCTCAAGTTTGACTCCTGAAAGAAAGGGAGTCGGAGCAGGCTTACAATCAGCCATATGAAACCTCGAGAGAAAATCTAGAGCATACTTGGACTGGTTGATGGTGATCCTAGAAGAAGACTGGTAGATCTCAATCCCGAGAAAGTAATGCAACAAGCCCAAGTCAATCATCAAAAACTTGTCATGAAGGGCAGTTTTGACAACCCCAATAGTGGATGAAGAACTCCCTGTGATCAACAAGTCATCAACATACAAAACCAAAAATAGGAGTGAATCATCCTATTGCAGAATGTAGACATTGGGATCAGAATGGCACCGAGTGAACCCAACTAATAGAAGGAAGGAGTCCATCTTGGAATACCAGGCCTGAGGAGCCTATTTGAGGCCATAAAGAGACTTCCGAAGACGGCACACAAGTGAAGAATCCTAAAGGAACCCCTGTGGCTGCTCCATGTAGATCTCCTCTTGAAGGTAATCGTGAAGAAAAGCACTCTTCACATCCATTTGGTGCACTTCCCAACAATTAGCTGCAGAAATGGCAAGAACAAGTCGGATGGAATTCATTCGAGCAACTAGCACAAAAGTCTCAGAGTAGTCAATCCAAGGAACCTGGGAGAATCCTTTGGTGACCAAGCGAGCCTTATACTTGTCAACCAACCCATCTGCTGCAAATTTTGTCCCATAGATCCACTTACATCGAACAAGTTTTCTTCCCTTAGGAAGAGGGAAGAGATCCCAAGTGTGGTTCCTCATTAAGGAACTATACTCCTCCTGCATAGTTGTATCCCACTCAGGAATACCAAAAGCCTCATGAAAAGACTGTGGATCTGAGGCAGTAGCAATGAAGACATGTGGAGCACCCTGGAACTGTGAACGAGTCCGCCTGGTGTCTGATGGATCCCCAACCTAATCACCTGCAGATTGCAAGGTCTGTCTAGCCCAAAGTGGACCGAAAGATGGAGAATCTGGAGGAGAATCATCAACCTTTGAATGATGACTAGGAGAGGAAGGAGGTGAGTCCTCTAAATTGGTCTCTGCATTAGAAGTAGAGGTAGAAGACTGCTTAGGTGAATCTGACTCATCAGAAGAGTTGTCATGTATCCCAAGTGACTCCAATGTCAAAGTAGAAGGAGTTGGAGAAGTGGTAGAAAGTGAGCTCGAAGAGCCCTCCTCAAACTGAACACTCCTCTCAATGAACAACTCATGTGTAGTAGGGTGGAGCAACCGATAACCCTTCACACCATCAGGATAATCTACAAATATGCAAGGTCTGCTCTGCGGATCCAAGGCCTTGTGTTTCTCTATAGGAATGTGGGCCCATGCAGGAGAACCAAAAACTTGGAAGTGCTTAACTGATGGTTTTCGACCGCTCCAAGCTTCAAAAGGAGTGACTCCCTTCAAGGCTCGATGAGGAACACGGTTCTGGATATAACAAGCATAGTTAATGGCCTCTACCCAATACTATGGTGCAAGAGATCTGGAGTGAATCATGCAGTTCGCCATTTCCTTCAAGGACCTATTCTTGAGTTCTGCCACACCGTTCTACTGAGGATTGTATGGAACTGAATGTTGCAAATCAATTCCCTCTCAAGTGCAAAACCTCTCAACCCGATGGTTGACATACTTACCACCATTGTTAGTGCGCAAAACTTTGATGGCTTTCCCGGATTGCTTCTCTACAAAAGTTTTGAAGTCCTGAAACTGATCAAATACCTCAGACTTCTATTTGAGAAAGTACACCCAAGTATATCGAGTAAAGTCATCAATGAATGTGAGGACATATCTGGCCCTGCTAAATGAAGGATGCTGGAATGGACCAGTCAAATCATTGTGAACTAACTCTAGTATCTGTGAAGCTCTCCATGCCTTTCCTTTATCAAACTTTTCCTTAGGATGCTTACCAAGTATGCAACCTTGGCAAACACCACTTGAAAACTGAACTGAAGGCAACCCTGTGACCATACTCTATTGGTTGAGTTGCTGCAAGTAGCGGAAGTTAAGGTGGCCAAACCGTTCATGCCATAATCTACTCACATCATTGGAATGAGTGAGCAAAATAGTCGAAGGAGGATCAGGAGCAAAGTGAGAAAATAGATAGAGTCATGACTGATGATCTGCTCTCCCAACTGCAACTGTAGAATCACTGTGCAACTCATGAATCTCCACTGAATCAGGAGTGATCTCAGTCCGCTTTCCTGAACCTGTGTGAGTGATATGGTATACTGATAGGAGATTAGTTGATAATGAGGGCACACAAAGAACATCATCAAATGTGCCATCCCTCACATCAACAGACCTTCTCCCACACACCTCAACAGGAGTGTCATCACCCATCAAAATAGAAGGCATAGTACACGGCTCCAAAGATGCAAATTATTCCTTAGATGAAGCCATGTGGTGTGAAGCACCCGAATGAAGGACCCAAGTGGATGGTGAAGAAGCAAATGCAACAAGGGCCTTGCCCTTTCCTTTCCCCTTGTTGCTTTATTTTGCCTTGTTAGACCCCTCACTAGAACTCTGTTTAATTGACTCAGGAACACTGATATTATTCTTCTCAAGAATGTGTGTCAAGTGATCAATTTATTTCTTCAGACATTTATGTTCATCATGACCAGGTCTTTTACAATAGGCACATTGGACCTTCTCCTTCTTAGGATTGTCTCCCTTGGAAGATTGGGTCTCATTAGTTTCTTTTAAAGCAACTGACGTCTGATCCTTCTTCTCCTTGCTATTCTCCTATTTCTTATCCTTACTATTGTTATTACTACTTTGTCCTTTCTATTCTTTTGTGCCTTGGTTGGCAGCCAGGGCATGTGACTTAGAGGACTTAAGAGTGCCCATCTGAATTAGCTTTTCCTGTTCCCAAGTGAGAGAGATAGCAAAATCATCTAGAGATGGCATGGTAAATTGTGTACCAAGTGCACCCTTAGTAGCATAGAAGGTAGAAACAAACACAAAATATTTTGAATTTAGCTTAGAGAGAATACTAAGAATCAATTGTACATCTTTCTTTTCAATTCCACTTTATTTTAACTATAGCCTTAGTGATTTCAATTTAGTGAATAAATCCTGGATTGTGTTGAAATTGCCTAGACTTAAACTAATTAGTTCATTTTCCAACATATGACCCCTCATTGAATCTTGTGTGCCAAATAGTATTTCTAACTTTTACTAGATTTCATTTGGCAAATTTAAAGACTCAATGTGAAAGAGAAATTCAAGAGAAACATAAAAACACAATGTTCCATATGCCTCATCACATTTGTTAAACCAATTAGGCTTATCTTCATCTTTAGCAGGTTCAGTTTCAAGCCCCATAGTTATCCTATGTAATCCAGATTTCCTTAAGTAGATTGTCATGCATGATTTCCACTCAAAGTAGTTACATGGAGTTAGGATAGGCGCTATTATTTGATCCATGATGAAGAAGTGCAGAAAAAAAATCTCGAAAGGAAGAGAACACAATCAAGACAACCCCCCCCCACCTTTTCACTCAATCAAAGACCCCCCCAATAAATTATGTTTTGGCACTTTACATTAGTGCGTTTACAACTACCACTAGCAAGAAATACTAAGTGGTCTTGATTTCAATGCATTACAAAATCCTCATGAAAAGCATATGCTGAGAATGAAATTTTGGCACAATATCCAGAAAACATAAACATCACCACTGCAATCTACACAAAAAATCATGCACTTTCAAAAAAATAATCACCTCGATACGAGGTCGTATGTGAAAGTTATGATCCTCCGAAGTTCACAAAACGAGAACTATGCAGTGTCACGACTGAGAATATGCAATTTCGGAAAAATCTCTGCATCAAAATCAAAAAACGGCTACACTAGTGCATAGAGCATGAAAAAATATCTAGAATAAAAAAAAAATTCGTGGAAAATGGAGTCCGTATGAGCAAGAACGAAGCATTTGAAAACGGCCTTCAAAACTGCAACAACCAACAAAGAGGGGTCCTATTGTAACTTTCTGAGTGCATTTCTGCAAAACATACAGTCTACATGCAAAAACTAAAAGATACCCAGATGGTTTTTTTGTGCTGCGAACAAAACCTAGAAGGCGTTTTTCTTTCTGATGTATATAAGATGTAGATCCAGTGTAAATAGAATGACTTTAGATATAAAAAATGACCCCAACAACCAAAAAATGGCATGCAAAGGCTGAATCAGCTACCAAAGTCAAGAGAAGGAATGCTGGAACCTGCAATATTGATTGAGAACACCAAATATGCAAGATGGTTGTCAGATTTGATCTTGAAACCTCAGTTTTGCAACTGTGTATGACGATATTTGATTTTGGTGAAACGAAAGCTAGATTTGACTTTCATAGGCCTCTTGGACGCGTTGGAACAACCATAGATGCTTCCAATATAACCAGAAATGCTACAATCACCCAGATTTCATAAAACACATGTGCAAACCCCAGCAAAAAACTATAATAAGATTTATTAGCCCCCCCCGAATCTCTCAAATATGGAAACTAAAATCTACTCTTGCACATAGAATAGCTATGATACCATGATAAAATCTAAAAATATTATAAACTCAGAAAACTAGTGCAAATGAATAGATATCTAAACTATGAATGCAAATGATACGAAATCAAAGTAGCAACACAGAGTTAGTCTCCAAGAGAGTAATGCAAATGCTAGAAGCAAAATAGCATTAAGAGGATGCAAAATCAAGAGATAACAAATACAAGCCAGGTAGCATGCTTTTATAGACCAGGGAGAGGGAAGAGGTGGCAATACCGACCAATCAAGAGCAACCATCTCTTGGACTAAAGATAACAAGTATCTTCCCAAGATAGAAAATGGATGCACACATGTAGGAAGGTGACACCTCATAACCACTCACCTAATTAAGCATGATTTATTAACCTAAGTGACATTAAAAGAAGTGTAGGAAAAACCTAGGAATATAGGGAAAAAATAAATAACCCACTAGGAAATAAAAACCTACACTAACAAAAATAGGAGCCATTTAATATCTTCCACTTGTTGAGTCTGGTTCATTGCAACTGGACATGTTTGGATTGGAACCCTTGGATTGGTTGATTGATGATTGCCAGGACGCCACTTCATCTTGTCTTGCATTCCCCATCATGAAGAAGTGTTGATACCTTAATCTTGGGTTTTCGAAGGAAATTCAAGATGATTAGAACATTTTCTTCATCCTCATTGTGTCTTGAACTTATTGCTCCTTGGTAACAAGTTTTTTTCTTTTCTTTTGATTTTGGATTTTCAAAAGAAATCCAAGGGAAATGTAGAGTCTTTCATCCTTGTATGACTTAATCTTCTTGAATGTCTTGATGGAGTGTAAGTCCTTCTTCTTTGTTCCATTCATCTTTGGATTCCACCTTGAAGCATGAATGTTGTCCTTCCCTGCATTA
Organism: Cryptomeria japonica; assembly: GCF_030272615.1. Lineage (NCBI taxonomy): Eukaryota > Viridiplantae > Streptophyta > Pinopsida > Cupressales > Cupressaceae > Cryptomeria > Cryptomeria japonica. The sequence goes on from NC_081405.1 coordinate 269,239,519, forward strand.
TGGAATCATCTTTTCAACTGGTCCCTTTGTTTCATCTTCACCTTTCTGGAAATCCCTTCCCCAGTTGACATCTACCACCTGAAAATCATGAATTTTTTCTAAGTTTAAAAACAATAAGGGGGTTCCCATCCCGGGGTGTAAAGTTTGAAGGATTTTTCAAAGGATAATTTTGATTTAGCTCATGAAATTCTTGAAATTAGACTAAAAATTAGACTTAGACAAGTCATATTATGAAAAACAAAGTTAATAAACCTTTGGAAATTATAAAATTAAGTCTGATTACAAACTTTAGGAATGAAAATCAGACAAAAAAACTTCAAAAACTAAAATCAGACTTGAAAAATTCTGGAAATTGTGGAATTAAGTTCGATTTATGAAATTTCTAACTTCAAGATTGAAAAAGCACAAAAAGCAACATGGATCTTCGATGAGATTTGAAGAATTTAAGGTGGAAATCCATGTACAAGTTTGAGAATCATAAATTCGGACTGAAAAAGGAATTTTGAAGTGCGAAATCCTAAAAATTTGCCTTGAGAACGCTTTTAGACTTGAAAAATATTGAAGAAATTCCTCAACTTGGCTTGATTTCTTCCCTAAATCTCCTTGCATCTGCAATTTCACTTTGAAAACTACCTATAAACTTGAAAGGATTTCTTGGAAGAGCTTGAATTTCCAAGTATGAGAGACAACTTGTGAATGAATAAAGACCAATGTTTATGTTTATAGGGAATTCAAACTTTACCTTGTCTAGTTTTTTTGTGTTTTAATTTCATGGCAATTTCTTTTCTCTTGAGCAAACTTCATCTTTTTCTTTTCAATCCTTTTTGCTTTATTCACTTCAACTTAGCCAAATTTAAAGCTCCTTCCCTCAAACAAATTTCCTTGTGCCTTCAGATTTGTTTTCTTTAATTCATCTTTCTTAAACACTTAGGTGAGTTCCCTTTTGGTTCCAACCTTTTTTTGCTTTATTCACTTTTTTACTTTGTCAAACTCTTTCACTCTTTCCCTCCTATGACTTGTGTCATCCTTTTTTTGCTTTTTTTCATTTTTTCTTCCTTTCACCCTTTTGCCAAACTTTCTCTTCTCAACTTTGGTGAATTCCTTTCTTTATTCACCTCACCCTCACCACTTAGGCAAATTATTTTTCTTGTTCTTTTACTCTTTATTTTCCACCAAATTTGCCTTCTCAAGTTGGATGAATTTCCCTTTACTTTATTCATCTTATCATCTTCTCAAAGCTTGACTGAATTCCCCTTGCTTTATTTGTTTTTTTTTTCTTTCAAATTTTGCATACATGATTTGGGTGAATTCTTCTTGCTTTATTTCTTTTTGCTTTGAACCAACACTTAGGTCAATTTTTTATTTCATTTTTTTACTTTTCACTTTCCTTGTTGGGCAATTTTTTTTGTTTTTCTTCCTTTCTTTATTCCCTTTCACTCTTGGGGCAGACTTTGCACATGATTTGGAATTGATTTTGCATGGTAGGGTGGACTTTTCTTTCTATTGAGAAACTTTTTCCATGAGGTAGGGCGGACTTGGGGATGGCACAAGGAATTTTGTCATGTTGCTAGGTAGACTTAACCTCTTGATAGGAAACCAAAATTTTTGACCTCTTCCCTTTAAAATGCCAACACTTAACCATTTATTGACCCATTCCTTGGTTGGACTTCATGGTGAATTGGAAATTTCCACACCAAGGTGGTGGACTTTGTGAGTGATCAAGGAATATTGCCAACCTCCCTAGGGTGGACTTTGTGAGTGGTCAAGGAATATTTCCAGCCTCCCTAGGGTGGACTTTACCTCTAAATGGGAAATTTTCATGATATTGCCCTACTTAACCAAAAATTCTAATCCTTTTCCCAACACTTAATCACTTTTCTTACCCCTTCCTAGGGTAGACTTAACAAAAGGTTAGGAAAGATTTCACTACGTTTGGGCGGAGTTTGCACAGTGCCAAGAAAGTTTTCGCATCACCTAGGGCAGACTTTCAATGCTCACAAGGAAGATTTCTCCATGGCATGGGCGGACTTCAAGGTAGCATTGGAAACTTTGATGCTTCCCAAGGCGGACTTCATGTCTAGATGAGGAACTTTCTTCATGCCTTGGCAGAGTTCATCATTGGCTGGAAATTTTTACCATGGCCTGATATTTACTTGAAAATTTTTCTCTTTCCCAAGCGACCTTAAGGATTTGAATGAGGAATTTCTTGATTTTGATTCCAAAGTTAACCATTTCGTCATGATCTTCAACTAGCTTTTCAAGAATATATCTTCTAGATTTGAAAGCCATTCCATACTTGGTTTTCTCTAGATGAATTCTTCCAACCTGACACCTCTTCTGGCCCTAAAACCATCCATGACCTCAGAAAAATCAAAAAGCAATTTTCTATTTTTAGAAAAAAATAGGTTCCTGGTTTGGCCCCAAAATGACAAAAACAAAACTTTCTAAATTTAGAATTTTTTTTTTTTCCTAAAATAGGAAGTTGTTAGAATTGACCTCGAGAAATTGCAATTCTACTCCTTTGACCTATCTAAGCTCATTTGTAGCATCAAAACATTCTTTTGACCATTCCTTCACTTTACTAACTTTGATGACTCCTCCAAATTTCACAAAACTTGACTTATTTCTAAGGCTTAGAGACTGGAGACAAAATTGCTAAGATGCCAAAACCCTAATCTAAAAAGAAAAAAGAGGGGGTCCCTATTTGCAATTGGGAAAGGTGTGATTATGTCACAACAGGAAGGCAATAACAATTTGACATTTTATAGGCTAGAGGAAGCAATTTTAAGTCATATACATAAAAAATTTGAGCAAATTCCTCACCAAACAGAATAATTCCAGACCTGAAACTTCATTTCTAGAAATTAAAAATTATTTCCAAATTCTAAAGGAGAAATCAGGTCTTAACATTCATTTTTCTAGAAATGAGTTCAAGATGAGGGTTATTAAGTCATTTTGAGAGGCATTATTTGAAGATATTTTACAAATCCAAAGAGGGTTTGAGATACAATTCATTTCATGAAATAATTTTAAGTTCTTCAAATGAATTTAAAGTGCAAAACTTTGAACTAACATTTTCCTCTCACAATGTTTTTGCATTTCATTTTTATTCACAATTGGGATTCAAGGTGTTTTCCTTTTTAGGTAATGCAAGGAATGAATGCATGGAATGATCCCAAAAAATGATGACGAATAAAGGAGATGGACTTAACAATGCAAAGGAGATCAAGGTTCAAAAAAATGTCAAGGAAAGATATTACAATATGAAGGACTCAACAATACAAAGAAGTAGATGGAACAACTTGAAAGGCAAGAGGATACGAAGATAAAAAACATTAAGAAGTATTTCAAAGGTGAGGATGGAAGTGCAAAAGAGAAGATTAAGAAAAGCATTTTGAAGTTTCAGAAGAGTTAATCAAAGTTAAAAATTAAAGACTTCTATATGATGATATAGAAGTGAAGTTGAACCAAAGAAGTTAGTTGAAGAAGAATAAAGTTCACAAGATGATGCAATTTGGGAATATGAACCATCACAACTAAGATCGTGTCTACTCACCTCCACAAATCAAATAATCCAAGGATTATCATGTCTAGATTCATTGAACCTAACTGCTACAAAGAGCAAAATTGGCATGTGGAATTACATTTAATATGGCGTTACAACCCATTTTTTATTGCTCTTTTTTTCTCAAAAGGATGTCCATTTAAGGACTTGTAATTTTCTCATTGGATGGCATTAAATGTATGAGGTGGTAGTTATAACCAACTCCACTTAGGGTTTCATTGAATTATCTTGGTCGTTGATTTAGAATCAATTTGGGCCCTTCATTTTGTAACTCAAAGTCTATAAAAGGCTTGATCTTTTCATTTGTAAAGGTTAATAGTGATAGTAGTGGATCAAAAATTATTTCCAAGACTATGTTGGAATAAATACATAATTTTCATTGAAGATATGGGTGGATCCTTGTGTGTTGTTTCAACATTTTGCATGGTTTCTACTTCTCAAGTATTAGTTGAAGTTCATTGATTGTATGGAAAAATGTGAAGATGTTTGATGGAATTCCGGTTCATACCATTTGTAGTTTGTTGATTAAAAATTGTAGTGTATGGTTAGTTTGAACTTTACTAAGCAATAGTTTGATTATGGATGTTCATTTGGATTGCACCAACATTGGGTATTTAGATGGATGTTTACAATATGAAAACCTTTCATTACCTTTTGAGATCACATCAATTTTGTGTAGTTGTTTCCTCGTGTCGAAGTAAAGCTTGATTTATAAGATCCATCTATCTAAAGCACTATCCATTATCATCATTGTCCATAGGTCTTATATTAGATTAACAAACCCTTATCTTTTGTCCTTTTGTTCATAGAGTTTAAGTTAGTTTAGGAAGAGAGCATCACTTAAATTGCTATATTGGATGTTCAATTTCTAGTTGCTTTGTGGAAGTAAAAAGCATAAGACCCTTCGTGTAAACAACAAATCACATCATTTCACTTAGTCTATTCATTGTAATGTCAAAACTTGATGGTAGGAACCTTGGGGTGACCTTAATTGATCACATTGTTTAACATTTGAGGCTTCCTTGTTCAAGAGAGGATAGAATACTTGGTATTTTATTCCGTGTTTGAGAGTGTCACAAAACACCCATCAACACAATCAATATTTAAATTTCATATTTTAGGGAAAAATTTATGACTATGGAGTGCACAATTGAATTTAAAATTTAATATTTTTAAGGGTTGAATTTGTGACTATGGGCTCAACTTTGTACCTGCAAAAATGACTAGCAAATGAAAATGGTAAAATTGGATAGATAACATAATGTACAAAATACACATATTCATATGATAAGCACATTGGATGAATATATCAATATGCATGTCTAGAAGATAAGATGACAATAAATGTATAGAAATATATAAATACATAAATACTATCTTGAAGGAAGAAATCCAACTGAATACAAGATTATACCTACCATTTAGGGGAGAGGACCCAGTAGTTGTGCACCCTAACTTTATGCTTCTCAAAATCCCATGTAGAAATTTCAAATCACTACCACTTTTTTACAGCTTAATTGGCAAGTCCCCTGCTTATAACTAAGAATTTAGAGTCACATCATCAAATATGATGCCACATCAACATGCTTTTTTCCAAGGTGTCCAAAACAACTAAAAAAAAGGTGAGACCAATAGTTGTGCAAAAGAAGCCCCAATGCTTGTGTAGATGATGTGGTATGACATGATTGGTTGCTTTTTACAACTAATGGTATATTTCATTCAATTATTGGTAGTCATCATTAGCAATAACAACTTTAAAGTGACAGCTATTGGTGCAATGTTTAGAAAAAAAATGGACATTAAATCAACAAATACGGGTATTAAATCAACAACTTCTATCATAACAATTGAAACGTGTTCAACTAGTGGTTTTTTTCCCCTATCAATACACAAACATATTAACTTATTCTCTCCAAATAAACACAAAACATAATAAAATATACAAACTTCATTATTGCAATTATAATACACAAATATATTAACTCATTCTTTCAAAATAAACACAAAACATAATAATTACGCTGAAGGCGTCTCATTCTATGAAATGGAGGACCTGAAATATAAAATCAATGGTGTACATTTATCTAAAGGTGTGCAAGACGATTAGGACGTCTACCGCCGTTGATAAATTTTTTATTTTGGTAATTTTTACTTCTCCCGATGCATTACTAAATGCGCGCATATGAAGAAAGGTAATCAGGGTTTCATAGGGTTTCGTTCACCATTTTCTCATTTCTACTCATATCTTGTGCGCTCATTTTTCTATCCCATGCATACAAGGTTGGAATGTGTGTCATTTCCTTTACTGTCATCCACCATTCACTGTACACAATATTAACCTCGTCGCTCCACTTCGCCATTGCTTATGGGGAAATGCACAACATTCATTGTTTTAAATAATCCCCTATATTTATTGCCTTTTTCAAAATCTAATTTATATTTTGGCATAAGAAATCCCAGATTAAAAATTCATATATGTCACCATACAGGTATGTATTGCTTAATATATTACAAAATTATAGCATGGGGCATCACATACCTATCTTAATCATGTTATGAAAGTACCTTTTCCATCTTTCAACACAAGTGATAACATTTCAATTTTTTTATTATTATTAGGATTACAAATTTGGTAGACTCCAAAATTTCCTTCCAAACAACATTACACCAGCCTTAAATATGACTAGAAAGTTGTCCATTTTAATTTTAAGTAAATAGATTTAATTATAATTATATAGATATATAATATATTAATATGTATTGTAAAATCAATATTAAATTAAAGAATTAAAAAAAATTATCTGTACAATATATATTTAATTTTATTATTAAATATTAAACATTGTTGTGATAAACACTTGTTCTTTTATAATATTTATTTAGTTTTATTTTTTTATATTAAATATATGCAGATATTAAATACATATAAATATTATATAATGAATATATAATTATTATTTTTTATCTAATATATAATAAATATTAAATGTATATTAATATGTCATATTAAATGTTAAATGCATACATATATTAAATATGTATTAATATATAATATATAAAATATTGTTTTGGAAAACACCTTTCAAGTTGTCTATCCCTCATTACAACAAAGTGAACAAATTATAATCATGAACAATAAAATAATAGTGACTTGTTAAAATTAAGGTTGTTTACATGTAAGTCAAGCATAGAAGATTGTTGGACACCCCTAAATAATTTGCCCATATGAAAAAAGAAGAATGCAATCACATCTCATGGAGTACGATTATCGTAGTGTAATGTATACCATATATGGAGTCATTGTTTCTAAGACTCATGATAAGTTCTAGTGAATTTGGTTAATTTTTATTTTTATTTTTGAATAAAAGGGGTAAAAACTTTATTGAAGCAAAGACACAAAAATTACAAGGAGGTCCCAAGCGCTAAGGCTCCAAAAAGAGAACCTCAAGCTCCAACCAAGCTCAACCAACATCATTACTATCCATATCCTCAGCAAAAATCTTCTGCAAGACCTCACAGTAATCCGGGGAAAGATGCTCCCATCCCTCAATTTTCCAGTCACTGTCATGTTTCGAAGCCCACTTAGCCAAGCAATCAGCTGCTCTGTCCCATTCACAGGGAATGTGGATGAAGGACACCTGCTCCATTAAAGAACTAATTTGAAGAATCTGATGAACTATCCCTGCCAATTGCCAATGAATCCCACTTACCTTCTTCTCAGTCAACAAATTCATAATAATTTGTGAATCTGATTCACAGATAACCTTCCTTCTACCCAACTCCCAAGTCCGCTCCAGGGCATAGAGAATAGCAAGTCCCTCCATAAGATTATTAGATTGCCTCCCTTTATGCACCGAGAAGAAGAACTCCACCTCCCCCAAACAATTCCTACCAACACCTCCAACCCCTGTCGGGCCTAGGTTACCCCTGGAGGAGCCATCAGTGTTAATCTTGATAATCTCATCCTGGGGGGGCCTCCACCTTCCCAACCTTTGGACCTTCTTCATAGCACACCTACCTCTTCTGACACGAGCAGAGGCAGGAGACAACTCATGCCAGCCAAACCTACTCATGATATCCACCTCAGTTCTGTCCAAATGAAAATTTACCTCACATTTAGCTTCTATCGTTTCCCTAATCATAACCATGATTCTATTCCACACTTGTTGCACTAACAGTCTGGCCTCACGGAAAATCCTTCTGTTCCTCTCAAGCCAGATTTGCCAGAGAATAAAGATGGGCCCCATATACCAGACCGTCTGGAGGAAGGGGGACGAGATAGGAGGTCTACCCAAACTGATCCAAAACTCCACCAGAGAATTTGCGTGAACACAAGAACACTTCCACACCCCCCACCAATAGTGCCAAATAAGCATAGAAAAGGGGCACCTAAAGATTAGATGTGAGGATTCTTCCTCCCCATTGCCACACAAAACGCACATCGAAGGCCTCGAGAAACCCCGCTTACAAATATTATCCTAGGTAAGGCATCTATTCCAGGCCAGGGTCCACGCAAAGCAGTTGCACTTCAGCCATGAAGAATTGTTCCAAACCTATTTCCACCAGTGCACCTCTCTTCCCTCCAATCTTTGGCTCAACAGTTCCCCATAACCACTAGCAACCGTAAAGACTCCCTTAGGATTCAAAGACTAGGCAAGTCCATCCCTACCCTTAATGCCACTAGAGTGTCTATTCGCCAGAATGCCTTGTAACTCAGCACAGTCCTCCTCCATCCCAGCAACTGGCCACTCATTACAATCCTTCCACGGCTCCATCTCCAACCTCCCACACCTATATACAGTCTTGAAGTCACTCACCCTTGACCACCCCACCTCCAAAAACCTCTGGCTAAGGTTACCAAGGTTAGGAAACTGATCAAGAATGGGGGGTCCCATCCCAAGAGTCATTCCAGAAAAGGACCTCTTCCCCCCTCCTACAACCAAAAGAGTCCTTCCTTAATGAGAGAGGCCCCCTTCTTGAGAGTATACCAAATCGTAGAGCCTTTACCCTCTAGTGGATATCTTGGCACCTCCTGAGTTGGTATCCTTTGCATATATTTGAAGGCCAAAATCTTAGCCCAACCACGATCCTGCTCAACACACCACCTCTAGTACAATTTTGCCGCCAAAGCCTGCCCGAATAAAATAGCCTGCCTTAAGCCAAGACCCCTAAAGTGCCTCAGGCTACACACCAGGTCCCAATTGACCAGACTCCATTTGGATGAGGATAGATTACCTGCCCATAAGAATTGCCTTACCAAAGAATCCAGGTCTTTCAAGAACCATTTGGGAGCCACTTGAAGCATACATCTATAAGTTGGAAGAGCTTGAACCACTGACTAAATCAATTGAACCCTCCCAACAAAATACAACCATCTATGAGTCCAATGTTCAACCTTCGAGCGAAATTTATCCAATAGACCCTGCCATGACTCCCGAGGAGGGTTACCAGGAGAGATAGGAATACCCAAATAAATCAAGGGCAAAGAGCCAACTTGAAATCTCAAGATCAGAGCAATCCTCCTTTGAATAGCTTCAGGAGTGTTGAAGAAAATGATAGATGATTTATCTTCATTGATTAACTGGCTTGAAGCCACCAGATAAACATCTAGAACCTTACGCAGATTCGTAGCTTCTCTGATCCTAACAAGTCCCATCAAGGCTGTGTCATCAACAAATTGCAGATGAGACTGCGGCTGCAATTCATTACCCTAGTTCCACCCTTGAATACTACCTTGACCAACATTATGTTTGATCATCCCCCCCAGGCCCTTAGCCAAGAGGATGAAAAGATAAGGGGAGAGGGGATCCCCCTGACAAAGGCCCCTAGATGCACCAAACAGCTCGGTATGATCCCCATTGATTAGCACTGAGAAAGAAGTGGACGTAACTCCACTCATAACCCATTGAATCAATTCCTCAGCAAAACCAAAAGCCTTAAGGATCTTCTGAAGGAAAGACCAACGAACTCTATCGTAAGCTTTAGCCATGTCCAATTTGATAAACATAGCTTTTTCCTTGGAGGTGGCCATAGAATGAATGGTCTCTGTAGAAATGACCACCCCATCCAGAATTTGATGCCCTTCCACAAACCCACTCTGTTCTTCAGAGATCACACCCCCAAGACACTTCTTCAGCCTCTCTGTAATAAGCTTCGAGATGATCTTATAAATAACATTGCAGAGAGATATAGGGCAGAACTGGCCTAAACTGTCGGCCCGCTCACACTTGGGGATAAGCACAATGAAGGTAGCATTCAGGGCCCTCAACATCTGTTTATTCCTTGGGACTCTTGAACTACTACTAGTAAGTCCAAATTGATGATATCCCAAAACTCCTGAAAGAACTCAACCGGGAACCCATCTGGGCTAGGGGCTTTTCCTTTCCTCAACTGAAAGACAATCCTCTCAAGTTCTTCCATCAATATAGGGGCCATAAGCTGCTCATTCATCTCCCCAGTAACAAGAGGAGGAATGCAAGCAAGAACCTGATTCTCCTCCTTCGCTTCCCCCTGAAACTCCTCACTGAAGAGGGTTCGGAAATGCTACAAAGACTCCCTAGATATCTCCCGCAAGGATAATAACACCTCACCTCTATTATTGACCAGAGCAGGATTGGAGTTACTGTGTGGTGCAGGAGCACCCATGGCATAAGGAAAATATATGGTCAAATTCATCATTTGAAATATAATTTATATTTGAAGGTCATTTATAATGTATTTGAATCCATTTGGAATGATTTGTAAGACTTGGAAGCCTAAAAATGTAAGCAAGTCCTAATTATGTCCTAGTTGTCCATATAGGCCCTTATAGGTCAAGATGGTCAAAATTGTATAAAAGGCCATGAGAAGGCTATCAAGTATGTAAAAAGGTATTAAATAGATTATTTGGACATGTTTATGAGGTTTTTACAATTTGGAGAGTCATTAGGAAAAAGTGTCAAAGTTGCAAGAAAATTGCAAAAGTGCAACATTTGCAAAAAATGTAAAAGTGCAAAAATTGCACATAAAGTTGTAAAAGGGAAGATGAAGGGTCATAAAGGTAGTTGGATGGTTTATAACTACCAAAGAGTCTATAAATATGTTTTATTGGTCGAACCAAATCATTATTGGAAGAATAGAGAAGAAAGGAGAACATTTTGAATACATTTTGGTGCATTCTACTATTGTTATTTTGGTTGGCTTTCCAGTTTTTGTGTTGGTTCTAGGTCTTGTACGACCATGTATGGCCTGGAAACCTTTGTATATGTATAATGTATAGTTATATATGTCAATTACCTTTCTTTTCCTTTTTTTTTGGATTATTATGTTTAGAAATGAAGAAGATATGGAAGTTTTGGTGAAAGTTGTTAATTGCAGATTTGATACTTCCTGAGAACAGTCACATTGCAGCGTATGGTATGAACTCATATGATATTATTAAGACCTATAAATAGACTTATTGGAAAGATATGTGAATCATATTTCTTTTCCCTTTGGTTTGAGGCATTTTTGTTTATATTTGTGGAAGTTATGAAGATTTTGGTGAAAACTGGTTTTAAACTGTCTTAAATGGAGTTGTTGGAAAGGGTTTGTACTTATCTTGTGATTTCACAATTGGAAAAATTAATGACTTGCATATTATGAAAGTAGACTCAGAGGACTCTCATTTGAGTATGGTATTGTTTTAGTTTGGTTAAGTATTTATTGTGAAATATGATGCCCTAGCAGGCAGCAAGCATACATTTCCCGGATTTATGACAGTCAAAATGGGTCTCGGTGTAGAGATGATAACTTTTTATTGCACTGTTGGATCGTTCTAAATTTTGGATATGGTTTTAAAAACATAGTTTTCTACAGCCTCACTGAAGCGATCTTCCAAATATGCGCAGGTTTTAAAGTTATTAATAACTGAGTACAGGTATATCAAACTGTCATTAACCGGTACAACATAATGCATTGTTTTGGTCTTGATTAATGTTCAAAGGGTTGTAAAATGATATGATGGATTTGATATTGTATTGGTTGGTTGATATTAATATTGTTTTGACTATAGAATAATGATTATGATCAGATTATGCCTCTAATACAAGTGAAGATGATGTGTTGAGATTGAAACTCCATGTTGATTTGGGGTTCTTGAAGGGTTTTACATGATGCTCCGCATCACTGTGACGTCTTGATTTCATAGAGTGGAAAAAGAGGTCATGTTCTTATTGCCTGCTTGAAGCCAATCAATGTGGGCCCTTTGTTTCCAGTAAATTTCTTCCCTAAGCTCCCATTCCTCTACGGCCCTGACAGCCCTCTCCTCCTTCTTAAGCAAAGCTTCAAACAAACTACTCTCTTTGATTTCCCTAGTGATGCCATTTAACTCTGTTTGTGTTGCTTTATTAGCATGAAAAATGTTCCCAAAACCTTGTCGATTCCATTGTTTAAGCTGGAACTTAACAAAATGCAGTTGCTTGGTGAAAGTATACATAGTTGTACCAAAGGCCGGCCTCCCCTTCCTCCACCACTGCTCAACCAAAGCAGGCATAGCAGGATCACGAAGCCACATAAGTTGGAATTTGAACGAAGGAGAGCGAGCAAACCAGGCCGCAGAAAAAACCAGCTTGATAGGCCAATGGTCTGACCCTCTCCAGTCAAGAATCTCAGAACTAGTGGACCACCCCCCACCAACCCAAAAACTAGAAACCAAAAATTGGTCCAACCTCTCAGCAATCCAATCCTCCCCATTGTCCTATTGTTCCAAGTGAACAGTCCATTACCGGGCTTAATGTCCACCAGATGTAATGATGAGATCCTATCTCGAAAGAGGAGAGACGGGGGCTCCAACCGCATGAAACCCCCTTCTTCTCACTCAACTCCAGGATAGCATTGAAATCTCCTGCCATAATCCAAGGATGGAAAGGGGCCAGCCTTCACATATATGAGATGTGAGACCATAAGTTCTGTTTGCCCTGGAAATCAATAGGAGCATAAATATTAGTAAATAAAATAAGATCTTCGGTCTCAAGACTAGAGGCAACCCCGGATAGCGAAGATCTGGAAGCCATCCACCTGACAGGGCGAATCCTTGAAGGGTTCCAAAGATAGGCCACCCCTCCGAAGGAGCCAGCAGCCCCAATACACTGACATTCACCTCACCCCTAGAGCTTCAGCGCCAGACCCATCATACTCTCCACTAAGAGTTTAGTTTCTTGCAAGAGCAGGACATCTCGTGAATGATTCCTGATCAAATCCTGAATAGCTTTTTGTCTAGGGCCACTATTCAAGCCCCTTACATTCCATGAGAGCACAATCATTTAGGAGGATTGGAAAAGTGAGAATCCAAAGTCTTCACCGACCCTGACTCTACCAAATTTTCTCCCATCAGTTTGATTTTATCTAAATCCTTCTTCCTGCTGACCTTTGAATTCTTCTCCATAGCACTTTTCTTGATATCCTTCTGATGCAGACCCAAGTGAACAGAAGACTTGTTACTCTTAGCCCCAACCGGTTCCAATTTCAGGGCTATCAGAGAGCCCTCCCCCCCAACCGCAACTACCTCCAAACCCAAAGTGATTCCTTGCTGGACTCCTATTGACTGGTCCATCTCCATTTGTTGGCTGCCAATCACTTGCAGGGCCTGAGTAAAATCCTCAATACCACTTTCCGGACCCCCTCCTGACGCACCTAGTTCCAAAGGAGTTAACCCTGGGTTCACTTCTTGATGGCTAAGGTCGTCCAAGGCCTCAAATCTGTTAAAGGTATCTTCCTCCTGTCTCTCTTGTAAGGACCTCTTATGTCCTCGATTCCTATTCCTTGTCTTAACTGAGACAAAACCATCAACGCCCTCTACCTCTGTCGACATAGGGGCTTTTCCTTTATCAGCCCTATCTTGGCTCTGAGCCGATTGTTGAGGTTGGCAAACCACTGGTTTATATCTAGGGCACTTACGCTGTAAATATCCATACTCATGACACAGACAACAACGAAAAGGTAAAGTCTCATAATCTAGCAGTTGGATCCATGAATAAGAACCCGCACTCATATCTATAGCATTTGGCAGAGGTTTACTAAGATCAATTTCAACACAGATACGAGCAAAAGTCATTACCTTTCTTCCTAGGGTTTGCGTTGAGGATCCCATTGGCTTCCCCAATAGTGCGGCCAGCATCCGTAGCACATCCTCCCAACAACATTCCACAGGAAAACGAGGCAAACGAACCCACACAAGAACCCTGTTTGGAAGCTCCTCCGATGGGTTAAACCCTGCATGCCAAGGCTTGATGAACAACCCCACCTGATTGTAAAAATACGGACCTCCCTCAAAGACCCTAATGCAATCCTCCATGCAGTTGAAGGTAACCATGAAATAGTTGTTTGCTAGCATCATAATCTCCATTTCCCCTTCCGACACCCAAGTCCTCTGCGCCCAGTTTTCCAAAAACTGCAGAGAAACCCTCATTCCCAAAAACTTGCAATAAAGTGAGTGTTTTGAAAAGTACTCAATGTCTTTAGCAATCAATTCAGGAGGAATAACCAGCTTCGGTCTCTCACTGCATCTCTCCAGGCAACCATTGGTCTTCATAATGCGAGAACCGCCAGCGGTCCCCGGTCCCAATTTAGGTGAGAAAAGGTTATTGTTAAAAGTCTTGATACTCTGGAATGGGGGTTTTGAACCCACTGCAGTGCGAAAATCCATGACTGGAGGAACATGCGATTCCTTACCACCACTACTCGTCATCGGAGCTCCGACAAAAAAACTAAGGAAAGAGAAAGACCCCCACCCCGAAGGGCCTTTCGAGGCAGCACCGGACTAGCAGGCCCACCCCTTAATGCACACTGAGAAGGAGTGCCTACCTAAACCCCTAACCCCTAAACCACCCACAGCAGCCCCCAACCCCCGACCACACGCAGACCACCCTCCTCCCCCCGCAGCTCCAAGCTGCACGCAGACCTCCCTCCACACATAGCCCCTCGAAACCCCCACGCCACCCACCGCAGAGCCTCCCCTGACCCCACCTACAACTCCTCTCCCCCGCAACGCTTGCACCAACTGCTCCCTGACGACCCACCTGCAGCTTCGCCTCCCGCGAGCTAGGGCAACAAAGCCCTAGCTCGGCAGCCCGAAGAAGCTTGCATGCGCACCATCAGTCCAACTTCCTACCAATTCGAATTTGGTTAATTAAAAACATATAAAATTTGAAAAAGTTAATTTATCTTTTTTTATTTTTTAAAGAAAATATTTATAAAAATGTCTATTTAAATTTTTATTTATTTATTAAAATTCATACTATTGTGAAATTTTATATTTTTATTTTTACTTAAATTTATTTAATAGAATAAATTAAATCCCTTTCTTCATCTCTCTCTCTCTCTCTCTCTCTCTCTCTCTCTCTCTCTCTCTCTCTCTCTCTCTCTCTCTCTCTCTCTCTTCTTATATCTCTATCTGCGTTTAAGTCTTTCTCCATTTCTCCTTCTCCCTCTCTCTACATCTTCTTCTCTATCTCCCTATCTCTTGTTGTCTTTATTTCCCCCTCTACCCCTCTCTATCTCTATTTATTTATCTCAATCTTCCTATCTTTATCTATCTTCATCTCTACCTCTATCGTCCTCTCTCCCCCTCTATATCTAGACATGTCCCCTCTCTGTAACCATCCATCTCCCTCTCTCTATACCTCTCTATCAATATCTCTTTGCCTTTTTACCTCCATCCCTCCATTTTTCTTCTTCCATCTCTCCCTATATCTATCTATTGCTCTCATTCTTTATTAAGATATTGTTTGAACAAACAACATCATTTGTTAGATGGGCTACAAATTGATCCCATGAATTATAATTATACACTAAATAAACTATTTATATTAATATTACTCTTGCACACACACACACACACACACATATATATATCTTATTTTTTATTTTTAAGATTCTACTCATTGTTATATTATAATATATAATTTATAATTAATATCATTAAAATTTTATTTAATATTACATCATAATTTATAGATTAATTTAATATTATTTTCTAAGTAGAGAAATAATCTTTATATAGTTAAAGTGATCCAATTAACTAGGAGAAAATTGCTTAGTAGAATTTCTTATAGACATCTTGTCATGGCTTTCTATGATCGTAAAATATGCACAAAATATATATGCAATTGTCCTTGGAATCTGTCAAGCTAATGAAAAATTAACATGTAGATAGAGTCGATACTAAAATCCTTGCACATCTCTCTCTCTCTCTCTCTCTCTGAGAGCTTATTGGTAATGGAGCCTAATTAACTTTCTCATTCAGAGGTTTTTCTGCAATTGCATTTCAGTCCTTGTAAGAGGATGCATAGTTGATTTGAAGCTATCACTTCTCCATTGATACCTTTTTCACAAAAAAACATCATTTGCTAAATGGCCTACCAATTGATGTCATGTATTGCATAAATGTATGCAAGAAATGGACCCTTTTATTCTAATTGAGTCTCCACACTTATTCGGCGTGCTCATTGGACACCAAAGTGCAATTGCTAGTTATACAAATTTCATCATTGCGATTAGAATAATTTTAAATGCCATTAATCAAATGCCTGCTTAAAATGGGAAAGGAAATCCAGCTGGAGGGTGACCCGCCACAAAAATCCAAATAATAAAATATCTTCGCGGATAAATCATTTAGGATTCCTCTGATGTATGTCGTTTAAGCTTGTTGGATTTGTCACTTCCTCGTGGCATTTGACCTCTCACGTCTTTTCAACTTTACCCACCCACTCAACATGGATAGAGATTTTCTGTATATTTTTCAAACTGATTTATGTACCAATTCAATCTGTTGTTGATGGACATGATGCAAACATAAGGGTACTGCCTTTTTGAATGCTTGCAGAGTACTCTGAAGAAATTATGGAAGTTTTCAAAAAAACTGCTCAACTGAATACAGGAGCCAAAATTCCATTGATCGGGTTGGGGACTACTGCTGTTGATCAGAATGAGGAGGTCATCAAGGCAGCCGTGACTACAGCTCTCCAGGTGTATTTCACTGTCCACAATATAAGTTTAACAATTGTCCTCTATTAGACCAATTAACAAAATAGGTTAGTACACTCTGGCTTCT
This sequence comes from Cryptomeria japonica, assembly GCF_030272615.1. Classification (NCBI taxonomy): domain Eukaryota; kingdom Viridiplantae; phylum Streptophyta; class Pinopsida; order Cupressales; family Cupressaceae; genus Cryptomeria; species Cryptomeria japonica. The sequence continues at coordinate 269,256,153 of NC_081405.1, forward strand.
GTTTTGTAGTTTTTCAGTTCTACAGTTGGGTTGGGTTGGTTTGGAACCCCTATTGAAATTAGTAGGTAGTGTGACTGGTGCTTTTGAAGGCTGACTAATTGGTTTGTACACTATTTCACTTGCTTTCATTTTGATGGGTCGCTCAGTCTCATCCAAAACATTGGCGTTAACAAAATGTACAGTTTTTTCTATCATTTAAAAATATCAGGGTTTCATAATTTATGATATTATCAATATTGTTTCTGGGTTGGGCTGTACACGAGTTTTTGAATTAATGTTTCAGATTAATTTCTTCTGTAGCTATCTAGCATTCTGATGATAGATCATAGAGTATATCTGAAACATTGATTCAAAAACTGTTACACATTCTAATTCAGATATAACATTGATCATTTTTTAACATATTATTTTATAGTTATAATTGTGAGTGAATGATTTTGTACTAATAATTTTTAAAGCTAATTACAGATATCAAGGGTTGCAGTTCAATGATTGAGCACCTTGATGAGGATAATGGGATATTCATTGATTATGTCATCAATCAAGATTCAGAACTCTCAGAAGTATGATATAAGAAATGAGGATGAGATCGTGTCTTAGGAAACTTTGGTGAAATAGATATCTTTTGTGAAATAGATACCCCAGTCTTGAATCTTAGCCAAAAAGATATCAACATAGAATTGTGATTCCAAATGAAATAGAAAAACAAACTTATGAAAGTCCACTCTAGATTGGGTTAGAGCTCTTCACTTATATATCCCAGATTGTATGTAAAATTGTATTTCATAGATGGGTTTAAACATTAGATCCTTTGTCTTGTCTATTCTATGTTAGATATACTTTCGCAGTAGCATTGACTTGTGATTGAACACTTCATGCATTGAGCAAATGTTGTTTTCAATTATATTCAACTTCTGCAAATTGAGACTGTTTGAGAACATTGTTATATAGTGTGATTGATGATGTTAAAGGACTAAGTATCATTTTAGTGATATATCACATATATGCTATAGGTGAACATTTTCTATTCTTATTTTCTTTATGCAGCTCATGAGTATCATTTTAGTAATCTTGCTTGTTTTGATGTATCAGTTTATGTTATAGGTGAACATTTTCTATTTCTATTTTTTTTATATATTTTATAATTAGCATTTTAATAATCTTGTTTATTTTGATATATCAGTCTAAGTTTATGTTATAGATGAACATTTTCTATTCCTATTTTCTGTATATAGCTCACCATTGAAAGGGGTTATGGTGAAGGGGGCAACGGCTATGCAGCCGTCAGCCTGCACATTTAACCGTATTAATTAATTAAAAACATTTTTTATTTATTTTCAGTTAATAAATAAATACGATCAAATGTACAGTCTAATGACTGCATAGACAAGAGTTTCTATTTTAACCTACAGTCTAATGACTGCATAGACAAGAGTTTCTATTTTAACCTACATATTCTTTTGCAGCACAATGAGCCGATGATGAAATTTGTGAACGTTAATGCAATTGGGTTGGTTGTTTCAACAATTATATTTGTAGGTAGGTTATCGACACTTTGACACAGCAAGCAGTTACAACTCAGAGCGTCCACTGGGGGAAGCTCTGCACATGGCTTTTCATAATGGACTTGTTAACCGAGAAGATGTATTTGTCACTACCAAACTATGGAGTAACCAACATGACGACCCGGTCACTGCAATCAAGAATAGTTTGAAGCATGATTTCCTCATTACAATTTCAGTCTCTTATATTATCTCCGTATTGCAGAACTTACTTCAAATTATTTCTTATATGCAGGAACTTACAAATAGATTACGTTGATCTCTACCTTATCCACTTACCTGTCAGATTTAGAAAAGAGGTTCCAATGTCCGCGTTTCTTGACCGCAAGCCTACCGAGCTGGGAACAGATGTGAATCCATATTACGGGCCTCAAGAAGACTACTTTTTACCCTTAGATATGAAGTCCACTTGGAATGGCATGGAGCAGTGCTTGGAGATGGGGCTTACCAAAGCCATTGGGGTTAGTAACTTTTCCTCTAAGAAGATTGAAGACCTATTGAGTCATGCTAAGATCCCTCCTGCAGTTGATCAGGTAATGAGTTACTTGGCATACGCCTCTTAGGTTGTATATATTTTTTCCTTTTTGTATTCTGAAACACCCTTAATATAACTTTGTACTTGTGAATCAGTGGGTAAACTTAACAAAATATGTAGATCCTTAAGATCTCTATTCCCCATTGAATCTTTGCTAATACATGGTACAGTGCAGAATTATATTCATAGTAAGTTTCTTCTTAGAAAGATGTGTAGATGTTCTTTGAGGTCTATGGAATGTAATTACAGGTAGAGATGCATCCACAATGGCAGCAAAAGAAGTTGAGAGATTATTGCAGCAAGCATAACATTCATGTGAGTGCATGGTCTCCTATGGGAGCTCCAAATACTTCATGGGGCTCAAATCTGGTGATGGATGACCCCCTCGTCCATGAAATTTCTCAAAAGTATGGAAAGACTAGAGCCCAGGTACTCGATCATATTTGAATCTTTTGATATTTTTCTTGAGATTACGAACCTAGGCTGGTAACTCATGTTACTGTCATGTAAATTCAGGTTATGTTAAGGTGGGGGGTAGAACAGGGAGTGAGTGTGCTGCCCAAGAGCTATAACAAAGACAGAATATTTTCAAATTTTCAAATATTTGATTGGTCTTTGACTCCGGAAGGTCATGATAAGATTGGCATGCTTAAGCAGGCTAAGTTATTTCGTGGGGATGCTTTCGTTAATAGCACAACCGGCCCCTATGAGACTGTTGAAGAATTATGGGATGGAGAGATTTAATCTTTAGAATTTGAAGGTCACATAGAACATTTGCTACTTACAAGAACAGTCCTTTCTTTTAAGCTCTGGTGTGATATAAAGTGAGGATGTAATATGTTTGGAGACAGCATTTATTGGTGGCAACAAACTTTTACGGATCAAGGAAATGCTGTTTTATATGCAAATATGCTTTCTTGATTGTGGTTTCATTTCAGCATTATTTAAGTTGTTATAGCTCAAAAATATGTTAGAAATGCAATGTCTAAACTGGGGTAACAAGTTGAGATGCTATCATTAGTAGGCTTTTTTTCAATAACTTAGACGTTGTTCTGGTTAAAAGTATTTCAACTATATGTTCAAAATAACAACCAATAGATATCGTTAGATTTCATATTAAAATATATGACAATGATGACTAAAATTTAATTGTTGATTAGAGATAAAATATGTTTTGAAGAGGTCTTAAAACTCTTTACAAGAGGCTGATTAACAGCAAAACTTTCACAACCACCTCACCAAAAAAGAAATTATCATGCAATTCGATAAACCTCAGCAAGTCTTTCTTCTTTTCTTCCAGAGATTTCTTTTTGTTAGCTCTGGTTCTGGTGCTAGACCCAGCATGTCCACTTGTATCCCCCAGAGCAGCTTTGTTAATCTCCTGAAATAAATTACTTTTATGGAGATCCAAAAGCTTATCAGTAAGAAATTTAGTTCCAGCTATATTGTTGCTCATCGTACATTTACTGATCTACACAGCATGCTCATGATTGTCTTTTATGATCGTCAATTCATTCTTCAGAGAGGTGGCTCTATCATTGATATCTTGTTTCCACTCGTCCACAATTAGTTCAGCCTCAAATTCACTACTAATATTGAAGGTGGGAAAGGGGCGATTTTGGGATAGCTTGAAGGCAAGAAATAATAGATGTTTGCAGAAAAAGGTATAAAGGAAGGGCATGAAAATAGAACCATGGAAAGGCAAAATCTATGTAGTTATGGATTGTACATTTGATGTATTAATGTATTAATTAATTAATTAAAAAGTTATTTTTTTTACTTTCAATTAATTAATAAATAGTCAAAAGTACATAGACAAAAGTCTAACGAAAAGAACAAATTACATGACTTATATTCAAGGTATTTTGTATTCCTTCCAATTCATATTTCTTGGTATAATTTTCATCACTTAATTTGATTTAGTTGTAAAAGCAATTTCTTTTACACTGATATCATTTATTTACAAGAGTTTCATTTGAAATAGGAACCATTTGCCTAAAATCTTTACCTTGATAGATTCCAAGTATGAATGAGTTTATTGTGTTGCTTAGATTCCAATAGTTGCTATAGCACTTCTTGTTGCACCAATAGTTGTGACTTTAAAGTTATGAGTGTTGATTATGACTACCTATAATTGAATGAAATGGATTCCTTAGATCTAAAAAGCAACAAATCATGTGATCCCACTTTCTTTTAGGGCCTTTTTGGACACCTAGGCAAAAAACATGTCGGTGTGGCATCATATTTGTTGATATGGCCTTGAAATCTTAGTTATAAGCAAGGGACTAGCTAAATAAGCTATTGTAAAAAATTGGGAGTGATTTGATATTTCCATATAGGATTTTGAGAAGCATGAAGTTAGGGTGCTCAACTATTGGGTCCTCTCCCTTGGATCTTCTTTTTTCAAAGTGAAGAGTTCTATTTTTCGTAGAGAAATTTGGGACAAGGTTTGAGTTTTCTTCCATAAATATAGCACATAACAATGCTTAGCTATCTTAAAATTTATAAAAGGGGTCATAGTTGAGTATTCTCCCTTTGATTTTAGATGTCTTTAAATGCTATTTTTATTTATGTAGCACATTTGAGATCTATATAACATTGGTCATACATGAATGTATGTAATTTTGAAGAAACATCTATCTCCTTGAGCATGGTAGGAACATGGAATGAGGTATCTTAAGATTTATAAAGGGGTCATAGTTGAGTATTCTCCATTTGAGTTTAGATGTCACTAAATATCATTTTTAATTATGTAGCACATTCAAGATCTATATAACATTGGTCATGCACGAATGTATGTAATTTTGAAAAAAGATCTCTCTCCCTGAATATGGTAGGAACATGGAATGAGGTATCCAAATATTTTTGGATAGGGTAGAGGACAAGCATAGTGTGATTAGAGAAAAATGAAACTATAATTTGCTTATTGGGCATCCTCAAGATTGTTGGCATTTGGTGTACAACATTATGTGGTGCTATGCAGAGGTCCTTTTGGTAAACCATTAAGTCAGATGGTTCTCTTTTCAAATTAGGCTCTTGAGGTGAGTGGGTAGTTTTATATTTATATGTGTCTCACATATCTTTTGTAATAAATAAAATATTATATCATTTATGCTCACTCAAAACTCCTTCCAATAGAGGTCTCATAAAATATGTAAATTTATCCATCTAGTAGAGCAGTCATTGTGCTTTTACCTTTGTTAGGGTGGTGTTGTTCCTCAAGCTTAATATACTCAATTGCAATGATGAAATTACCAAATTGATAGTAAGATGATAATTATAATAAGTTGTTGATAATGTTTTTAATGGATACCGTTTTAAATGGATTGTTCAAATGGGTTGACTTAGTAAAGGATTGTCGTGTTACACCTTAGGATAAACAAATCAAAGGATAAGAATGCTATTAATATTATGAGAAAGAGTGCATCCTTATATAAACAAATCAAAAGGATAAGAATTCTATTAATATAATGAGAAAGAGTTCATCCTTAAATAGTGATTTGATGGATTTAATTTGGTTCAAATCAAGAACTATTCATGCTAGAAGTAAGATTATATTATTAAGAGTCTTTCAAAGAGTGTTATATCATTGTGTGAATATGATATCAATATCATTGAACCATGTCATAGCAGGACATCTTCATAGATCCATTTGAAGCTTTGCATAATTATTGCAATAAAATCATCTTTTGATTACTTTTGTCTTGTGTTCAAATATGTTCAATATATATTGTTGGTTATGTATATTATTACATATAGTTTGATTATGATAATGTTAGCAAATATTATATGAATTGAGTAACAATGAAGCTTGACTTCTACCGAATGAGGTGGGATATGAAACATGTGTGTGTGTGTGTGTGTTTGTGAGGTAATTGTATATGCAACTCACTACCTTATTGGCCTCAACATAAGATGATACATAATTATCATATACATGTTTTTATTATTCAATATAGCATTACATCTCTTGTGGGAAATTCTAAATGGTTATGTAGTTGTACATTGGGATATATGTGATTGATAAAAAAATTGAGTTGGAAAAAATATTAGATATAATCGTGTGGTCACTTAAGTGTGAGAAAATCTATTGTAGTGGAAACACGTTTGATAAGTTCCTTTAATGTCATGGCATCCTCCTCATTTAGTGCAATAATAATATGCTATAATATGACTATAAGATATCAAATGATTCATGGGGTAGAAAAACCTCCATATTAAATATATTACGTAAAATTTGAATGGAAGTGTTTTCATATGGGTTTGTGTAAACTAGGGTAGTTTTAGGTTGAGCAATAAATTTAGCCCGTAGGTTGACAAAACCAACCTTGGGATGTTCAAATTGGTTTATGAATTATAACCAAAGGACTTTGAGTGAAACCCGCAATATCCTTAAAGGGAAGTGCTATAGGAAGTGCTATAGTATAGGTTGGTAAAGTATGAACTTAGTCATGATTTCCCAACTATGATCATGTTGGATTAATTAATGAAACATTAATTATGGAAAATATGTGTTCAGTTTATTTGAAGTTTGAGAGACGTAGCAAGGAGAACTGCATGTAACTTTGATTCATTTGGAAGTGGGTATGTTAGTGGTCCTTGGGTGTAGGATGCTCCTGTGACCTCAAGTTTGTAGGGGTGGGGGGGGGGTCTAGAGGGGATAACCCCAAGTTGTGGTGTTGTTCCTAATTGGTTTGACCTTATCTCTTTAGTAGGTTTGAGATGCTGAAATGGGTTATGAAAGAAAGAAGAAAAGTTGATAATTTGTATTTAAAACATAATGTGTTTTGGAATATTGATTTGAATGAAGTGAATGGGTTGACTACCTTATGGTTGATATTGGTTATTTGTACTTGATGAGTGGAGGTCATCTTGTGTTGGTTCAAAGTTAATTCATGTGATGTGAAATTTAAACGTGGACCTATAATAATTTATGTATATAGATCAACCAATTGTGATCTACTTGTTTTGACTTGGGAACCTCTCTTCCAATTATAGTGTTGAGCAGGGTACAAGCACTAACTTTACAACTATGGGTGGAGTAAGAGCCCTACAAGGGCATATGTAGAGGTTGCATATGTCTAATATGTAGGCTACCCTTCCCAATCTGAGGTGATCATTGATGGAAATCCTATTACCAATTTAGAGATAACCATATCGATGCTAGAAATTGACAATAGTCAAGAAGTGACATTGGAGAATGATTCTAGTCAAGGAGAATATTGTGCCCACAGATTGTTAACCGTACCACATAGATAGAAGGACAAATTTCACTAGGAGTATGTGGACCTTGGGGAAAGTAGCATGCCAACAATGAACATCCTTAGTTGCTTAGTCATTTGATGGACTATAGGGAAGATAAGTTTTAATGAAGAAAATGTAGGCAACAATTAGACCAACCTCATAGTATAATTTGGGCATATCTTAATGTGAAAATGGTATACTTGACCTTGTTGGGATGAGGATGGACACTTGATGTAGTATGAGATACATCAAATCCTATTCTCACTTGCTCATTTTGTGTAGAAGATTGGGGAAAATAATGTGAAGCATGGTGTAGTGTGCAATGCACTGACATTCCTTTTATCTAGGATGCACTATTGGCAAGTAATAGTTAGCCATTGTGGATGCGTTAGTCTCTCATTATGTATATGTTAGTCACTATGTATATGACACAGCGTGGAGCTAGTCACTATGTATATGTGACGTATGATAGAGGTAGTCACTGAGTATATGTGACATATGCTTTAGAGCTAGTCACTATGTATATGTGATGTATGCTGGACATAGCCACTATAGATATGTGATATGTACAATCCCTTCATGTTGTGATGTGCACTTGAGTCACTTTCTAAGGAATTGGGGAATTATAAAAGGATATGAGCCTTGTGTAATTGTGTATGTTTGTACACTACTTGATGGCAATTAGTTATTAGACTGAGTTTGACAAACAAACCTATTTTAAAATGTTAATCCCATGAGGATCTGGTTAATACTGAGAGGGGGGGGTGAATTGGTATAAAGACAAATTCAAACTTTAACTCAAAATCAAACTTATCTCAGATCTGAAACCATGTAAAAAATATCTCAACTTCTGTAATCAAATATAATAACCTCTTTATCAGATTTGCTCAACACACTAATTAAATCATTTACCAATACTTTCACCACCAAAGAAATCATATAAACTTGATCATTTACCAACACATTAACCTTATCAATCAGATCAAATACTTTCTCAAACAACTTCTTATCGATACCGGTAACCTTTGATAAAGTTATGATAAAACATCATAATCGATGTCTCAGAAATAATGCATGAAATGAAATATAAACAAGAACATCACATGAAAAACATTCCACACATGAACACCATAAGTTTTTGACATGGAAAACTAAATAGGGAAAAACCACGGTGGGAGTTAGCACCCACAAATATTTGTACTCTTTTGAAGTACGCCCTGTTAGGAGCCACTCGGTTAGGGGATTTGCCTTGCAGTCTGATCAGGAGCTTGATGATCTGTTAGGATCAACCTCGTGAGAGGATTTAACACTCTTTTGAGATTTTCAATGTTAGGGGACTTAAATGTTTAAGGCCTGTTAGGAACTACCTAGTTAAGGGATTTAACCTGTTGCAACTATTAGGGAACAACAGGTAAGAAAATGATTTGTTTACTTCTCTGCTTGCTTGATCAAATACAAATATACACAACACTCTGCAACTCTTAGGAATATCTCACACTTCACTTGGACGACTTAACACATTTTCTAAGACCATCGACATAATAAACATCAACTGTGTCAACCTAAATAGCCATCTCAACTAGGTCGGCTACAAAACCTAATTACATCATGAATTTACAATTAGATCACAATAGATCATCATAGATTGTTATACAGATCATTACAACAAATTACAATGCAATATCAATCGTTGGTTGATCTTAACTCATCGCGAAAATCCGATATGTATCCTCAAAACACTCTACTAAGTGTTTTGCTGATTCCCAAGAAAATCTTCCTTGAATCGTGCCAAAACAACTATCAAATCTTTCACGCAGGTTGTGTCATGTTACCAACTTCATGTAGACTCGTTGTCGATCACCGTCATAACAAAAATCATTATCGGTTTGATGATTTATTCACCGGTCCTTAAACCCTACTAAAACCTTAGCAAAACTTCATCAGAAATTTGAAACATGCCTTCCGATAATCATTACAAGTTCTGGTTCCAGTCATATACACCTTTCCATGATACAAGTTCACCATCCAAACCACAAATCACCGGTCATCGCCAATCAACCGATCCAATCAAAATAATTATGTTTTACCGGTTAAAGTCCTATTTCACAAATTGTAGTTCATTGTCAGTAAACCTTGTCTTTCGATAAACCAAATTGCTTAGATGACAAAACAAAACATTAGGAACATCTGTTGCCATCAATGACAACACAAATAATTGATCATGTCATCTATTCATAGAATCTCAATCTATTCATCACAAATAGACTTCTATCCTTTATTGATACAGTCATCCAACTTCAACTGCATCACCTGATCTGCATCAGCTATGCCAAATCCTAACAATCTCCCCCTTTGGCATTGATGGCAACACTAATCAGATATACAATCAGAATAACATCATCATCTGCAACTTTCTTGCCGATATCACATCTCTATCGATTTTCCTTTTGTCATCTCCCCCTTAACCAGTGCTTCACTCAATCTGATCTTCAACTTCTCACATGTCTGCCATATCTGATTTCTATTCTTTTCTTCTCCCCCTTTGACAACAATGCCAAAGATGTAAATGCATCACTTGTCTTTAATTTTGTTGCTGCCTCTTTCATCATCTCTGCTACATAAATCAGAAAAATTATAACAAGGCATTAAATCATAACTTTAAATCAAACTTGCTCCCCAAAGGAGTATTTTGTAGCTTCATCAATCCTTAGTGAAAAATAAACATGAAATCCACATGATTGATGGATCTCCATTATTTTAGTTCTGGGTGGACTTTGCACATGATTTGGAATTGATTTTGCATATGGTAGGTGGACTTTGCTTGCTATTGAGGAACTTTTCCCATGAGGTAGGGTGGACTTGGGGATGGCACAAGGAATTTTGTCATGTTGCTAGGCAGACTTAAATTTTGACCTATTCCCTTTAAAATGCCAACACTTACCCATTTCTTGACCCATTCCTTGGTTGGACTCCATGGTGAATTGGAAATTTTCACACCAAGGTGGTGGACTTTGTGAGTGATCAAGGAATATTGCCAGCCTCCCTAGGGTGGACTTTACCTCTCAATAGGAAATTTTCATGATATTGCCCTACTTAACCAAAAATTCTTATCCTTTTCCCAACACTTAATCACTTTTCTTACCCCTTCCTAGGGTAGACTTCACACAAGGTCAGGAAAGATTTCGCTACGTTTGGGTGGAGTTTGCACAATGCCAAGAAAGATTTCACATCACCTAGGGCAGACTTGCAATGCTCACAAGGAAGATTTCTCCATGGCATGGGCAGACTTCAAGGTAGCATTGGAAAGTTTGATGCTTCCCAAGGCAGACTTCGTGTCTAGATGATGAACTTTCTTCATGCCTTGGTAGAGTTCATCATTGACTGGAAACTTTCACCATGGCCTAATATTTACTTAAAAAATTTCCTCTTTCCCAAGTGACCTTAAGGATTTGAACAAGGAATTTCTTGATTTTGATTCCAACTTAACCATTTCGTCATGATCTTCAACTAGCTTTTCAAGAATATATCTTCTAGATTTGAAAGTCATTCCATACTTGGTTTGCTCTAGATGAATTCTTCCAACCTGACGCCTCTTCTGACCCCGAAACCATCCATGACCTCGAAAAAAGCAAAAAAACAACTTTCTATTTTTAGAAAAAAGCAGGTCCCTGGATTGGTCCCAAAATGTCAAAAACAAAACTTTATAAATTTAGAAAAAATCAAAAAAGAAAATTTCCTAAAAATAGGAAGTTGTCAGAATTGACCCTAAGAAATTGCAATTCTACTCCTTTGACCTATCCGAGCTCATCTATAGCATCAAAACATTCTTTCGACCATTCCTTCACTTTACTAACTTTGATGACTCCTCCAAATTTCACAAAACTTGACTAATTTATATGGCTTAGAGACTGGAGACAAAACTGCTAAGATGCCAAAACCTAATCTAAAAAGCAAAAAGAGGGGATCCCCATTTGCAATGGGCAATGCGTGATTACGTCACAATAGGAAGGAAATAAGAATTTGATATTGAAGGCTAGAGGAAGCAATCTTGAGTCATATACATCCAGATTTGAGAAAATTCCTCACCAAACTGAATAATTCCAAACCTGAAACTTCATTTCCAGAATTTCAAAATTATTTCCTGATTGTAAAGGAGAAATCAGGTCTTAACATTCATTTTTCTAGAAATGAGGTCAAGATGAGGGTATTTAAGTCATTTTGAGAGGCATTATTTGATGATATTTTACAAATCCAAAGAGGGTTTGAGATACAATTCATTTCATAATGTTTTGAGGGATATTTTCATGAAATAATTTTAAGTTCTTCAAATGAATTTAAAGTGCAAAACTTTGAACTAACATTTTCCTCTCACGATGTTTTTGCATTTCATTTTTATTCACAATCGGAATTCAAGGTGTTTTCCTTTTTAGGTAATGCAAGGAATGAATGCATGGAATGATCCAAAAAAATGATGGCGAATAAAGGAGATGGACTTAACAATGCAAAGGAGATCAAGGTTCAAAAAAATGTCAAGGAAAGATATTACAATATGAAGGACTCAACAATACAAAGAAGTAGATGGAACAACTTGAAAGGCAAGAGGATGCAAAGATAAAAAACATTAAGAAGTATTTCAAAGATGAGGATGGAAGTGCAAAAGATAAGATTAAGAAAGACATTTTGAAGTTTCAGAAGAGTTAATCAAAGTTAAAAATGAAAGACTTCTATATGATGATAGAGAAGTGGAGTTGAACCAAAGAAGTTAGTTGAAGAAGAAGAAAGTTCACAAGATGATGCAATTTGGGAATATGAACCATCATAACTAACATGGTGTCTACTCACCTCCACCAATCAAATAATCCAAGGATTATCATGTCTAGATTCATTGAACCTAACTCCTACAAAGAGGGAAATTGGCATGTGGAATTACATTTAATATGATTTTACAACTAATTTTTTATTGGTCTTTTTTTTTTCTCAAAAGGATGTCCATTTAAGGACTTGTAATTTTCTCATTGGATGGCATTAAATGTATGAGGTGGTAGTTATAACCAACTCCACTTAGGGTTTCATTGAATTATCTTGGTTGTTGATTTAGAATCAATTTGGGCCCTACATTTTGTAACTCAAAGTCTATAAAAGGCTTGACCTTTTCATTTGTAAAGGTTAATAGTGATAGTAGTAGATCAAAAATTGTTGCCAAGACTATGTTGGAATAAATACATAATTTTCATTGAAGATATGGGTGGATCCTTGCATGTTGTTTCAACATTTTGCATGGTTTCTATTTCTCAAGTATTAGTTGAAGTTCATTGATTGTATGGAAAAATGTGAAGATGTTTGATGGAATTCCGATTCATACCATTTGTAGTTTTTTTATTGCAAATTGTAGTGTATGGTTAGTTTGAACTTTACTAGGCAATAGTTTGATTGTGGATGTTCATTTGGATTGCACCAACATTGTGTATTCAGGTGGATGTTTACAATATGAAAACCTTTCATTACCTTTGGAGATCACATTAGTTTTGTGTAGTTGTTTCCTCATGTCAAAGTAAAGCTTGATTTATGAGATCCATCTATCTAAAGCACTATCCATTATCATCATTTTCCATAGGTCTTAGATTAAATTCCCAAACCCTTATCTTTTGTCCTTTTGTTCAAAGAGTTTAAGTTAGTTTAGGAAGAGAGCATCACTTAAATTGCTATATCGGATGTTCAATTTCTAGTTGTTTTGTGGAAGTGAAAATCATAAGTCCCTTTGTGTAAACAACAAATCACATCATTTCACTGAGTCTATTCATTTTAATGTCAAGACTTGATGGTAGGAGCCTTGGGGTGACCTTAACCGATCACATTGTTTAACAATCAAGGCTTCCTTGTTCAAGAGAGGATACAATACTTGGTATTTTATTCTGCGTTTGAGAGTGTCACAAAACACCCATCAACACAACCAATATTTAAATTTCATATTTTAGGAGAAAATTTTATGACTATGGCATGGACAATTGAATTTAAAATTTAATATTTTTAAGGGTTGAATCTGTGACTATGGACTCACCTTTGTAGTTGCAAAAATGACTAGCACATGAAAATGGTAAAATTGGATGGATAACATAATGTATAGAATACATGTATTCGTATGATAAACACGTTGGATGAATATATCAATATGCATGTCTAGAAGATAAGATGACAATAAATGTATAGAAATATATAAATACATAAATTCTAGCTTGAAGGAAGAAATCTAACTAAATACAAGATTATACCTACCATTTAGGGGAGAGGACCCACTAGTTGTGCACCCTAACTTTGTGCTTCTCAAAATCCTACGTGGAAATTTCAAATCACTCCCACTTTTTTACAACAGCTTATTTGGCAAGTCCCCTTATAACTAAGGTTTTAGAGCCACATCATCAAATATGATGCCACATCAGCGTGTTTTTTGTCAAGGTGTCCAAAACAACCAAAAAAAAAAGGTTAGACCAATAGTCGTGCAAAAGAAACTCCAATAGTTGTGTAGATGATGTAGTATCACATGATTGGTTGCTTTTTACAACTAATGGTATATTTCATTCAATTATTGGTAGTCATCATCGACAATAACAACTTTAAAGTCATAGCTATTGGTGCAATATCACATGATTGGTTGCTTTTTACAACTAATGGTATATTTCATTCATCGACAATAACAACTTTAAAGTCATAGCTATTGGTGCAATATTTTTTTACAAAAATAGACATTAAATCAAAAAGTATAGGTATTAAATCAACAACTTCTATCATAACAATTGAAACGCATACTAGATCCTTTCCTTATCAATACACAAATATATTAACTCATTCTCTCAAAATAAACACAAAACATTATAAAATATACAAATTTCATTATTGCAATTACAATACACAAATATATTAACTCATTCTCTCAAAATAAAAACAAAACATAATAAAATATACAGATTTCATCATTGCAATTAGAATAATTTTAAATGCCATTAATCAAATGCCTACTTAAAATGGGAAAGGAAAAAATTGTGTCTCAAGATAGTCCAGCTTGAGGGTGACCAGCCACAAAAATCAAAATAATAAAATATCTTCGCGGATAAATCATTTAGAATTCCTCTGATGTATGTCGTTTAAGCTTGTTGGATTTGTCACTCCCACGTGGCATTTGATCTCTCACGTCTTTTCAACTTTACCCAGCCACTCAACATGGATAGAAATTTTCTGTATATTTTTCAAACTGATTATGTAGCAATTCAATCTGTTGTTGATGGACATGATGCAAACATAAGGGTACTGCCTTTTTGAATGCTTGCAGAGTACTCTGAAGAAATTATGGAAGTTTTCAAAAAAACTGCTCAACTGAATACAGGAGCCAAAATTCCATTGATCGGGTTGGGGACTGGTGCTGTTGATCAGAATGAGGAGGTCATCAAGGCAGCCGTGACTACAGCTCTCCAGGTGTATTTCACTGTCCACAATATAAGTTTAACAATTGTCCTCTAATAAACCAATTAACAAAATAGATTAGTACACTCTGGCTTCTGTTTTGTAGTTTTTCGGTTCTACAGTTGGGTTGGTTTGGGACCCCTATTGAAATTAGTAGGTAATGTGACTGGTGCTTTTGAAGGCTGACGAATTGGTTTGTACACTATTTCACTTGCTTTCATTTTGATGGATCGCTCAGTCTCATCCAGAACATTGGTGTTAACAAAATGTACAGTTTTTTCTATCATTTAAAAATATCAGGGTATCAATGTGGTTTTTGGGTTGGGTTGTGTACGAGTTTTTGAATTAATGTGTCAGATTAATTTCTTCTGTAGCTATCTAGCATCCTGATGATAGATCATAGAGTATATCTGAAACATTGATTCAAAAACTGTTAACAATCTAATTCAGATATAACATTGATCATTTTTTTATCATATTATTTTATAGTTATAATTGTGAGTGAATGTTTTTGTACTATTAATTTTTAAAGCTTATTACAGATATCAAGGGTTGCAGTTCAATGATTGAGCATATTGATGAGGGTAATGGGATATTCATTGATTATGTCATCAATCATGTTTCAAAACTCTCAGCAGTATGCATGATATAAGAGATGAGGATGAGATCGTGTCTTAGGAAACTTTAGTGAAATGGATATCTTTTGTGAAATAAATACCCCTCAGTCTTGAATCTCAGCCAAAAAGATATCAGCATAGAATTGTGATTCCAAATGAAACAGAAAAACAAACTTCTGAAAGTCCACCCTAGATTGGGTTAGAACTCATCACTTATATATCTTATATATCCCAGGTTATTAGATCCTTTGTCTTGTCTATTCTATGTTAGATATACTTTTACAGTAGCATTGACTTGTGATTGAACACTTCATGCATTGAGCAAATGTGGTTTTCAATTATATTCAGCTTCTACAAATTGAGACTGTTTGAGAACATTGTTATGTAGTGTGATTGATGATGTTAAAGAATAATCCTAAGTATATTTTAGTAATCTTTCTTATTTTGATATATCACGTATATGTTATAGGTGAACGTTTTCTATTCCTATATTCTTTAAGCAGCTCATGAGTATCATTTTAGTAATCTTGCTTGTTTTGATGTATCAGTTTATGTTATAGGTGAACATTTTCCATTCCTATTTTCTTTATATAATTTATAATTAGCATTTTAATAATCTTGTTTATTTTGATATATCAGTTTAAGTTTATGTTATAGATTCCTATTTTCTGCATATAGCTCACCATTGAACGGGGTTATTCAGGCTGCACATTTAACTGTATTAATTAATTAAAAATAATTTTTTTATTTTCAGTTAATAAATAAATACGATCAAATGTACAGTCTAATGACTGCATAGACAAGAGTTTCTATTCTAACCTGCACATTCTTTTGCAGCACAATGAGCCTATGATTAAATTTGTGAGCGTTAATGCAATTGGGTTGGTTGTTTCAACAATTATATTTGTAGGTAGGTTATCGACACTTCGACACAGCAAGCAGTTACAACTCAGAGCGTCCACTGGGGGAAGTTCTGCACATGGCTTTTCATAATAGACTTGTTAACCGAGAAGATGTATTTGTCACTACCAAACTATGGAGTACCCAACATGACGACCCGGTCACTGCAATCAAGAATAGTTTGAAGTATGATTTCCTCATTACAATTTCAGTCTCTTATATTATCTCCGTATTGCAGAACTTATTTCAAATTATTTCTAATATGCAGGAACTTACAACTGGATTACGTTGATCTCTACCTTATCCACTTACCTGTCAGATTTAGAAAAGAGGTTCCAATGTCCGCGGTTCTTGACCGCAAGCCTACCAAGCTGGGAACAGACGTGAATCCATATTCCGGGCCTGAAGAAGACTACTTTTTACCCTTAGATATGAAGTCCACTTGGAATGGCATGGAGCAGTGCTTGGAGATGGGGCTTACCAAAGCCATTGGGGTTAGTAACTTTTCCTCTAAGAAGATTGAAGACCTATTGAGTCATGCTAAGATCCCCCCTGCAGTTGATCAGGTAATGAGTTACTTGGCATACGCCTCTTAGGTTGTATATATTTTTTCCTTTTTGTATTCTGAAACACCCTTAATATAACTTTGTACTTGTGAATCAGTGGATAAACTTAACAAATTATGTAGATCCTTAAGATCACCATTCCCCATTGAATCTTTGCTAATACATGGTACAGTGCAGAATTATATTCATAGTAAGTTTCTTCTTAGAAAGATGTGTAGATGTTCTTTGAGGTCTATGGAATGTAATTACAGGTAGAGATGCATCCACAATGGCAGCAAAAGAAGTTGAGAGATTATTGCAGCAAGCATAACATTCATGTGAGTGCATGGTCTCCTATGGGAGCTCCAAATACTCCATGGGGCTCAAATCTGGTGATGGATGATCCCCTCATCCATGAAATTTCTCAAAAGTATGGAAAGACTAGAGCCCAGGTACTCGATCATATTTGAATCTTTCGATATTTTTCTTGAGATTACGAACCTAGGCTGGTAGCTCATGTTACTGTCATGTAATTGCAGGTTATGTTAAGGTGGGGGGTAGAACAGGGAGTGAGTGTGCTACCCAAGAGTTATAACAAAGACAGAATATTTTCAAATTTTCAAATATTTGATTGGTCTTTGACTCCGGATGGTCATGATAAGATTGGCATGCTTAAGCAGGTTAAGTTATTTCGTGGGGATGCTTTCGTTAATAGCACAACCGGCCCCTATAAGACTGTTGAAGAATTATGGGATGGAGAGATTTAATCTTTAGAATTTGAAGGTCACATAGAACATTTGCTACTTGCAAGAACAGTCCTTTGTTTTAAGCTCTGGTGTGATATAAGTGAGGATGTAATATGTTATGGAGACATCATTTATTGGTGGCAACAAACTTTTATGGATCAAGGAAATACTGTTTTATATGCAATACGCTTTCTTGATTGTGGTTTCATTTCAGCACTATTTAAGTTCGTAGAGTTGTTATAGCTCAAAAATATGTTAGAAATGCAATGTCTAAACTGGGGTAACAAGTTGAGATGCTATCATTCGTAGGCTTTTTTTCAGTAACTTAGAGGTGTTCTGGTTAAAAGTATTTCAGCTATATGTTCAAAATAACAACCAATAGATATCGTTAGATTTCATATTAAAATATATGCCAATGATGAGTAAAATATAATTGTTGATTAGAGATAAAATATGTTTTGAAGAACCCAATAAACAACAGAAGAATAAAAGGCAAGAACAGAACCCCAACTACAAAAGTTTTAAGATTTCAGCTACCTTCAGCTCCTGCTAATAGAAATTATCATGCAATTCGATAAACCTCAGCAAGTCTTTCTTCTCTTCTTCAAGAGATTTCTTCTTGTTAGCTCTGGTTCTGGTGCTAGACCCAGCATGTCCACTTGTATCCCCCAGAGCAGCTTTGTTAATCTCCTGAAATAAATGACTTTTATGGAGATCCTTAAGCTTACCAATAAGAAATTTAGTTCCAGCTATATTGTTGCTAATCGTACATTTGCTAATCTGCACAGCATGCTCATGATTGTCTTTTATGATCGTCAATTCATTCTTCAGAGAGGTGGCTCTATCATTGACATCTTGTTTCCACTTGTCCACAATTAGTTCAGCCTCAAATTCACTACTAATATTGAACAGGTCTATCCCTCCCAGCCTTAGAGAATATTCATACCGTCCTCTCCTCAAGGCTGAGTTTCACCCCCCATTCTTTTCTGTAGTGCTTCAAGGTTAATATCAATTCTATTAGTTTCCACATAGAACCATGTGGTCATGGTGTACTGGGAAGAAACCGGCTCCTTTATAGTATCAAGAACCTAGAGAGCTCCTCTCTAGAAGAGTACTTGCAAGGAGGATAGGAAAATTTTGTTATATCTTTATGTCAGTCACTTTTCGATAATGAATGTAAGAATGAATGAATGTTTTTAAGACTTATTAATGGATTTAATTCTTACAAGAAATAAAACAATGGACATGTCTGAATGCTAAAACAAAAAAGGGGTCACGCCATTAATCCACTATGGCGTCCCTCTCCCATTTTGCTGATTGCGTGGGAAATGAGTGCTTTATGTTGATTTTAAAACCTTCACGACTATTTATTCTGTCCATTCAAGCTTGGTCTCGTGGGGAGAAACGGGAGAGAATGCAAGGATGGCGTGGGAAAGTGAGAAAGAGAGTGTGGAAGGAAAAAAAAATGACAGTAGGATGGGTGAATGGAGGTATCTAGGGCGGAGTAGAGTTTCAGAGCCATGGAGAGGCAAGAAGGAAACTATGGTTCTGGGCACTTTTAGAGAAAAAAAAAACACTCAAAATGTCCGTAGGTGGGATAGGGGCGATTTTGGGATAGCTTGAAGGCAAGAAATAATAGATGTTTGCAGAAAAAGGTATAAAGGAAGGGCATGAAAATAGAACCATGGAAAGGCAACATCTATGTAGTTATGGATTTTACATTTGATGTATTAATGTATTAATTAATTAATTAATTAAAATTTGAGTTTTTTTTACTTTCAATTATAGACAAAACTCTAACAAAAAGAACAAATTATGACTTATATTTAAGGTATTTTGTATTCCTTCCAATTTGCATTTCTTGGTATAATTTTCACCACATAATTTGATTTAGTTGTAAAAACAATTTCTTTTACATTGACATCATTTAGTTACAAGAGTTTCATTTGAAATAGGAACCATTTGCCTAAAATTTTTACCTTGATAGATTCCAAGTATGAATAAGTTTATTGTGTTGTTTAGAAGAGAGGATCCACTAGTTGAGTGCATTCCAATAGTTGCTATAGCACTTATTGTTGCACAAATAGTCGTGACTTTAAAGTTATGAGTGTTGATGATGACTACCTATAATTGAATGAAATGTATTCCTTAGATCTAAAAAGCAACAAATCATGTGATCCCACTTTCTTTTAGGGCCTTTTTGGACACCTTGGCAAAAAACATGTTGGTGTGGCATCATATTTGATGATATGGCCTTGAAATCTTAGTTATAAGAAAGGGACCAGCCAAATAAGCTATTGTAGAAAATTGGGAGTGATTTGATATTTCCATATAGGATTTTGAGAAGCATGAAGTTAGGGTGCTCAACTATTGGGTCCTCTCCCCTAGATCTTCTTTTTCTAAGTGAAGAGTTATATTTTTCGTAGAGAAATTTGGGACAAGGTTTGAGTTGTCTTCCATAATATAGCACATAACAATGCTTAGCTATCTTAAAATTTATAAAAGGGGTCATCGTTGAGTATTCTCCCTTTGAGTTTAGATGTCTTTAAATGCCATTTTTATTTATGTAGCACATTCAAGATCTATATAACATTGGTCATGCATGAATGTATGTAATTTTAAACAAAGATCTATCTCCTTGAGCATGGTAGGAACATGGAATGAGGTATCTTAAGATTTATAAAAGGGGTCATAGTTGAGTATTCTCCGTTTGAGTTTAGATGTCATTAAATATCATTTTTAATTATGTAGCACATTCGAGATCTATATAACATTGGTCATGCACGAATGTATGTAATTTTGAAGAAAGATCTATCTCTCTGAGTATGGTAGGAACATGGAATGAGGTATCCAAATATTTTTGGATAGGGTAGAGGACAAGCATAGTGTGATTAGAGAAAAATGAAACTATAATTTGCTTATTGGTCATCCTCAAGATTGTTGGCATTTGGTGTGCAACATTGTGTGGTGTTATGCAGAGGTCCTTTTGGTAAACCATTAAGTCGGATGGTTCTCTTTTCAAATCAGGCTCTTGAGGTGAGTGGGTAGTTTTATATTTATATGTGTCTCACATATCATTTGTAATAAATAAATATATTATATCATTTATACTCAATCAAAACTCCTTCCAATAGAGGTCTCATAAAATATGTAAATTTATCCATCTAGTAGAGCAATCACCGCGCTTTTACCTTTGTTAGGGTAGTGTTGTTCCTCAAGCTTAATATACTCAACTACAATGATGAAATTACCAAATTGATAGTAAGATGATCATTATAATAAGTTGTTGATAATGTTTTTAATGGATAACGTTTTTAATGAATTGTTCAAATGGGTTGACTTAGTAAAGGATTATTGTGTTACACCTTAGGATAAACAAATCAAAGGATAAGAATGCTATTAATATTATGAGAAAGAGTGCATCCTTATATAAACAAATCAAAAGGATAAGAATTCTATTAATATTATGAGAAAGAGTTCATCCTTAAATAGTGATTTGATGGATTTAATTTGGTTCAAATCAAGAACTATTCATGCTAGAAGTAAGATTATATTATTAAGTGTCTTTCAAAGAGTGTCATATCATAGTGCAAATATGATATCAATATCATTGAACCATGTTATAGCAGGACATCTTCATAGAGTCATTCGAAGCTTTGCATAATTATTGCAATAAAATCATATTTTGATTACTTTTGTCTTGTGTTTGAATATGTTCAATATATATTGTTGATTATGAGGTTATGTATATTATTACATATAGTTTGATTATGACAATGTTTTCAAATATTATATGAATTGAGTAACAATGAAGCTTGACTTCTACAGATGAGGTGGGATATCAAACGCATGCGTGCACGCGTGTGTGAGGTAATTATATATGCAACTCACTATCTTATTGACCTCAACATAAGATGATACATAATTATCATATACATGTTTGCATTATTCAATATAGCATTACATCTCTTGTGGGAAATTCTAAATGGTTATGTACTTGTACATTGGGATATATGTGATTGATAAACTTTTTAAGTTGGAAAAAATATTAGATATAATCGTGTGGTCACTTAAGCGTGAGAAAATCTATTGTAGTGGACACACGTTTGATAAGTTCCTTTAATGTCATGGCATCCTCCTCATTTAGTGCAATAATAATATTCTATAATATGACTATAAGATATCTATTGATTCATGGGGTAGACAAACTTCCATATTAAATATATTACGTGAAATTTGAATGGAAGTGTTTTCCTACGGGTTTGTGTAAACTAAGGTAGTTTTAGGTTGAGCAATAAGTTTATCCCGTAGATTGACAAAACCAATGGTGCAGGAGCACCTAGATTTCTTGATGAATTTTCACAATTTTGGAGTGAATGATCCTCATTGGGTCAATGAGTAAATAAAGGATTATTAAAAGGTCCAAAAGTGTGTTTTAAGGTTATTTGTAGTTTGATTGTCTCTAGTGTTAGCTTATTTTTTCAGTTTTGGCCAATGTGCCCTTGTAAGCCTAAAATGGCATCATTTAGCAAAATTGGGTAAAACTCCTTGTAAGGCCTCATAAGGCTTTTGGGAATGTTGGTTTGATGTTAGCAAACCATCCTAGGGGGTTTAGAGTGTGTAGATATGCACAAGTTTCAAAAATGCATTGTGGAGCAAAAGTTGTCATGTTTGCTTGACAACATTTTGCAACAATGTGAGCAATTTTTTAAAAATGCTCAAATCGGTGGTTAGAGAACCGATGGGTAGCTAGTTGTGAGTGAGTAGGCATATATAAGGCTTTTCAAATTATTGTGAAGTGGTTGGAAGATATAGATAATCAAATTCCTCAATAAGCAACTTCAAGCATTTTCTTGTTTCCAAAAAATTGCAAAATTGTTTATTGCAGTCCGTACCAGATGGATTGATTTTCGTATTGTACCTTCATGGATGCTTAGTTTGTGTTGTTGTGGTGCTTAGAAAGTATTTGTGTTCAATCATTGTTTAGGTTTAGTTGGTGTCTAGAAATTCTTTCTTGTTTTCACTACTCTCGGTCTGAGCAAAGGGGTTAAGGCCCTAAAAATGGCTCCAACTTGAATTCCCATTGTGGTTTCTCAATGGCCTTTGGGATTCAAGTAAAGGATTCTGTGTACAGTGTAAATATTCCTTTTTGTGTCCTGTAAGTTGCATTGGATCACTTTACCATCATGCCCTAGGCGAGCTCTGACATAGCCCGACTAGGAACATGACTGATATTTCTCCTATTTCTTGCAAGGGTGATCAAATTTGATTGAGCCAAGTGATTGGCATGGAACATGGTTGTCTTGCAGAGCCTCAGTGTGAGTGTGGAGGTTTGACAGGATGTGGAGACCTATAAAACCCATTGTTGAAAGCATATAAACCTCAAACCCTTAGAAAGTGTCATTTTGGTGGGTCGTACTTGTACGGATGTATCAGGCCATCTAAGCTCTTGAATCTAAAAGACTGTCCAAATGGGTATCCAGATCATAAAAGCTTTTATGGGGTCTTTTGGAAGTTTTTTGAGAAAATGAGCAAAAACCATGAAGGTAGGGCTAAAAGGGGCTCATAGGGCTACTAGGCCTTGAAAATAGGAACTTATGAAAGCGATGAAGAAATGAAGGGAAACAAACTACAAAACCACATGGTAGGAGTTGTTAAACCATCTCAGACTCCTCCTAGTCCCCTACAAGTGAAGGTTATAGAATTTGACATCTTTATGGTTGAACTTACTCTAGTGAGTTCTAGCCTTGATCTTGAGTAACTAGAGAAATCTAGTTGGTAGAGAGTTTTCCAAAGGAGTTTAGGTGTTGGAATTGATTCAAGAGGAGAGCATGGCATAAACAAACATGGAAGCCCACCTTAACACCCTTTTCTAACCTATAAACCAAAATTGCAACTCTTTTGTGAGAATCTCCCTATCAACCAACCTTGGGATGTTCAAATTGGTTTATGAATTATAACCAAAGGACTTTGAGTGAAACCCATAATATCCTTAAAGGGAAGTGCTATAGTATAGGCTGGTAAAGTATGAACTTAGTCATGATTTCCCAACTATTATTATGTTGGATTAATTAATGAAACCTTAATTATGGAGAATGTGTGTAGTTCATTTGTGAGAGACATAGTAAGGAGAACTACATGTAACTTAGATTCATTTGGAAGTGGGTATGTTGGTGGTCCTTGGGTGAAGGATGCTCCTGTGACCTCAAGTTTGTAGGGGGGAGGGTCTAGAGGGGATAACCCCAAGTTGTGGTATTGTTCCTAATTGGTTTGACCTTCTCTCTTTAGTAGCTTTCAGATGCTGAAATGGGTATTAGATGGTTATGAAAGAAAGAAGAAAAGTTGATAATTTGTATTTAATACATAATGTGCTTTGGAATATTGATTTGAATGAAGTGAATGGGTTGACTACCTTATGGTTGATATTGGTTATTTGTACTTGATGAGTGGAGGTCATCTTGTGTTGGTTCAAAGTTAATTCATGTGATGTGAAATTTAAACATGGACCTATAAGAATTTGTGCATTTAGATCAACCAATTGTGATCTTCTTGTTTTGACTTAGGAACCTCTCTTCCAATTATAGTGTTGAGCAGGGTACAAGCACTAACTTTGCCACTATGGGTGGAGTAAGAGCCCTACAAGGGCATATGTAGAGGTTGCATATGTCTAATATGTAGGCTACCCTTCCCAATCTGAGGTGATCACTGATGGAAATCCTATTACCAATTTAGAGATAACCATATCGATGCTAGAGATTGACAATAGTCAAGACATGTATGCTTGAGATTGACAGTAGTCAAGGAGTGACACTGGAGAATGATTCTAGTCAAGGAGACTATTGTGCCCACATCTTGTTAACCATACCACATAGATAGAAGGACAAATTTCACTAGGAGTATGTGGACCTTGGGGCAAGTAGCATGCCAACAATGAATGTCCTTGGTTGCTTAGTCATTTGATGGACTATAGGGAAGATAAGTTTTAATGAAGAACATGTAGGCAACAATTGGACCAACCTCATAGTATAATTTGGGCATATCTTAATGTGAAAATGGTATACTTGACCTTGTTGGGACGAGGATGGACACTTGATGTAGTATGAGATACATCAAATCCTATTCTCACTTGCTCATTTTGTGTAGAAGATTGGGGAAAATAATGTGAAGCATGGTGTAGTGTGCAATGCACCGACATTCCTTTTATCTAGGATGCACTATTAGCAAGTGATAGTTAGCCATTGTGGATATGTTAGTCTCTCATTATGTATATGTTAGTCACTATGTATATGACACAGAGTGGAGCTAGTCACTATGTATATGTGACGTATGGTAGAGGTAGTCATTGCATATACATGACATATGCTTTAGAGCTAGTCACTATGTATATGTGATGTATGCTGGATATAGCCACTATATATATGTGATATGTACAATCCATTCATCTTGTGATGTGCATTTGAGTCACTCTCTAAGGAATTGGGGAATTATAAAAGGATATGAGCCTTGTGTAATTTTGTATGTTTGTACACTACTTGATGGCAATTAGTTATTAGACTGAGTTTGACAAACAAGCCTAGTTTAAAGAAGAGATCAAAGTTTTGAAATGAGAGGAGAGAATGAGCTCCCTCTAACCTCAAGGGCCAACTTCAAAGCCTTTGATTTCCCTTGAGGGGATACATAGGCAAGGTCATCAGGAATGAGCCCTCAAGACATAGGTCTAGATCTAAAGGAGACCTTGACCTCAAGAGCTTATCACCTTTGAGAGTAAGCATAAGTGACTGTGTAGAGTTGTAACCACTACGGTGATTCAAAAAGTTATGAAGGCACCACTTCTAGGCTAGAACAAGAAGTCTGGGTGATTGATATGGTACTTGTGAAGTAATAAATAAAAAATATTTTTAGCAACTAAAGGGTGGTTATTATGAATCCTTGGGGATATCTAGGGTGGGATCCAAAATCCTTGGGAAGGGAACCTCAATCTTAGGTTCCACAAAAAATGACTTTCCCTTTCTTGATGCCTTTTTTCTCTTTGACACTATCTTCTTCCAACTCTTTTTCCAAATCTTCTTCATAAAACCTCTTGTTCATAGTCTTAGAGTCCTTTGACCAAATAATGATTTTATTTTCCTTCCCTTTCTTTCTTGGATGGGTAGGCTTAGGGGCTTATCATCTTTGAACTTTCTCTTCTTCGTCAAGGTCACCATCTTCTCACAGACTTTATACTCTCGGTCCAAGGACAATTCCACAACCTCATGATCAAATTCGCCTAAAGCATCTCCAAACACCATTCCTTCCTTACCATCATCTTGTGAAATATGTCCTAGGCTCAAAGACTCAAAAGAAAAGGTATTAGAATACTCCATAACCCTAGATTTACTCTCCTTAAAAGAAGCTCTACTCCCTAGGATTTTTTGACTAGGAGTTTGTGCCTTTATATAATTCACTATAAAAACCATGAGACCTTGGTGATTAGAAGTCATTTTGGGTGCTTTAATATTCTCCTTTATCAAGTATTTCAAAAATGCCATAATAAAGAAAGGAAAGGAGACTAACACTTTGTCTTAAATGGTTAAGCAAGAGTTGTATGGTAGTTATACATCGATTCAAACCTCCCTTCAAGAAAAATGTATCTCATAAGACATTCTGCTATTGCAGTTTGAATTGGTTTGAGTGATGTTCTCTTATAGTGTAAGTGCAACTTCAATAGTTTGTCCCTTTCACCACCCTTGAAAAAGATTAGATAGCTTCTTCACTCACTTTAATAGCTTTCCTCGATTTAGTTGATATCCTTGTAATGTGGGCCAATAAATCCTCATAGAGAGAGAATTCCCAACCGAAAGCATTAACTTTTATATTTTTCTACCTTTAGAAAAGACCTTCATTATAGTAAGGTCATGACTATTTAACCTCTCGAGATAAGGATAAACCTCCCTCTAAAATTAGACTTGGGGCATCGTGCAGACCCCATCACAATTGGAAAGCTCCACTTTCTTATGCCCTCTACCCATTCTTTTGTATTCCCCTCTCCTAGGTAGACATTCTTTCCTCTGCCATCATTAGTTATCTCAAAAGAATTGGGCAAATGGAGGAAGGAAGATGACCTAAAGCTGTTTTCAATGACACCTTGTGTAAAAGAAAGAAGACTTGGATGCAACAAAACATCAAATGGTTGAGTAAATGGAATATCTACCTAAATTAGTACCCCACAAATAGTAAAGAGATAAATCACAAGTGGGCTTGGGGTAATGAGTTAGTGAGAAAGAAAAAATATTATATCATGGAGTTCAATCTTGCTTATGATCATCATAAAAAATCTTATATAAGGGCTAATATTTCATAGAAAGCTAAGTGTATTATTGCTCAATTAAGAACTAACTCTCATCAGTGCCGTAGTGAAATTGGTGGTGGGAAAAGACCAAAAGAAACTTGGGAGGAAAGAGTGTATTTTTTGCACATCTGGGAAAGTTGAAACTGAAAAACACTTCATTTTAGAGTGCGATGCCTTCAAGAATGTTAGGGACAAGTATAATAAATTCTTGACTGCGGGATCTTGGTATGATTTTTTCAGCGAGGATTTTGTCTAGAGGTTGGGGCCACTTGTCAGCATTTTACACAGAAAGCAGGCAGATTTGCAAAAATTGGTTAGGTCTGATGTGCTATCCCATAGACTCGTAGACATTAAAATTATTTCTTCTTTTTCTCTGTAATTAGCGAACAAATCAGCTACTCTTTCTTTTTCGGAGCACATGCCTAAACTGGACCTCCTCAAAAAAGTCTTGTCAAACTCAAAAGAGTAAAAATTATCTGTCGATGATAGTCCAGCTGGCGGATTACCCGCCACAGAAATCAAGCGAAATAAAATGTCTTTTCAGAAGAATTACTTAACATCAAGTCTCTGCTTACTTTTCAGAGTGATTATGTAGCATTTTAATCTGTTGATGATGGACAGATGCAAACCTAAGGGTGCTGCCTCTTGAACGCTTGCAGAGTGCTCTGCAGAAATTATGGAAGTTTTCAAAAGAACTGCTCAACTGAATACAGGAGCCCAAATTCCTTTGATTGGGTTGGGGACTGTTTCTGCTGATCAGAATGAGGAGGACATTACGGCAGCCGTGATTACAGCTCTCCAGGTTTATTTCACTGTCCACAATATAAGACAACTGCCCTCTGCAAAACCAATTAAAGAATAGATTAGTACATTTCTAGCTTCTATTTTAGAGTTTTTTCTTTTCTTGAGTTTGGGTTGGCTTCGAACCACTGTTGAAATTAGTAGGTAGCGTGACTGATGCTTTTGAAGGCTGATTAATTGGCTTTATACACTATTTGATTTACTTTCATCCTGATGGATCTCTCAGTCTGATCTAAAAACATTGGTATAAACAAAATTTATAGTTTTTTATAAGGTTTTCTATAAAGATGTCAGATTTTCACAATTCATGATATTGATCAATGTTGTTTTAGGATTAGGATTACTGGGCAAGAGTTTTTGAATCAATGCTTCAGATCAATTTTTCTAAAATCTTCATGATGGATCAGAGTATGTGATCTTATATGTTGATTAAAAAACTCTTATATAATCTAATGAAGAAACAACATTGATCAATTTCTATCATTTTATTTTGTAGTTGTAATTGTGGGTGAATATTTTTGTACTATTAATTTTTAAAGCTCACTGCAGATATTAAAGGGTTTCTCTTTCAATTGGTTGAACATAATTGATGAGGGTGATGGCATGTTCTTTGATTAGACCATTTACCCAGGTTCAAAATTTAGGTGAAACAAATAACCTTTATTTCTTAATTTTTAATAAAAAATATCAATATATACTTGTACTTCCATATCAAATAACAATACAAACTTGTTAATAATATAAAATCCATCATAAATAGAATTAGAGCTCTGCACTTGCCTGTTCCAGATTATATAAAGTTAAAACTGTTGCAGTACTATTTACTTTGATATAATAATTAGGGGCATTATGCAAAATCGTATTTCACAGAACGGTTTAAAAATTAGAGCCTTTCCCTTGTGCATTCTATGTAATCTAGCATTGACTTTGTGATTGAACATTTATGGCATTGGGCAAATTCGTTTTCACTTATATTCAGCTTCTGCAGATTGTGATACTTTGCAAAGCATCGTTAGGTAGTGTAATTGATGATTTTAAAGGGTAATATCATAAGTATCATTTTAGTACTTCGTTATTTTGATATATCATTTTATTTTGTAGGTGATTTTTCTGTTGTTATGGTAGGGAGAGGGTTTTATAGTGGAGTAGGTTTTTATAGCGGAGATAGTAGTTGATCAAATAGAGTCTTTTACTGGAGCATTCAAATAGTCATGTCAATATTTATCTTCAAAAAAGATTGCATTAAATCTAAATGAGAAATCTAGATCTGTTGGGTTACAAAATTTTTCTAGAAAATGCAATCGGATGTTGGAGAAGCATTATTTGCATGGTAAAAATGAATCCTCGAGGTTATCCCTCAAGACCTCAAGACCTCAGGATTTGAGGTCTAAAGTTCAGAGAACTCAGAAAAATCAGATCTTTCAGAAATCAGTGCGGTTCCAAAATCAATACTCTAACCAGGGCTCCTTTAGGCGGCATAACACCCGGATAGAGCACCAAAAACCCTCGAGCTACCAGAAGAACCACATATTTCAATGGCTTCATAAGAACCAGAACTATCAAAGACATTCTTGGTTGGGTCCTCAAGCAAGCTTCCCACTAGAGAGAACAGTCTTTCCTCGCCGGTCTAGCATTGATCAACAAGCAAGTAATCGAAATCATTGGTTTAACGATGCCGTGAAGCACCAAAGCTTAGACTCTTGGGCTAAGAAAGTAGCAACAGGCTCAAATAGCATCCCTATTTCAGCTAGGGATTAGAGACTTGCTCTTCCCAAGCAAACCCTGTCATATAATCAGCACTCTCATAGCCAAAATTTGCAAGCTCGCCCTTCAGCCGCATCTTCCTTGCCCTACAGGGGTCTGAGGGCCTCGGGTTTCAAAAAACCTTTTCCCCCGTGACCAACTCCTAACTTTGATCACAAGGATAAAAAATGGAATAGGAAGTCCATGGGAAGCAAATTGTTTGTTCTACCTTCAGACTCCCTGAATCCTATGATTGCTTGACTCAAAGAAAATGCTTTCTTTGCACAATGGTGTGGAAGCGGTGGGAATAGCAAAGATATAATCGCCTGGTGGAAGTCTTCCTTTCCAGGTCTGATTTCAGCCAAACAACTTCAAAATGATTTTTCCTTCTTAGAATGCGTTGACTCATCTTTGAAGAAAGCAATCACGAAAGGTAGTCCTTTGTTTTTTCAAGGCTCAACCTTTCATTTTCTAGATTGGAAACTAGGCTTCAACCCAGTGCACCATAGATTCGAGAAAACTCCAGTTTGGCTGTCTTTAGTAGGCCTCCCATCTGAGTTTTGGTGTTCGGAGGCTGTGTTGAAGATCGACAATGCTTTAGGATCCTTAGTGGGGATTGAGGCAGATTTCTTGAAAGGCCTCAAAGGTGATTTAGCTAACATTTATGTTAAGATTGACCTTAAGAAAGGCTTTTATAGCGATTTAGAAATTATTTTAGAAATGGGTAGATGGAATCAGAAAGTGATGAGAATGGGAAAGGAAATCCCTGGCAAATGTATTATCCGAAACCAAATAGTCAATAACAACTCTTTGGCAGCTTCAATGGGCTCTCTCAACCTATCTCATCCGCCTTCAGAGCTAACCACCGCTGGTCAAGACTTCCAGAAGATGGTCAAGGGTTTGGAAAACCTTTTGAAGCCAACTACTTTGGATGCAGCCCAAGCAAGCAAGAATGCTTCTCAGCAGTCTCAAGATAGAGCTTTAGCTACTCCACTCGTCTCTCCTGCTCCTCTAGACTCACAGTGCCTTCATACTCCTAGAATTCATCGGTTTTCAAGAGATAAGCCAGGCGAGCTGAATCATTCAAATCCAGGTCAGGTTCCTCAGATCTCTCTGCCTTCTCCTTTAAGTTGTCCTCCTCTCATTCTATCCCTGATTGTTAAGATCCAATCTCAAAAGGCTATTAGGAGTTTGTTTGGTCAAAAACAAACTCCTTCCCTGAGCAGAGGAGCTTTCAACATATTCTCCCAACCTCTTGCTAAGGCTTCAAAAAGGAAGAATAGTTTAAGGCGAAAGAATCTAAGGGGA
Organism: Cryptomeria japonica; assembly: GCF_030272615.1. NCBI lineage: Eukaryota > Viridiplantae > Streptophyta > Pinopsida > Cupressales > Cupressaceae > Cryptomeria > Cryptomeria japonica. The sequence goes on from NC_081405.1 coordinate 269,286,937, forward strand.
ACCCATAAGCTAATAAAATCTAGTAAAAGAAAACGTATGCATCTTGCAAAAATCCTACAAGAAGAGGATGTCATTGAAAATGACCTTAAAGTTGATCTGGAGGAGGAATATGAACCACACTTATCTGAAGGAGAGATCTCTCCTTCTTCAGATCTACCCCCATCAAACCAACATTTTAATCTCTCGGCGGAAATTCCTTACCCACTTTTGTTTTCTCCGCCTATAGTGCCTCAAGGTCTGGGTTTGTCTATAGATCAGAAACCCCAAAATCTTCTTTAGGGTTTTTTGATAGAGGATGAGGACCCAGACTCAATCTTAGAGACTCCTCTAGCAATACTGTACTCTCAGATTAAGGAAAAAAGGAAACTAGGGCTGCATCAGAATCAAGAGATATTGGAGAATCCAAACTTTGGATCTTCCCCTCCTAAGAAGGGTCGCAAATCCCTCATTGAAGCTAGAACCCAAGATGGTGCTACGGAGAATCAATCAAAACTATCAGATCTTTGGAAAGTAGGGAAGGGAAATCCCCTTCCTGAACAACAATGAAAATCTTTTCATGGAATGTTAGAGGTCTCAATGCCCCTAACAAATAGAGGGTGATCAAAAGAAGGATTCTTTTGGTCAGTGCGGACATCATCCTCTTGCAAGAAACTAAATTGGAGTGTAAGCATGCAGTCTCATTTGGAAGTGGAATTAGTCCTTTGTTCCAAGCATCTCTACAATTGACAGTGGCTTCAGAAGGGGCATCTGGAGGCTTAATGATTGTTTGGAAGCCTTCCCAAGTCAAAGCTGAGGGTATTGCATCTAGCAGGAATTGGCTTCTTGCCAAAATTACTCACCTTTAGTCAAATACTTCCTTTTTTGTTATAAATACTTATGGCCCAGTGTCCCCACACAAAAAGTGCCTCTTATGGTCCTCTTTAGATGGAGTCTTGTCTTCTTTGATTGAGGATCAACTTTTCATAGGGGGAGACTTCAATGCCATTAGGACTGCTTCCGACAAAAGGGGAGGAATCACCCACTTAGGTGGATCCCAGCAGGACTTCAATGACTGGATTGAAAGGAATGGTCTGTTAGAAATAGATTCAGGGGACACCTTCACATGGACAAATAGAAGGAAAGGTTACAACAATATAGCTGAAAAAATAGATAGATTCTTCTGGCAAGGTGACTTGAGGCTCTTTCCCTTTTCTCTCTCCTACGTTGCTCTTCCTTGCTCAGGATCAGACCATTACCCCATTATGCTTTCTCTGCAAGGTAATCAGGAAATTTCCAAAGCTCCATTTAGGTTTGAGAATATGTGGATGAAAGATCCAAATTTTTTTACCTTGATAGAAAATTGGTGGAAGGAAGGATCATTTGAAGGATCAAAACTTTTTTGCTTTATTGCAAAGCTAAAAATTAGTAAAGCAGGAATTACTCCAATGGAATTCTCAGCACTGCAAAAACATTTTTTCAACAAAAAGATCACTAGAAGAGAGATTGACAACTCTAAATGACAAGATCATTTCGGTGGGAATGGATCAAGAATCCTTTCATCAAGAAAGGAACCTCCTTTTGGAGTATGAGGATATTCTTTCAAAAGAAGAAATTATCTGCAAACAAAAGTCCAGAGAGAACTAGCTCAGAATGGGGGATAAAAATACCAAGTTTTTCCATAATGTAACAAAGCTTAGAAGGAGCAAGAATTGGATATCAAAATTGGAGACAAAGCATAACCAAATCTCAGAGGACCCTGATGAGATAAAGAAAGAGATCACCTCCTTTTACTTTAATCTCTTAAATAACACTGAAGTATCTCAATTGCCGGAACAAAAAAAGTTTTTGGAAGTGATCCCCAAGATCATTTCAGACGAGCAAAACCAAAAACTAAATGAGAGAATTAAGTTGGAGGAAGTATTCCAAGCCCTTAATCAACTTCCCTCTAGTAAGGCTCCTGGCCCGGATGGCTTCCCTGCGGACTTCTTCAAGAAGTGCTGGCATATATTAGGTTAGGACCTTTCAGAAGCTCTAGAATGCTCAAGAAGATTAGGGAGAATTCTCAAAGAAGTAAATAACACGTTTATAGCGCTCATCCCAAAGAAGGAAAAAGCATCAAATCTAGGCGATATCAGACCCATTTCCCTATGCAATACAGTCTACAAATCCTCTCAAAAGTCATGACAAATAGAATGAAGCTCCTCATGGAAAGTATTATATCAGAAGAATAGTCAGGATTTGTCTGAGGCCGCTCAATGATAATAGCGCAAGAAGCAATCCACACCCTTCAAAGCACAAACAGACGAGGTATGATAATAAAATTAGACATATCAAAAGCTTATGATAGTGTAGATTGGCGTTTTCTCTGCAAAATCATGCAAGCCTTCGGCTTTGCCAAACAATGGATCGACTGGGTGTTTGAAACTTTGAATGCATCTCAACTCCTAAATTTTCAATTCTGATAAATGGAAAGCCAATAGGTTTCTTTTCTTCCACAAGGGGTATCAGACAAGGAGATCCTATATCTCCTTTCCTCTATATTATAATGGGGGAGGCTTTGGGAAGGGCAATCAAAGCAAGTTATTCTAATAACCTTTTAGAGGGAATCAAAGTAACCAAAATTTTTGTAGTTACCCATCTGCAGTTTGCAAATGATAATCTCCTCTTAGGGGCAGCAAAAGTTAAGGAAGTAACCCACCTAAACCAGATATTAGAAACTTATGGAAAGGCCTCAGGTCAAATAAGAAATAAGGATAAAACTAAAGTTTATTTTTTCTCTACTTCAAATCTACTACAGGGCAAGATCCTTAGAATTCTAGATTGCAGAGAAGGATCTCTCCCTTGCTTTCATTTGGGCATCCAATAGACCAAGGTCTAAGGAACACTAAATTTTGGGATCCCTTAAAGTTAAAAGTGGAACAAAATTCAAACTCTTGGAAGGGAAAGTGGCTCTCTTGGGATGGAAGGTTAGTGATGATTCAATCAGTGGTCTCGGCCCTTCCTATTTATCTATTATCCATATTATCCCTATCAGCTAGTGCCAACTCCTTTATAATTAAGAAGATGAGAAATTTCTTTTGACAAAACACTGAGGAAAAGCACAAAATTGCCTTAATTGCTTGGGATAAAATAATCAAGCCCAAGACAATGGGGGGATTAGGCATCAAGGATCTTAAATTGCAAAACAAAGCCCTAGGGGCTAAACTAGTCTGGAAATTCATAAATAATCCTAATATCACATGGGTCAAAATGCTGGCAACCAAGTATCTACCAGATCAGGATCCTCTCAACCTTCTTAGAACAGACAATTGTCTCAAGGGATCTAGAACTTGGAACTTTATCATCTCCTGTCGAAAATTGGTCTCAGAATCGATCACATGGGATATTCATGATGGATCATCTAGTGTCTTCTGGGAGAACTCTTGGGGTGGTTATCCACTTGTTGCAAACTCCCTCAATATTCCTATTACAGAGCACTGGTTTAAACAGCATTGGGGTGTTCGAGTTAGAGACTATTTGGAAGAGGATGGCTTGCCGAATATCCAAAGTTGGAGGTGGAAATCAATGGAAGGATTGCCAATCTCAGGGGAAGATCTAGACCAACTCTTAGAACAACTAAAAGCAAGAAATATCAATCATAGAAGAGGAGCAGACTCTTTAATTTGGGCATCCTCCAAAATAGGGCAGTATAATTCAAAAGATGGCTACAACGTTCTAGTCAGTAATTCAAATCAGGACAAGCAGGACATTCCGACGAAGCTGTTTTGGAGTTCCAAGATCATTCCAAAAACAGGGATTTTCGCATGGCTAGCCTATCAAAAAAAGTTTACAAAAATGGGATATGAAGGACCATCAAGGTGCATTATGTGTAAAGCTCAGGCAAAGACAGTGGACTACCTCCTTTTGAACTGCCCCTTTGCTTCCAAATGTTGGCGTTGGCTTTGTGCTAAATTGGGGTTGATCACAACCCTACCGAATGACATAAAATCTCTATTTCAAAGCTGGCCTTTCCCAATTAATGAGAGCACATTGAGTCAAATCATGGAGGTGTCCCCATCATGCTTAGTCTGGGAAATTTGGAAAGAAAGGAACCATAGACTATTTGAAGACAAAGCCAGAAGGCTAGAATCAATCCTAAACTCAATTGAATCAGCAATAGTGGACACAGTAAATTGCAAAATAGCTTTCTCTTTGGACCCGCCCAAAGTTTTCTCTTCATGGGACGAGAGCATCAGGAAAAACTGGCAAGGGATCAGGATTCCTTCATCCTTTGGGCAAAAAACCAATTCCAGAAAGGATGCTACCTGGACCCCTCCAAAGCCTAGCTGGCTAAAATTAAACTTTGATGGTGCCTCTAAAGGCAACCCAGGCCCCTCTAGCATAGGATATGTAATCAGAGATCACTCAGGATCGATTATAGGGAAAATGGCAGAGCCGATTCTACCAAACATCAATAACATAGCTGAATTCAAAGCACTACAGCTAGGATTGATGGATTGCATCAAGCATGGTCTAAGAAACGTTACAGTGGAGGGAGACTCAGAGATAGCAATAAATGAAATTAAGAGGCAAAAAACCCCAAATTGGAGACTACAGACAATTTTAGACAATATAATAGAAAATTTGGCTAGAATAGGGCATTTTGAAGCGAAGCATATCTATAGAGAAGCAAATTCAGTGGCAGATGCCCTATCAAAATTAGCAGCTCAGGGAACCTTCATTCATTGGTGGGATTAGGGAGCTCGGTTTATTGGTCTAGCAGATCAGGTTAATTAGCAGGAATATGCCCCTTAAGTCTTTTAAGTGTAAGTGACGAATTTCAGAGAGGAGAGTAAAAAAGAGTTAAAGTCGCCTCCTAATTCAAAGCAAATGTCTAAGTGCCTATCTTTGGCGGTCTAGTGGGAAACGGTTATTTCTTTTTCTGAATTCAAACTTCACTTCACTTCGGGTAAACAGTGGGCTCGGACCCAGTGATGTCATCTAAATGCATTCTCAAATCAAGCCTTTTCCTTACCTCGCCTCCCGAGATCCAGTTGGCAGGAGCCGTCATTTAGGACTCAAGGTATGCGTTTTTCGTAGGGTAGCCATCTTAACTGAGCCAAGGAGATTTGGCTTGTCCAGGACAAATATACTCCGCCACTTTAGCTGGCGAATTTAATGCAAAGCTATTCCTCATAATTAGGTGTTAAAGAGTGCACTCGATGATCTTGCCTTAGCGTATTCTGCAAGTCATTATCATCCTTATCTTGCCAGAATCATCCCAAAGTTCAATCTGCCCATTCCTTTCTTGTCTGAATTCTCTGTAGTTGCCAACCATGTCGACAGAGGCTCCTCATGGGTTTATTATGAGTGTCTATCCAAGGCCTACTTCCTGCTTTGGAGAAGACACCCCCATTTCCCTCTCGGCTTCGACACGCCAAGTATCCTTTAGAAGAATTACAGACTTGAGACTGAAACGCCTCCTTCTCCACTCAGAGTCTCTTGTTATCTTGGCAGTAAAAATGATTCTAGGAAGTGGGCATTTGAATAGGGAGGAGTATCCTTGAGACAACACTAGTATTTCTTCCAAGTTTGTTGCCTCTTTGATGGACCTAAAATTAGCTAAGCAAGCTGTATGGAGCCTCACCAAGAAGCTATTTCCAGATGAAATCATCTAGGAATTCCAAGAGATTCTGAATAAGGCACGCCATGATTCAGGGGCTCCTCAGCCAAGCGAGAGGGTTCTGTTCAATGCCCATGGTGAGCTCATTAAATATTACCCTTTCCTGTTAGACTTGAAAGGGAAGGACCTGGACAGACATAGGGTTTTTGTTGGAGTAGGTCTCAGATATCTCAAGTGGCGATTCTTAGGGGAAAACCCGGAAGACCAGGGTAGAGAGGAAGAGCCTCTTCAATTTGCAAGACTTAATGGAATCCTGCCTTTGAAAGCCGAAGATGAGAAGCTCCAGGCTGAACAGGATCGCCGGGGTGGTGCAAGCAGGGGCCGTTGGGGGTCTGGTTGTGACCGTGGCTACCCTCCGGGTAGAGGTCGTGGGAGCGCGAGAAATGCTGCTTCTCAATCCAAACCCTTGAATAAAATTGCAAGCTAGGTTTCTAATTTTGGTTTTGTTTAAAGACATTTCCGTTGTTTATCTCTAAACTCTCGTAATAGCTAATTTTGGCTACATAACTATGTTAAAATCTCTGTTATTTTGGCAGTTGAGAATCTGCTATCCAAACTTTCTACAGTTTTTTATGATCCTAGACTACATAATCTTGCTAGATTTTGGAATGATAGATTATGAAGCCTATGGTTTTCTGCCTGCCTGGAAACCCTCATTCTCGAAGTGCTGAGAATGGTTTCAAAAGCACTCAACAAGCTTTTTTGATATTTCATCATTCAGCTATGTTAATACTGTAATTATGCATAATTAATATAAATCTCGGCTCTGCCTTCACTGAATAAAAAAAAATCTAAATGAGAAATCAATTATGTGATGCTATATCAGCACACTATAAACATGATCTAGTGCACAATTATCAGTCTTATTTTGTTTTGGACTATTTTGGACACCTGAACAAAAAAACATACTGATATGACATCATATTTGAACATCTGAACTCAAAACCAAATTGTTAAATAGAAAACTTTTAAAATAAATTGATGTATAAAATTGAAAATGATTTGAAAATACCCACAGTAAATTTTTTCGAAACGCAAAGCTAAAATGCTCCACTATAGAACCCTATTGGAACCCTCTTCCCTGCCCTTTCTGTTCTAAGCTACATATTATTTTGCAGCACTAATAATGAAATTTGTGAGCAGTAATGCAATTGGGTTGTTTCTTTCAACAATTATATTTGTAGGTAGGTTATCGACACTTCGACACAGCAAGCATGTACAAGTCAGAGCGTCCACTGGGAAAAGCTCTGAACACGGCCTTTCAAAATGGACTTGTTAAGAGGGAAGATGTATTTGTCACCACCAAACTATGGAATACCGAACATGACGACCCCGTAACTGCAATCAAGAGTAGTTTGAAGTATGATTTCCTCATTACAATTGCAGTCTTTTATATTGTCTCCATATCGCAGATCCTCTAATTCCAAATTATTTGTAATATTCAGGAATTTACAACTGGATTACGTTGATCTGTACCTTATCCACTGGCCCATCAAACTAAGAAAAGAAGCTCCATTGTCCGGAGCCCTTGACCGCAAGCCTACCAAGTTGACAACAGAGGTGAATCCATATTCTGGGCCTAAAGAAGAAGACTTTTTACCCTTAGATTTGAAGTCTACTTGGCAGGGTATGGAGCAGTGCTTGGAGATGGGGCTTACTAAAGCCATTGGGGTTAGTAACTTTTCATCTAAGAAGATTGAAGACTTATTGAGTCATGCTAAGATTCCTCCTGCAGTTGTTCAGGTAATGAGTTGTCATACGCTGCTTAGGTTTTATATTCTTTTCTCTTTCTTAATCTGAAACTCCCTTAATATAACTGTGTATTTGTGAATCAGTGAGTGAACTTAGAAAATTTATGTAGATCATTCAAATCTCCATTTCCCATTGAATCTTTGCTAATACATGGTACGATGCAGAATTATGTGCCATTCATATTAAATTTATCCTAACAAAGTTGTCTAGATGTTCTTTAAGGTCAATGTGTTTCAATCGCCATGGAATGAGGATTAGCTTGAATTGATTAAATATATATTTACTAAATGTAAAATATTTATAGCAAGCGTTTTCTCTAACGTATAGATGATCATTAGTTCCTTCTCACATTGAAAGACTGCCATTTCTTACCAAAGTACTCGCTAAAGAGCTTGCTTTATTAATTGATTTTTAAAATATGTGATGACTGGTTAATTATTCTTCACACAAATCTACTTCTGAAATCCCTGTATTTCTATCAGTTTCCAAAACCTCCTCTTTAAGTCATGAGCATTACTTGGTATAGTAATGTGTAACTATCTATATGCGATGATTATGGATTGGAATTGCAGGTAGAGATGCATCCACAATGGCAGCAAAAGAAGTTGAGAGATTATTGCAGCAAGCATAACATTCATGTGAGTGCATGGTCTCCTTTGGGAGCTCCAAATACTCCATGGGGCTCAAATCTGGTGATGGATGACCCCATCATTCATGAAATTTCTCAGAAGTATGGAAAGACTAGAGCCCAGGTATACAATCATATTTGAGTCTTTAGATATTTTTCTTGAGATTACTACCCTAGGCTGGTAACTCATGTTACTGTCATGCCACTGAAGGTTATGTTAAGGTGGGGGGTAGAACAGGGGGTGAGTGTGCTGCCCAAGAGCTATAACACAGATAGAATATTTTCCAATTTTCAAATATTTGATTGGTCTTTGACTCCGGAAGATCATGATAAGATCGGCATGCTCAAGCAGGCTAAGTTATATCGTGGGAATGCTTTTGTTAATAACACAACCAGCCCCTACAAGACTGTTGAAGAATTATGGGATGGAGAGATTTAATCTTTAGAAGTTGAAAGTCACACAGACCATTTGCTACTTGTAAGAACAGTCCTTTGTTTTAAGCTCTGGTGTGACACAGAGTGAGGATCTAATATGTTATGGAGACAACATTTATTGATGGTAACAAAGTTTTACGGATCAAGGAAATGTTGTTTTATATGCATAATATGATTTTTGGATTTTGGTTTCATCTCAGTAATATTTAATCTCATAGGGTTATTATAGTTCAAAAATATATCAGAAGTTCAGTGTCTAAACTGGGGTAACAGGTTGTGATGCTATCATGTAGTAGTTTTTTTTTTAACAGCTTAGAGGTGTGTTGGTTAAAAGTGCTTCAATTATATGTTCAAAATAATCACCAACACGTATGGTTAGATTACATATTAAAAAACATATAAAGTTTTGCTATTTCATGTAAAGAGGTGAGGTCAAATGATTCGGCCACTTTGTTATTTTGATAAGACTATGTTTCAAATAGCTTAAGGACGCCTTAGTGCTGAATGGCTTGCTGAATGAATAGCATCTCAAAGCCACACAGAAGAGTTAAGAGTTATTTGGTCTCGGAAAGTAAACAACTGCACAAAACAAACTCATCTCCCAAAAGGAAATCAGTTGATTCGCATTGGCATAATGTGATTAAAATAAGGAAAAACTAAGCAACAAGAGCTATAAAGATTTTAGATAGAGGAGCTTCCATATCATCAAAGTTATCCCAAGCTACATAAAGCAAGTCCATTTCATTACCTAATGGATGCCACATGGAAAGTATTTTTATCATTCTCTTACGTTTGTGTAAATGCATTATTTTATTTTCCTTCTTGTTTAGTTATGCATATAGGATAGGATACATTTATTCAAATAGATATTTATTTCGATAGATTGTACATGTTTTTAACATTGTGGTTGTACATTTCTAATTTGATGGAGGTGTACTACATGTGTCTTATCTCATGTATCCACATTGATTATGCATTCACATCTGGGTGGTATAACCTATACATCAAAACAAAATGAAAGAAAGTGTAAGGTTTTGCAGGTTGAAAAGAAATATGAAGTGCCTATATGTAAAGGAAAGAGAAAAGGAAAGAGAAGGGTGAAGGTTGTATTAGATACAGAAACAAAATTAAGAAATAAAGAAAGCAAGTATGGACAGAGAGGTGTTGGTAAATGACAAAGATAAAAGTTTGCAGAAGTAATGAGTTTGGGCAGAGATTCCAAGGATTAGTTTGCAGAGTGGTATTTTTCTTCTTCACAAGGAGTTTATAGTTTATTATTAAAGAAAGGAAAATGATAAGGATTGTGTTGATGGAGAGCAGAGGAGAGGCCTTTAAAATAGAGAGAGAGTAAGAAAAGAACGTAAGACAAAGAAAAGGTATGCAGAAAGGAAAAAAAAGTATTAGAGCAGAGGTTGAAATAAGAGAGAAGAAGAGATATGCGTGAATAGAGAAGGGTGCTGCAGAGTGCAAGTGTGTGGAGAAAATAGAAAAGAAAAGGCGCAAAGTGAGAAGTTTAAAAATTGCAGATTTGGAAATGAGAAAACCCAGTGAGGGAGATCATGTGAAGACAGAGCAGAGACTTTGTTGGCAAGAAGAGAAGTTGGATTAAAAACAAAGAAAGAGCACATCATCTTGTGGAGTGTGAAACAAACAAGAGGATTAAATTTAAAATCTATTTATAATGTCATTTTTGTAAATGTAAGTAATCTTGATGTCTGATATTGAACACTTTTGACTTGTCTCTGTATCTTACTGGAAAGAGGAGTTTGTGTAGAAAATGGATCAGTTTTGATGGACTGTGTCAATTGAGTGCTCTTTTGAAATTATTAAATGTAGATTTGAATTTATGTGATTTGAGATATAATTAGAGAAGTTACGAGTCTGTAGCTAGGAGTACGAACTTATCCTTGGACCGTTTTGGTATTAGAGCCACAAGATCCTAAGAGTGTAGAGGATCTGCCAAGACCTGTGGGTAGAAGAAGCTTGAAGGTGTCTCAAGAAAACACTAGAAAGATTTTGTTGCAGAAGAGGTGTAATTGCAAAGGATTTGAGTTCTAGAAGAATTTGTTGCAGGTGAGAGGAGACTTGTAAATATAGAGGGCCTATTTCCTAGAGGGATCCGTGTTGCAGGTAGGACCTGTGACTGCAGAGGGTAGAGGAGGCATAAGAGTTTGTAAGAGATTGTGAAAGTGAGTTTGTTGCAGGGATCACCTATGACTATAGGGGGTGATACCCTAGTGAGTGAGATGTCATCAAGGAAGAGGAGGATGAGATGGGTCATCAAGAGACCTGTGATAATCCCATTTTGGGAAGAATATTGGGAAGAAGGGGAAAATAGAAGGCCTTCGTGAAGAATTGAAGAAAATTGAAGCAAAGATGGATGCCCTTGAGGATGAGCAAACCAAAGGAGTTGAAAATGATGAGAAAATGTATGTGAAGGGACCATGTGTAGGTGGATGGACAGCAGATGATAAGTGTGAAATTGAATGGCACACATAGAGGACAGAGTGCAATCCCGAGGAAGGAGATGAGGATTGGAATGAGTTTGAAGAAGTGAATCTCTTTCCTGAGGTCGTAAAATGGGCTTTGTACTACTTGTTAAGCTACGTTGGTTAAGTATGTTAGTGTCGTCAAGGGTAGTTGGCCGTTGCATGACGGTTCCCCACGGGTGGTAACCGCAACCTTCGACTGTGTCTTTTATATTTGCTCTTGTACTTGTTGTTGGATACACGGATGCAGAGAATGATGATTGTACTAGACATTTTGGCATTAATGAAAGCATTGCTCTGAGTTTCTGGTTACTATTCTATTCCATGGTTATTATTTGACGGTTGATATGCAATATTACTAACACACCCCACGGGGTAAACATTTGGCGCCGTTGCCTAGACACACTCGGGAAAGGAAGGAGCGGATGGCATACGGACATGATGGGCCTACCCATTGGTGAGATTAACCCAGAGGCTGACGACGCACAAACGGAACTCTACGAGGGGGAGGACACTACAACGAGGGAATTCTCAATCCTGCTTTAAGCGGCCATCGAGACCTATGTCCGAAGAGAGGCCACGGAGGTCGAAATCCCAACAAGTGCCGTGTGGACTGCACTGGAAGTTAGCCCCGCAGCGAATCGGTTGATGAACCACCTCCCCCAGTTGCTTGCACAGGCATCACCGACACAATGTGCCTACCTGGAGGAGATTGCCTGTGAGGAGCGATGCCAACAGGTCCTCCGACAGTACGAAGAAAACAATTGTCGCTGGGAAGCCGAGCGTGATGGCAAGAGGCGAAAGGGGAATTGAACCCTGAACCTCCAGGAGGAAAAAAGAACATTCTATGCTATAATAATGGTGTCGTACTACTAACATAAATTGTATCCAATGGGATGAATTAATAAAGAAGTGTTCTATTTTTTTTTGTGTTGTTGCTATTTATGAAGATGTACGGGAATTAATGCCCAACTTATTAAATAAGGATAGAAATAAGAAGGTACAAAGTGAGGAGTGGGAGGTCGCATAGAGAGCCTTGATTCTAGAACAACGAGTAGAACGTAGACGGAGGTTGAGGCAACTTGTCGAAGGGTTGCTCGAAGGGAACCAAGGAGGTGTCATGGAGAGTGTAGGAGCAGAAGCCAAAGGAGATTTCTGCGTGTCGCCAGAACACTATAGGGTGAAAAACTACAAAGAATTTTTGGAAGAAACAAGGCTACGAAGAAATCTGGTCAAAGAGACCCGGGACCAGTTCAAGAATTTATCCCTTACACCGCATACGGAGAACCACCGAAGGAAGGGAACAGAGGATGAGGGTGAGAATGGAGGAGAGGGCAACCGTACGACCGTAGGTGCGGAGGAGGCACAGGCACATGACAGATAGGACCCCCTCTTGGGACCCATCACACCAAGCACACAGGTACAAAACATAGTACCCCCAGTCACTCAAATAGGAAACACAACCGGCGCGGGGGGGAGTGGCACGGGTGCACAACAAAAACAACCACCTTTGGGGACACGACCCACATCAATGGCCAATAGGCAAAAGCTGCCCAAATTCACCGGCAACGGGAAGGAGGATCCCGTAAGGCACTGTAGAACCCGCGAAACCATATGGATGGCCAATGGTGTCACGGACTAGGACGAATGGACGAGGCAATTTCCAGCGACCTTACGAGGAGTTGCCATCGACTGGTACTCGGACATTGATAAAACTGCAGTGGCCACATGGGACACGCTGCGGAAAGCCTTCGAGAAGGAGTTCCACCTACTCCAGGATGATAATGAAATAGTGGCAGAGATATACAATACGAAACAAGGACAAAAGGAATCAGTTCGTGTCTACGAAAGGCACCTAAAAGAGCTAATTGGGAAAATGGAGAGTCAGCCGGCCGATGGACTCAAGAAGAGGTGGTTCGTAGAAGGCCTAAAACCCAGTTTGAAGAAGAAAATGAAGATAGTCCCCCCTTTGTCATACAATGATGCATACAATAGGGCTATGGACTTAGAAAGTGAATACAAAACATCCAAGAAAAAGGGGAAGTCCTCCGAGGAAAATGACTCTTCCTCTCATGAGAGTGGTAACGAGGAGTCGAAAGAGAAAGTGACGGCCCTGTAGAGGGACATGGAGCGTATGATGAGGGAATTTAAAGCAATGAAAGGCTCTACTAGCCAGACCGAAGGAGATGTGTGGTGCATGGAGTGCAAGGAGGAAGGACATACGAAGGGTACATGCTCGAAGAAGGCCTTTTGCAAAATTTGCCAAGTAATGGGACACTCCATCAAGGAGTGCCCATACAATATGAAGACCTGAAATACACAAGTGTTGTTCACTGAGAAGGCGACAACATCCACACCAGCGGGTACGACCCAACAAACCAACACAACGACATCATCTGGAGGTTACCGAGACAACAGACGCAGCAACGGAAGGAATAACAACAATAACAATACCCGATGCTGTATCCATTATGACGCCAAGGGCCGACCAATGATCCAATGTAGGGCTTGCAATTAGTGGGGGCACTTCGCCCGGGATTGCACAAAAGAAGCCACCCCTCCTCTGCCGATGGTGTGGGCTAGGCGACCATGAGGATGCAAATTGCTCGATGCCAGGAGTAAACCTTTTGAACATTGAACCCACGAAGGCAGAAGTGTTGGCAATCACAAGGGCATAGGCCAAAAAGACTACGTACCTAGATCCTCGCATGAAGACTGAGAGAGTGCGGGAAGCAAGGGTCGAGATCACAAAGGAAATGGCCGCACAAGGACAAAATAGCCATGAGGCCACAAGCCCGTCACGGATGAGGGGAGAAGAGAGAATCCTACTACAAATATTGCAAATAGAGGTATCCGTGAAGATTCAAGACCTTGAAACCATGCCGTAGTTGAAAACGGCTATCTTAAACTCCGTACCCACACAAGCCAAAATGAGGGAGGTCGTAAGCCCCACGGTCGACCCTATGTTGTTAGTAGTTCACAGCGGACGCCACCCGACGGTGGTAGAAATGGGCATCTTGGGGACTACCTTGACGGACATGATTTTGGACGGAGGGTCAGGAGTAAATGTGCTCCCAGAAGAGACATGGAAAAAAAGGGGAAAGCCTACATTGTGGCCCCCCACGTTCAACCTGCTAGGGGCAGATCAACACGAGATTAAACCCCTCGATACCCTCATGGCCCATCGAGTGATGATTGGCACACAACCATTCGTGTTAGATTTTGTAGTGATTCCACTGAAGCAGAAAGGGTAAGACGCCATTCTTGGACGTGGGTGGCTCATTGCAGCAAAGGCGAACCACAATCGAAAGCGAAATGGAAAGCGCGGGGAGGAAGTACGTGATCGATCTCTGTACGTAGATGGTGAGCGAGGAGTTGGCATCCTCCTCCGAGTCAGAATCTGAGGGAGACCAGTTGAGTGAGGATGGAGACGAGCGCCATATGGAGCCCAGTGACAGAGGGGTGTTAGAATTGGAAGCATGCTCGAGAGATGACGGGGACTCCATGAATGGCCTCTTCCACTGGCAAATAGAGGATTATGAATTGTTTACACCCTCATGCAATGTATTGAGTATCGAGGAAGAACAAGATATATTTCCTCCAAAATATGAAGAGTACAAGGAAGGGGAGGCCTCTGTGAATGACACTCCCACACACCAGTTCCCGAAGGGCGAACCTATTAAATATTAGGAAGCCAATTTGAGGGAGACAAATATTGGGGAGACAAGTGACTCCAAGATCATCCTTGTCGGAGATGATTGGAATCCAGTGTTGAAGGCCGCAACCTTCAAAATTTTCCTCGAATACAAGGATGTTTTTGCATGGACGTACAAGGACTTGAAGGGCGTTCCCCCAGAGCTATGTGTACACCGCATAACATTGGTATCAGGAGCCCAACCGGTAAGGAAGCAGCCTTATCGTATGAACAAAAATTATGCTGCACGGGTGAATGATGAAATTGAGTGGATGTTGGAAGCGGGCATAATCTTCAAAGTGCAGACAAGTGAATGGGTGTTTCCCTTTGTGATTTCCCTCAAGAAAGAGGCCAATCAGATCCGGATCTGTGTAGACTTCCGGTGTCTGAACGTTGTCACTATTAAAGACCCATTTCCCATACCCCTTCACCGACAACATCCTCGAGGAAGTGGCTGGACATGAAATCTATTCCTTCATGGATGGGTTCTTTAGGTACAACCAGATATCCATCGTCGAGGAAGGTAAGTTGAAAACTACCTTCGTGGTGGAGGACAGTGTGTATGCATACAACCAAATGCCATTCGGCCTATGTAATGCACCGATGACCTTTCAACGCATCATCTTGCACATCTTCGACAAGATGTCCGTAGGGAACTTCAAAACTTTCTTGGACGATTGGTCTATTTATAGTGGGCAAGACATCCACCTAAAGTCCCTCGGGGAGTGCCTGGAGAGATGTCGAAGGGCACGACTGGCCCTTAATCTGAAGAAATGTAGATTCATGGTACCACAGGGAAGATTGCTTGGACACATTGTGTGCAAATAAGGATTGAAAACGGAACTTGACAAGATTCAGGTCATAGTAGAAATGGAAGCTCCTACAGACGTCACTAGGGTGAAGTCTTTCCTTGGTCATGTAGGGTACTAAAGGAGGTTCATCAAGAACTTCGCTAAGGTGTCCCACCCGTTAGATAGTTTGACACATGTTGATGTGTTTTTTGTACACATGCGAACATAGAATAAAATACCTAAAGGTACCTTATCCTCTCTTGAACAAAGTTCTCGACTGCTGAAGATCTCGCCGAAGGATCAATCGAGGCAACTCCAAGGTTCTTGTATGTAGGTTCTCTATGTGTGGATAAGCTCTTTGCGGTACGATGTGGTTTTGCTGGAATCACAAGGGGACTTACGTTTGATTGCGTGAATGTCTGATTTTCTTTAGATATTGCTGGAACGTGAGATTTTACTGGTCCTAGATTTTGGAAAAAAGGAAAAAGAGAAGGGTTGAAATGGGATCTATTTCTAACACTAAGAATGTAGGAGTAATGAATGACCTTTGATGAGATTCTAACTAAGTCTTGCTTTGACATCCTAGGACCATCTTCACAAGGTTAGTGCAAATCTTTTGAGGAAAGCTTTATGATGTTCAGATCACCACTATAGGCATAGATACCATCGGGCTGATGCATATCAATGAAGAAGTGACAATTGAAGTTAAGCTTAAGCTGAATGATTCCAGTTGACTACACAAGGCAAGTTTGCAATCAACAAATTGCTAGTAGTATGAATATACAAATTTCACCATCGATCATACACATTTCTTCCACTCATCTAATAACATGAAATCAAATTTGAGAAGTATGGAGACCATGCAAATTGTTGAATCAACCCATAGAATTCACCATTTCTTCAATGAAGTTTACAAGTCCTTTACAATAACATCTTGGCAACAATCTTTGCCTTCTCTTTCTACTTTACTCTAACTATTTCCTATTCTCTGACTATTCACTATTATCTATTCTCTATCAACCAACTATTAACTATTAACTAGCTACTCTCTATCAGCCCACTATTAACCTTTTACAAATGAGGAGCCAGGGCTTATATAGAGAAACCCTTTACAAATAGATGGCTCTGATTGATTTAGAATCAATGGATAGGATTACAAGATATAAACCCTAATTAGGGTTTGTTACAACAAACTTCCTTAGCCATTTAGAAAATTACATTCTAAGAGTGAGGACCAATAGGAAGTAGGGGTAGGTGCCTCGAAGTTTGTGTTGTTCTCGATAAGTCAGGTACATTGAATCTGGACATGCTGAGGTGGATCAATCCAACTGGAGGAATGATGACTGGGATGCCATCTTGTCTGACACTTGTAACTTGGTTGATGTTCAATTTGATGAAGCTGAGAAGCTAACTTTAATTAACTCTTCTGAAGCTATCTGCTTCTTCAACAGACCCTTGCACTGACCTTATTTGATTCTCCTCTGTCTTTGATGTGATGGATGGATGGTGTGCCTGTCCTTGAAATACTAGCAGCGCCTTACATTGTCATCTTGTGGTTCCTTAGTGTGGTGAAGTGAAGGTTCTGGAGGTAGCTGGCAATTCCTTGAACACCTTGAGTCTTCCCTTTTGCCTGTGGACCGTCCTTGACGATGATGGACTAGAATTGGTCATCCTTGATGATGCTGGACTGGAAGAGGTCGTCCTTGATGATGCTAGACTGGAAGAGGTCGTCCTTGATATGGTTTTCTCCATCTGCAAAATAAACCAAAAGGTAATTAAGTACATATGACATGTTCATTTCAACAAAGCATTTTCCACCTTAAATCATCAACAAGAAGACTTCAAAATAAAGTGCGCTCAAAATCCTTCCCAGAGATAGGCCCTATAAGAATTTTGCCTTGGACCCTTTGGAAGGGTCAGGAGCGAAATTTGCATTCCTGGCCAATTTAGAACTCTTTTCAACATTATCTCTCAACTAGCTCTTCGCCTGGCCCAAATAGGGTGAAAAATAGGAGCTTCAAAGGATTTCGCTTTGGACCCTCTGGAAGGGTCAGGAGCAAAATTCTAGTTTAGGCTCAAGTTCCATCATTCTCCACTCCAAAATGCCTCCCAAGACAAGCACATGCTAGCCTTCTCTCAACCAAGGCTTAGGAATTCATACCTTAACCTTCATCATGGACAAACTAGGTGATTTTGGGAATTTCGCTTTGGACCCTTTGGAAGGGTCAGGAGCGAAATTCAAGTTTTAGGTCTCAATTCCTCATCTCCTTCACTTCAATTCATCTTGCAGGGCAAAGTAACATCATTTCAACCTCAACCACGCCTTAGGACTCAAAGTCTTGACTTGACACAAGGAGGAAATAGGTAGTTTGAAGAATTTTGCTCTGGACCCTTTGGAAGGGTCAGGAGTGAAATTCATGTTTTGCTTGTCTTCTCCTACCTAGCTCCATTCTTTTCACTTTGTCTCCTCTAGGCTCCCTCATTTTGAATCTACTTCTCAACTTGGCAACATCTACTTAATCCTCAAAAGCCTTGAAAAGGAAAATTCACTCAAAAACCTAGCCAGGGATAGGACCTATCTAGAATTTCACTCTAGACCTGTTGTGACCTAATCACACATCACCCCATCCGAGATAGGGACCCCCTAACTTTTAGGCCCTTTTGGTCGTTTGGCTTTCATTTTTGTGTGTGTCAGTGGCTATCTCTTCAATCTCTCCACATTACGGATGTTTGGGAGTCAGTTAGGGTTAATTTGCTTCTCTGTCAAGCAAATTCTGTGAGGTCTAGGGCCTGTTTCGTCCTTTTTCTAGGGTTTTCCCTTTTGTCCTAGATTTTAGGGGTTCTTGTTAGGGTTTCGGGAAAACTAAGCATACGACTGGAATCAAGACCCTTCAAGGGATCTCCCAGTGAAATTTGAGCCCAAACGGAGCAACTTTCTATTTTTAGAAAGTCCCTATTTTTTAGGGATTTTTCCGAGTTCTGAAATGCTGCCATTTTGCCAAAAATCAAACTTACTATTTTTAGTAATTTCTATTTTTAGTAAGTCATCCAGCGTCTTGTCTTGGGCTCTAACTCTGACATTTTGGAAAGTTTCTATTTCGGGAAAGTCTATTTGTGGCAGGATCAGGCTAGTAGACAATAGAGAATCAACATGCACAATCACTTCTAAGTCTGGAAAGTTGAAAGCAGATAGGCAGGGGTCTAAAATGGCTAAATCTGAAGAATCATCCCTGAAGTGGAAGGTCAAAATATTTTTTCTGGAAGTCATTCACAAGAAGGAAATTCCATGTGTCCATGGGCATGGCCAAAATGCGCCCAAGTATGGGCTAGGGCGCTGAATTCATGAAGTCATTCACAAGTGCAAAAATCCACCTCTCCATGGACATGTTGAAAATGTGCCCAAGTTAGTGCTGGGGCGCTAAAATCAAGAATGAATTCACAAGCGGAAAAATCCACGTCTCCATGGACATGGCCAAAATGTGCCCAAGTCAGGGCTAGGGCGCTGAATCCAAGAAGTCATTCACATAAGGAAAATTCATGAATCCTTGGCATGGTAAAAAAATTTCACTCAAGCAAAAAATTTGAAATTTTGCCTAAGGCACAGAATCCAAGGAGTCAAGGAGGAATAAAAAGCAGAATTCCCCTCGGACGAATTTTCAGTTATGCTATTTTTAGACATCAAATCTCGACCAAATATGGAAATTTTTATAGATTCAAAATTGGGACGAAATTCCCCATCCAATGAACCTGACTCCCAAAATTTAGGAAGATCCCTAACAAACAGGGATGTGAAGAAGAGGCATGAAAATTCCTACTAAAGCAGGAAATGGCAAGTTGGAGTGGAATCGAGCAAATCCTAAGAAAGATCCTTCGGAATTGGAAAGAATGAAATCAATGAGTTGGTAGGAGGAATCTTCCAAGTATGACACATGACTTGGAGCATTTAAGGAAAGTTCTAAATTTGAACTCACACGCATAGGAAATTACCTTGCATGGCATAGTAATTAAGGAAAGTATGATGCGCCATAAACACAATTACTAATTTGATGCCTCTTGGGAATCCTATATAAGTTGGGAAAAACATTTCATTTTTCACGTGCAAGATTCAGGAAAGAAAGAGTAAAGAAGCAAAGAGTTTTCATACTTAGTCTCTATTTTCATCATTTCAAAGTATTCCCAAGATGGTGGAACCTAGCAAGGCAGCTACTATCTCCAGCAGGCATTGATCAAAGTAGAGATGAAAGGTTTTCTTCCCCATTCTCGGTTGAATTCAAGATGGGAAGAGATCAACGATACCAACTTCGACACATTCAAGTGGGCTGCATTTAAGATAAGAATGTTCGGAACTGCAGGACACAATCCATCTTTGACAACTATCAAAATTGTGAGAAGTGGAATAGTTGCAGCAGCTGGCTTTCCTCCCACCATTCAATGCCCAGATCTAGTCTTGGAATGTGCAACACATTACAATCTGGAGCGGAAGAAAATCTCAATGCCAGACGACAAGTTACTGGCAACATTGACTTCAGAGGCAATTGGTGAAGCCTTCAGAATCCCTTCACATTACTCCATGACGTACAGGACCAGCAACGGAGCTCAAGCAGTTTATGAAGCAAGCCCCGCCAGATGTGCTGATTTGATCAACAAGTAGTGGTTGCTGAAGCCTAGAGTACACGTTTCCAAGATGCCCAAAACTCTCACAATCTTTGAGTTCAAGCAAGAGTATGTGGACATGATAAAGATGCTGAGCAGAGTAATGGGATGCTCACACTCGGTGAACTTCAAGCCTTGGATGTTCTTCTACATAGGCGAGATCATGAATTTGAATACACTAATCGATTGGGCTAGATTGATCAGCCACTACTTGCATGAACAATTGAAGAACCTGCAAGAGAAAAGATCTCAGTCCTTTTCCATGAGTTCCTACCTATTCTATATGGTTGCACGAAGGGGAGGATTCGATGGGCTGCCAGCAAGAGGAATCATGGGCTGCAGGCCAGCTCAGCTGAAGGTGCATGAATGTTATCCTCAGCTACATCTCCACAACGTGAATTCTTACAAGTTCGCAAATGACACCTTCACCATGTACCTGACACAACTTATGCAAGATAAGTTGCACATGAGGTTGTCTCCACAGGCAAGTGCTTTGGTCCAAAAGTATGGCGCTGTGTTCCTGCAGTTCCCCAAGTTCACCTACATTAGGACGCAGGGCTTCTCCTTCCAGTCTTACAAATTGCCCAGATATCCATCAGATAAGCTTATATTGCTCGAGCTCATGGGGCAGTTGACTGCCTACGATCAGTTGTAGAAGAAGAAGAATAAGCAATCTATTGAATTTCCGATTGTCTTGGGAGATTTCATAGAGATATGCTCACGATTGGAGGGCGCTGAAAGTGCAGCAGGCGAATTGGCGTTCTATCGCCTACCATTTTACACTTCCAGGGCCCAATATGATCCTCACAGCCAGATTAGGAAGGTTGCCAGCGTCAAATTCATACATAGATTTCACTTGGAGGATTACTGGGCAGGTGCCGAGGATGACTTTGAGGTCCGGAGAAGAATGCACTCCAAACTACCCCTCGACACCATTAGAATAAGTGAGATTCATCAGGTACCAGACCGGGTGAAGGAAGACTTAGATTTGATGCAACCTGAATTCAAGAGGACAAAGGATCAACATATGCTATTGCCAGATTGGTCGGAGCCTGAGGTAGATGATTTGAACATTTTGGCTAGGCCAGTGCTAAAATTCACTAAGCACTAGATTGACATGCATATGAGAAAGTTGGTGGAAAACCATGTCCATCTGACATACCAGCTGATGGGAAATTTGTATTCTCACAGCAAGGCAACTGAAGGCTCTTCGCAGGAAGAGAGGCCCAGATGGACAAAGGAAAGAGCGCCCCAAAGAGGCCAAGGGTAACAAAGATGAAGGATACCCAACAAGAAATCCTGCACGAGGTTCAACAGGAGGCCCAACAAGAGGAACCCCCACAAAAGAGAACGAGGACAGGAAGGGAGCATTCACCAGTTAGCTCCTTGAGTGTACAAGAAGTAGAGATGTTCCCACATCCCATAGGCCCACTTCCAAGGAACGTTCCAGCACCTGATATACTTAGTATCAATGCTTCATAGGGTCGCCATTAGCCAAGAGGTCAGAGGCAAGAAAGTTCCCCACACCTTGAAGAAGCTCGCCAGGATAATTTCGTAGAGACTATCCTTGGCGAAATGGAAGAAGAATCTCAAGAACGGGAGCATGCAAAGGATTACAGCCATTCCATCCCCGCGCTAGATTGGTTGGTAGGCAGATTGGGAAATGAGGCAGAAGGAGGGACCGACCCTGCTCAGGAATTAGAAGAATTATTGAAGAGGATGAATCAGCCGCCGGAAAGGAAGGCCCCCCGAAAGTTCTCCAAGGTAGTCAGGGAAGAATTTGGAGCCCGGACCTTGCACATTGCTGAACCTGTAGTGGATAAGGATAGGAGTGAGATTAGATAGGAAGATTATGTCATCAGACAGGTGGATCTTGGCCATGCTTCCACCAGTCAAGTAATGGGAGATTTCGATGATTCTTCCTTTGCCATGAAGGAGAAATTGCTGAAGTCAAAGGCAAAATGTAAGCGGGTGAAGGAGGAAAATAGATTTCTATGCAAATACGTCAGAGGTTTCAAAAGGCCCCTCAGGGAAGCAGGTCCTTCATCCACTCCCCCTCCCTTTCTTCCCAAGGAAGTAATTGATGATGCAGAACTTACAAAGGTAATGACACAAAATTCTCGAGAATGGGTAGAAGATGTTTATGCCGAGGCAGGGAAATTTGTAGAAGATCTAGCTTAGCTCCATTCAAGGTTCGTGGCCCTCCTAAGTAGATTGGAAATGACGGAAGGACTATGGGAAGATGTTGATGTCTACCATGACTTAACCATTTCCCAACTCAGGGCTCTGACGAAGACTCCAAGGCAAACATTGGTGGACGGGAAAGTGATCCAAGAGAATGAAGCCTATGACTTTCTCCGATGGTTCTACGGCATCTGTTCAGGAAAGAACACCCTTGATAAATTCAGCATTGATTCTGTCACCTTGAAGGAGTCTATCAGAGGGATACAGGAAGAAATCCTCAGTGCCATGGAAGCTTTATTTTCAAGGAAACTCAGCGACGGAGGAATAACGGTGAACTCCTTGAAATCCTAGTCGCATGATTTCTTCTTCGTCGGTTCGTTTCCTAAGGAACACTTTGCAAATGTTTCTTCATTCTTTGGTATGATGAAGAAAAAACAGGAAGCCATGGCAGATTGGGAAAGTTTCTTTTCCAGAAGTGAAGAGGAGATTGCCTTGATGGAATTCAACATCGAGAATGTGCCAAGTGTCTCCATCGGAGAACTAGAGGCCGTCATTGGTAGGTTCATTGCATTCGGCATTAATGAACAAGATAATGGTCATCCATTTTTGGATGAAAGTCTTTTGACTGAATAGTGATGGCATATTTATGGCTGAAGGAACATTGACTAGGCGTGGGACCGGTCAACGCATGCCACCACAGGATAAGGAATCTTCTTGCATGTCGTCCTCTCATTATGGTTTTATGATGGATTCTTCTTGCATATCGCCGTCGCTTGGTGAGTGATGGGCATTTGTGACGATGTCAGTTACATTCCGGGCATGATCATCATCATGGGCACTATTCTAGGCCCTTTTAAATTTATTGTAAGTGGGCATAATGGGTTATTTAATGCAGATTCCCACCTTGTTGCACCTTGAGTGAGGAATCTTTAGGGAAAACCCTAATTAGGGTTTTGCATGTAATCATGGCTTGAGGCCTATATAAGGGGGTGACCCCCTCATTTGTAATCAGGAGAGACTATTGTCAGAGATTGTTGCTAAGAGTTTTTGAAGCAAACACTTAATACATTGTTCAATTGTGGGTGTGTTCTTGTGCTGTTTTGGAACTCGCATGGTTTCGTTCTCTTCATAGATTAGATTTGTTTTCATGCTATTAGACGAACTGGATTTGATCAGATCGCTTGTCGCCAAATTTGTGCTCATACTTTTGGTGTGCAGCTAATTGTTGCATACCGTGCAAAGTTAGCCTGACCCTCCGTTTTATGTGTAAGTTTAACTTCGATTATCAGGAGAAGTTCGATTTGATGGTTTCTCTTAATGATCTGAAAATCCTTAAACACACCCCCTGAAGATTGCACCACCTTCATGTAGTTGTGTGTTGCTGGCAAAGCGAAGCGTGGTTGGATTTTGCGCAAGCTATCCTGTCTCCTTGTTCCTAGGATTAGATTCCCCTTTAGTTTAGTTTTCATCTGCCCTATTCCTATTTACTTTCTGCATATTTCAAACTCTGAAAAATCTAAAACTTAGAGCTTCATTGCAAATCATCCGTCTCAATAAATTCTTGAGCTCGCATAAATTTCTTCGACATACGTAAGGCCCCTTGGATTACTAGCACTCACATTAGCCAACTGAGTCACACCCATAGCATAAAGGAACATTGGAGTCGATTGTCTGATTCTCCTACAATATCAGCATGCAATCACACTTTGATCAAGAGAGAGTGAAGTGACTGTTGGGCAACTTTATTCTGTGTTGGACACTGTCATAAAAAACACGTCAACATGACCCTTTGGAAGGGTCAAGAGCGAATTTCATGTTTAAGCTCAAAATTTGCATTTTTGGTGATCAAAAGTCTTTCCAAGGCAATCCAAAAAGCTTTTCTCACCTAGGCCTAGGGCTGACTTCACACAAATTTTGGAGAAAAGATGGTTCTAGGGTTTTTCACTCTGGACCCTTTGGAAGGGTCAGGAGTGAAAATCTTGTTTTGAGCTTATTCCTCCATCCTTTCAACCTCAATCAAGTCCAAAAGGCAAGAAAACATTTCTTCACACTCACCCAAGCTATAAAAACACAAAGTTTGACTTGATTTTGCAAGGAAAATAAGTGATTGTAGAATTTTCACTCTGGACCCTTTGGAAGGGTCAGGAGCGAAATTCACTATTTGGCTCAATTCCTTCAAATTTGATAATCATTGATAAGTCAAAGTCAGACCCAAGGACCCCTCCCATCTCAATTGACTTTAGTCTGCACTAGGCTTGGCACAAAATTGGGAAAAAAGGTGGTTTTGAGAAAATTCGCTCTGGACCCTTTGGAAGGGTCAGGAGCAAATTTCTCATTCTTGACTTGATTCTTCATCTTTTCAATCTCATTTTTCCTTACAAGATAAATTTCATCATTTCTCATCAAAGGAACAAAGTTTTAAGCCTAAGCAAGGTTAAAAAAATAGATTTGTAAGGAATTTTGCTTTGGACCCTTTGGAAGGGTCAGGAGCGAAATTCACCTTCTAGGCTAAAGCCCTCACTCTTCAACGCTTTCAAACATTCCCAAAGGCAAAACATGTCCATTCTTCCTTTCAACATGCATTGGATATCAAAATTTGGTCAAATAAAGAAGGAAATGAGTTATAGGTAGATTTTCACTCTGGACCCTTTGGAAGGGTCAGGAGCGAAAATCATATTCTAGGCTTGATTGTTCCTTTTTCCAACTTCAATCTTCTCTGGGAGGCAAACATAGATCATTCTCCACCTAAGGAACAAGGTCTGAAGCCCAAAAAAGGGAGCAAATGAGGTTTATAATGAATTTCGCTCTGGACCCTTTGGAAGGGTCAGGAGTGAAATTCATACTTTGGGCAAAATCTTCATCTTTCAAAGCTTCCAACTCCCTCTCAAGGCAAGAACATACAACATGCCAACGCCTAGCCAAAACAAGGAAGAAAAATAAGAGCTACAAGGATTTTGGCTCTGGACCCTTTGGAAGGGTCAGGAGTGAAAATCATGTTTTGAGTTTAATTCTTGATTTTTCCAACTCCAATCCTCTTTGGGAGGCAAACATAAACCATTCTTCTTGCATCTCCACCAAGGTCCTGATCTTGTCTAAGGGGAAAATGAGTGTTTTCAAGAATTTCGCTTTGGACCCTTTGGAAGGGTCAGGAGCAAAATTCACCTTTTAGGCTAGAATCCTTCATCTTTTCCACCTTACTCACTCCCTAAGGCTAGAACATTCAAAAAAACCTCCAAACATGCCTTAGAAACTAGGAAATTGGTTTGGACAAAGAAGAAATTGAGGTCTTCAAGGATTTTCGCTTTGGACCCTTTGGAAGGGTCAGGAGCGAAATCCTCACTCTTGGCTAGTTTCTCACTTTCTTTCATCTCATTCTCCTCCAAACTTGATCAATTCAACTTCCTTCTATTGTAATCCAGACAATCCATCATCCAATTGGGTCTAGGCAAGGTCAAACTAGGTTTTTAAGGCCAAAGGAAGGCAAAATGGAAGATTTCGCTCTGGATCCTTTGGAAGGGTCAGGAGCGAAATTCTCCTTTTAGGTTGATTTTCATCATCCCAAGGTCTAAAACCTCCTCTCCAAGGACAATATACATCAAAACCTTCTCATCTATGCCTCAAAATTCTACAATTTTGGTCATATCCTTGAGCAAAGTGGAGAAAAAGGTAGATTTCGCTCTGGACCTTTTGGAAGGGTTAGGAGCGAAATTCATGTCTTGGGTCATAATCTTCATCTTTTAATGCTTTTAAACACTTCTTAGGCAAGAACATATCAAAACCTTCACCACATGTCTAAGGAACAAGACTTTTAGTGCAAACAAGGTGAAGAATAGGTGTCTTCTTGGAATTTCGCTATGGACCCTTTGGAAGGGTCAGGAGCGAAAATCATCCTTGGGCTCAAATCTTGACTTCATTTTCACATATCTTCACTCCAAATAAGTGTTTTGCCTTCAGAAATGCCTGGGAATGAGCTAGTTCATGACTTTGGGCAATGTAGAATGTCTTATGGAGAATTTCACTTTGGACCCTTTGGAAGGGTCAGGAGCGAAATTCGCTTTGGACCCTTTGGAAGGGTCAGGAGCGAAATTTGACATTTTGGTCTCTCCGTTAGTATTCATGTATGGAATATAACATTTAAGTATAAGTGATCACTTATACTTTAAGTTATATTCCATATATACTGTCAAGATATTTGAGAGTGGTTTCGAACCTCCAAGAGTTATAATGCAAAATCTAGTTTTTGGAGGATTCTTCAATTTTCCAGACTTAGTCAAATTTCAGGAATAGGAAGACATTCCAGACAGCCAAATTTCAGGGTATTTGAAGATCAGGATGACATTCCAGACTTCATCACTCACAAAGCAAGACATAATTAGCAACAAGAGCAAAACCAGGCCCTAAGGAAGATTCTCAAAGAAACCCTAATTCTAGGGCCCTGTGGACTCACCTTGGCTCAAGCAGAGCCTGCCATCCTAGTGATCCCTCTAGCAACACTCAACATGCAAAGGCTAACAAAAAAATCCTAAAAGGCCTAGAAAACAAACCCTAGAAGGCAAAAAGTAGGGGTCCCCATTTGCAATGGGGCGATGTGTGAATACATCACAACAACACGGAAAGGGGAGCCATACATCCGAACAAAGCCACAAAGCGATGCATTTGAAGAGCTGAAAAGGAGATTGATGGGAGCACCCATACTCGCATACCCGAACTAGGATAAGGAATTCCACGTTCACATGGATGCTTCAAATTATGCCATCGGGGCTACACTAGCCCAGGTAGGGGGACATAGGTTGGACCATCCGATTTATTTTGCGAGTAGGTTTCTATCCAAGGCTGAAAAGAACTACAGTACCACAGAATGTGAAGCCCTCGGCATGGTCTACGCCATAAAAAAATTCTGACATTACCTACACGCTACACCATTCACATTTTACGTAGACCACCAGGCACTAATGTACTTGGTAAACAAACCTATTATTCAAGGAAGGATAAGCCATTGGCTATTGCTACTACAAGAGTTCACGTTTACAATTGTGGTAAGACCAGGATGAAGCCATGTCATAGCCGATCAACTGTCTCAGATTATGTTGGGGGAATCTCCAGAGGGAGTAAATGATGACTTCCCAAATGCGTACTTGTTCCAAATAGCCCTACTCCCTTCGTGGTACAAGAATATTGGAGAGTACCTATTGACGTCCTAATTCCCAGAGGACATGCCTCCAGGGGAATGAAGGAAGCTAGTATTAAGGAGCAAGACCTTTTCACTGATCAATGGTTTACTCTACAAAATGAGACCGGACCAGGTACTAAGGTGTTGTGTCATGGAGGAGGAAGTCCCCAGTGTATTAAGGGAGGCACACGAAGGACCAGCAGGCAGACATATGGGCATGGACACTACAACACACAAGGTGCTGCTGGTAGGGCTGTGGTGGCCAACCGTACACAACGACGCTAGGGAGTGGGTCGAGGGGTGCGACACTTGCCAACGGGTGGGTAAACCTTTGAAGTGGGACTTCATGCCCCTCAACCCTTTGCATGCATAGGAACTCTTCGAATGATGGGGACTCGACTTTGTAGGGCCTCTTAAGGCCAGTCGTACATGATGGTGTCGTTACATTGTGGTCGCGACATAATACTTGACTAAGTGGGTGGAGGCGAGGGCTCTCCCAAATAACTATGCAGTAAGTACGGCTAAATTTATCTATGAACAAATTATTATGCGGTATGGTATACCTATTCAGTTGACAAGTGACAGAGGGGACCACTTTGTGAACCATGTCATACGACTGTTCACCACAGAGTTTAAGATTTTCCACTCATTATCGAGCCCGTACTACCCCCGTGCGAATGGGTAGGTTGAGGCCACTAATAAAATATAGGTGTCAGTAATCTACAAGTCCTGTGGGGTAGAAAAGGAAGACTGGGAGGAGAAGTTACCCTCCATATTATGGGCCTACAAAACGACTTACAAGGTGACCACTGGTCAAACTCCATTTCAACTGATATATGGTCAGGAAGCAGTGGTGCTTGTGGAATTCATGGTGCCGAGTTTGTGAATAGTAATTGAAAATAGACTCGGAGACATGGAAAGCTTGCGGGAGAGGCTTTACAACTTGAACAAGCTAAACGAGTGTCGAAAGGTGGTGCAATGGGCCACAGAGGTCGCACAGCCAGAAGAAAAGTATGGCATGACAAACATTTAAAACAGGCAAAATTCACTCAAGGACAACTGGTTTTGAAATACAACAGCAAAAACAAGATCAAACTAGGGAAGTTTAAGGTGAGATGGCTAGGACCCTTCTGAATCAGCGAAGTCAGGGTCGATGGGGCAATCCGACTGACAATGTTGGACGGAAAAGAGGTACCCCAAGCTGTGAACGACCCCAAATTGAAGTCGTACCACGAGCGACAACCGCACCAGCAAGTCCTAAGTGGAAATAATAATTAAAAAAAAAATAAAAAAAGAACGTGGCCACGGTGGGACCGCTGTGCAGTGGGACCGTCATGCAGTGGGGAAAACCACCGCTCAAACCCCTACCTTTTAATAGAAGTGAATGCCACAAGCCGTAAAACACCGCCACAACCAAGCCATGAGAGAATAAAAAATATAAAATAGAAGACTAGGCTAGAATAGAGAAAGAGCTCCACCTACGGGAGAATAGAGACAGAGCCACACTACCCCAGGAAAAAGTAACGGTATAACCGCTGGTGGAGAAATGAATTCCACAGGGAAGCACCAGTGGAGAGCACATTTATCAGACTTGGACAAGATGACAAGGGTTTTACCATCAGGAGTAAGGATTGCAGGAGGCATGGACACAAGTATTGGTAAAAAGAAGCTCCGACCAAAGGTTGTAGCTAGCCCATGGGGGATAACAGCGGACACTATGATGTTTGAGGGTTTACGTGGGTTGAGTTACAGAAAATGGTGAAGTGATACAATGGAAAACTATTTGGTGAAGGAGAATTTGAGGAGAGCGGGCATACAATGGATTATTTGAATGTCAATCTTTTGGATAAAGGAATTCGAAGGGCCTCTTAGAGCCATGATTCAGAATTATGATAGTCGTGGGCGTTGCTCGGTAATTGATTATTGTGGGAGGAAGTTCACTGTGTCCTTCTCCAGAACAGAGGTTGCCTGGGTTTTTGGTATGCTAGCCACAGGAGCCACGAAAATCGATGAGGTAGGGAAGAGGGCCTCATAGCAGGACAAGGAAAATATGTTGGGTTTAGTTTTTCGTCAGCTTTCATAGAAGGAATGGGAAGACGTAGCTCAAGCATAGAAGAAGAGGGGCGTGAAGAAGGACTTCATTGCTAAGGGCAACATGCATTTCTTAATGGACGTGGTGAAAAGCAGGCTTATCGGTTCCAGCCGTGCCTCAGACATTTCTACCTAGCACATATTTCTCATGGATGGGCTGTGCATTGGGATACAATATTATTGGGTAGTTGTCTTAGCAGATAAGTTGGATGAATTTCTCTTGTTACAGCACAAAATTTTTTATATGCCTCACCATGCCATTGCTTTGTTCCTTGCGGCCACGATGGACCAGGTCCCACTAGAGGACAAAGAGTTTAAACCACAGTGGATGATACACACCCACCTGCCTGCTATTGGATGCATTTGGACAGGTTGGGCTTTGGGCCCAGCAGTATTCTGTCGTCTTCAAAGAAAAGAAAAGTATAGCTGGTAATCTTTGAGTCTGATGGGGATGATGGTATGGGAAGTGACAGCTTAGAGGAGGATGCGATAGAGGCCTTCTTCATGGAGGGTATAGAGCACGAGGAGTTCGAGAGCGTGGGACCAGCCATGGGAGAGCAGGGACACGGTCGTGGGGGCATGGCGCAAGCTGGCACACAACAAGTTGTATCTCCCATAAGGAAGATTCTTTTTTCACCTGCCCTTCTTTCGGGTACTTTGCTTATGGATGCGAGGACATGGACCCTTGGCCCCGCATTTGGGGAACTACAACCAACCATCACTCTCAGCCCACCCCACGAGACACCATTAGGGG
Source organism: Cryptomeria japonica (assembly GCF_030272615.1). Lineage (NCBI taxonomy): Eukaryota > Viridiplantae > Streptophyta > Pinopsida > Cupressales > Cupressaceae > Cryptomeria > Cryptomeria japonica. Next base: position 269,317,219 of record NC_081405.1, read on the forward strand.
TAGCGCCAGCCTTAGTCATGCATACAGGGGAGCCCGTTAGTGCCAGAGGAGTGACAGAGCCAGTTCGGCATGTGGACATGGAGGAGATTCCGCACATTGAGAGCGTCATCGTGGGGCAAGATAGCAGGATGTTGGGAGAGCCTATGGATGCAACCACATATGCCTGGCTTAGGGAGTGGGCAATGCAGCCTATGCACCCGGTCGGAGTTCCTCCTTTATTGGGACGTTGTCACATTCCCGATGAGGTCGTGGAGTTGGAGGATAGCGCGGGTCTGGAGCTCATGGGGGGTGAGGTGCATGTCTCAGATAGGACAGAGGCGCTGCAGGAGGCAGAGGTACACACCCACAGTGTGAATGCCCGCTCCGGAGTGAGGTCTCCATTAGATATTGAGGTCGGGCCAGAGGTCGTCAGTGGATTGGCTCCATGGGTGCATACATGGCACACATTACTTAGGTGGGAGAGTCACTATTGGAACAGGGCCATAAGCTAGCCGAGAGTATGTAGGCAGCCGAGATGGATGTTGCTGTAGGAGCCTTAGTTAGGCGAGCATAGGTCCTTACTGGGCAGTGTGAGGAGGAGTTTGAGCGATGTTTTCTTTCTCAAGGATGGCCCACAGTAGAGACACTGGAGATGGTAAGTGCTTGGCAGGCTCCACGACTTCTAGGTAGCCACCAGCTGTACTCCCTAGTGTAGGAGATGGAGCAGCAGTTTCGAGATACTTACTTAGCCCTGCAGTGGGCTCAACATTGAGGTGCTTCTATAGAGGCTGAGAGACTAGCTACAGTAGAGGCTAGGCGGTCTATTGAGACTGAGTTGACTCGCGAGAGGGAGTCCAGATTGGTGCTAGAGGCGGAGTTGGCTAGAGAGAGGGAATCCAGGTTGGCGTTGGATGTTGTGTTGGTTTAAGAGAGGGAATCTAGGTGGGTGTTGGATGCTGTGTTGGTTCAGGAGAGGGAATCCAGGTTGGTACTGGATGTTGTGTTGGTTCAGGAGATGAAATTTCGGGTGTCACTGGAGACCCAGTTGGGGACGGCTCAGGAGACATTGGATGCGAAGGAGAAGAAACTGTTGGAGGCTCTGTTTATGGTCAAGAGATCTCGGGAATGCTAGTTGGAGGCAGAGCATACTTTGAGGCACTTTACTAAGCAGCAGTCTAGGCCTTCTTCATTAGGGACGCTTCCTCCTCCTCCTCCTTGATTTTCTTCTGTGTAGCATTGTACTCATCCCCATTTTGTTGTGTTAGTCCCGAACTTTTGTCCTTGTTGTCCGGAGATGACTTTTCTTAGGGGGGGATGATGTTGGTCGTAAAATGGGCTTTGTATTACTTGTTAAGCTACATTGGTTAAAGTATGTTAGTGTCATCGAGGGTAGTTGTCCATTGCACAATGGTTCCCCATGGGTGGTAACTGCAACCCTTGATCGTGTCTTTTATATTTGCTCTTGTACTTCTTGTTGGATACACGGATGCAAAGAATGATGATTGTACTGGACATTTTGGCATTAATGAAAGCATTGCTTTGAGTTTCTGGTCACTATTCTATTCTATGGTTATTATCTGATAGTTGATATGCAATATTACTAACACACCCCACGAGGTAAACAAGGTAGAGCGGATTGAGAAGAAGAGTGTACTCTTGAAAGAGGAAAGTGAAAAGAAAAGTCGAGAGAAGGTATGTTGCAGCCCTTTGGTAGGGGTTGAATGGAAGGATAAGTATGTGGGGACAACCCACACAAGTAGGGAAGCTAATGAGATAGACTACAATGATAGTATGTTGCAGCCCTTTGGTAGGGGTTGAATGGAAAGATAAGTATGCGGGGATTAGCCACACAAGTGGGAAAGCTAATGAGACAGACTACAATGATAACATGTGAATGAAGTGGGTTATGTAAAGCAGATGAAGAGTGTTTGTAGACCAAATATACGAATAGTAATAGTCCCAATTTTGATGATGAGGTTGAAGAAGACAAGGATGAAACCTTTTTGAAGGAAGAGATGAGGAGAATCCAAAATTTATTCGATGTTGAAGTTGAAAGGTTGATGGAGAAGAAGAAATTGGTTGACTGTTGAACAAAGAAAAGAAGATGATGGAGGGCCGTTGGTGACACTTGACTTTGATAATTCTTTTTATAGTGATTTGTTTGCAGGCAAGAGAATAATTGCAGCAAGGTGTCAAGCTTGTGACATTGAAGAAGAGATCCTTTTGCAAGAAGATAAAAGAGTTCACAACTAAAACATGTCTTTGTGAGAGCATGATGGAGAGAAGATTGGAGGATGTAATTGTGATAAAAAGGAAGATGAGTTCATAAATAATTTATCCATTGGAGGAAATGTGGATAGATGCCAGCTATGCTAAAGAAAAAGGGAAGTTACAACACTAATGTTGGAGAAGATCCTTGTAGAAAAGGATGATGAAGAGAAGAGTGAGGTTGAAAGAGCATGCCTTGTTAGAGGCACGAAAGATGGAAGCAAAATGAAATTGGCAGCAGTGATTGAGAAACCAAATGAAGATGTAGACCTTGAAGACAAGGAACGAGTTGCAGTGGTGATGGGTCCTTGAGGACATGAAGATGTTGAAGCAACAAAGAATGAAGAGACAACTTTTGATTTTTCTGAATTGTATGATGAAAAAGTTGATGTGGAATTGCACGTAGAAGAGATGGATAAGAATTAGTGCAAGTGAATATAAGGAAGACACAAATGAATTTTATAGTTGCATATTGGTGTGGAGATGTTGCATGTTTGCATGTAGAAGTTGTGGAGGATGTTGCAAGGGAAATTTGGGGGAGGTGGTCGGTTTGTAGTGGGTCAAAACCCATGAAAGAAGCGAAGAGTGGAAAGATTGTTTGGTGGGGGAGGCCAAATAATGGTGGGTTGTATCCCATGAAGGAGAGGAGGAGAGGTAAATTTTTTTTGGAGGAATGTTCATGGTGGATATGAATCCATGAAAGGAAGGGGGAAGAGAAGTCTAGAGCAAAATTGTTGGAGAAAATTGGTGAATGTTCTAGCCAGATGTTGGAAGAGGAGGACAAATAATATATTTTGTGCTAATGATGGAGCTCATTATAAGTTTATAATTTGAAAGGGTAGTTTTATTACCTAACTCCATTTTGTGAGTTCTACTAAAAGAAAATTTCTACTTATGTTGATGCAAGAGCATCTAGGAGAAAGACAAATTTACATAAGTTCTTAAATTTTAATAAATTTGCGGTTTGAACCATGGTTCAAGAACCTTTAAAAAAATTTAAGATTCTATAGTTCATTGGATTCCTAGTATTGAACAATCCTAAAGTCAACAATGTGGCAAAAGAGAAGAAGTGAAGGAATGTGTAAATTAGGAGGAGTTTTCTTTGTCTTCATACGAATATGCGGTAGGTGAGAAATGAACTGGGCACTAAATCTAACTAAAATTGGGACATTTTAAATAATCCAAAAAGGCCTTTTAAATTCCACCAAGCTTTGGTCAAGATGAAACCCAAGAGAAAGAAATGAGAAAGGTATGAAAATAGGGATAGGTGTGCAACATCAAAAGAGACATGGAGTAGTGCATAGAGGAGTAAGTGCGTTGAAGGGAGAGAAAACCACGCAGCTCAGAGGAAAAAGAAGTAACTAGCGCAAGGAAAGTGAGGAGGAAGAAGTAAGTGCATGAGGAAGATGCACATGGTTTGGGAGATAATGAACAATGCACATTGGTCATGAGAGAAGAAAGTTTGAGCAACAAATACAAAAGTTAGAATATGAGGCGTGGGTATGAGTGTGTGACTGGGAATTAAAGAGAATAAAAAAAAACACACAAAATAAAAGAGAGGAAAGTGTTAAGTTGTATGTTTTTTCAGGTTGAAAAGAAATTTGGAGCGCCTATATGTAAAGGAAAGAGAAGGGTGAAGGGTGCATTTGCTAGAGAAACAAAATAAAGAAATAAAGAAAGGAATTATGGATAGACACGTGTTGGTAAATGGCAAAGATAAAGTGTGCATAAGTAATGAGCTTGGCCAGAGATTCCAGGGATTAGTTGATGCAGTGGGTAACCAACCCACACAACAACCACCTGAAACACACTTTTAGAACTATGCAAATCTGATTTGAAACAAGAGTTATTAAGAAATGAACATTAAATTTGAGTAAACAAAAACTTGAGATTTTCTATTAAAAATTTAATCAATTTTTCATTACATAAATTTGAGCCTATTAGCTTCACATTTCATTATCCCAATCTGACATGTGTCTGCACATACACCTGCAACAACACGTATTAAAGCAGCAAATGGCTTCTCCAAAAACCTTCTTCAAACTCTCAACATGAAGCTACACCTATAGCCAACAAATTAAACTTTTCCCTCTAAAAACAATCCCCAACACTCTATCTCTCCCTAGAATCCCACCTCTCAAACAAAAACAGTCCACACACTCATAAAAACTTCCCCATTTAGCAAACCCGCCACCCCATAAGATATTCCTCCAATAAATAAATAAACCCCTCGGCCCACTGTATGATTGATGCCATTTGAAATACTGATTGGAGTATCCAAGAGGCCATAAATGGAATCATAAATGAAATAGGAAAAACTGACTGGCAATGCTTGAATCTTCAAGCTATTTTGGGACTCCACATCAAAACTGCTCACACAGAAATGCCACGATTCCTCTCTTCCCACCAAAAACTTTATATGCACCAATCCATCCCTTACGTTATTTTTCAGAATCATTTCACATTTGCTAAATTTAGAACCTTTATGGAGCCCCACTTCCCAACCATGAGCAATTAAAATCTAATGGTAATTTCAGATTGGGGTTCCTCCACATGGATGCCCCAGTGGTGTTTTCTTTCGTCAAAAGAAATTTGCAATTTAATATTAATGGAAGGAAAATGATAAGGATTGTGTTGATAGAGAAAAAAGGAGAGGCCTTTAAAATAGAGAGAGAAAGCAAAGTACATAAGATAGAAAATGTATGCAGATAGGAAAGAAAAGTATTAGCGCAGAGTTTGAAATAAGAGAGAAGAAGAGATATGCATGAATAGAGAAGGGTGCTGCAGAGTTCTATTGTGTGGAGAAAATAGAAAAGAAAAGGTGCAAAGTGAGAGAAGTTTAAAAATTGTAGATTTGGAAATTAGAAAACTCAGGAAGGGAGATCATGTGAAGATAGAGCAGAGACTTCATAGGCAAGAAGAGAAGTCAGATTAAAAACAAAGAAATAACACATCATTTTGTGGAGTATGAACAAATATAGATGATTAAATTTAAAATATGTTTATAATGTCATTTTTGTAATTGTGAGTAATCTTGATATCTGATATTGAAATAATTTTGATTCTCTGTATGTTATTGGAAAGAGGAATTTGTGTAGAAAATGGATCAGTTTTGATGGACTGTTTTATGAAATTTTTAAATGTAGATTTGAATTCATGTGATTGGATATGTAGTTAGAGAAGTTGTGAGTCTGTAGTTGGGATTATGAACTTATCCCTAGACCGATTGTATCTTTTGTTATTAGAGCCACAAGATCCCAAGAGTGGAGAGAATCCACCAAGACTTGCGAGTAGAAGAAGCTTTAAGGTGTGTCAATAAATCCCTAGAAAGAGTTTGTTGCAAAAGAGGATTATGTAATTGTAGAGGATGAGTTCTAGAAGAATTTGTTGCAAGTTAGAGAAGACCTATAACTGCAGAGGGCTTGATTCTTAGAGGGATTTGTTGCAAGGAGGACCTGTGACTGCAGAGGATAGAAAGGGAGGCACGTGAGTTTGAATGAGATTGTTAAAGTGAGCTTGTTGCAGGGATTACCTGTGATAATAGTGGGTAATACCTTGGTGAGTGAGATGTCATCAAGGAATAAGAGGATGAGATGGGTCGTGAAGAGACTAGTGATAATCCTATTTTGGGAAGAGTATTGGGAAGAAGTGAAAAATAGAAGGTGTCATGAAGAATTAGGGAGGCTTTGTGAAGAATTGAAGAAAATTGAAGAAAGGATTGATGCCCTTGAGGGTGGGCAAACCAAAGGCGCTGAAATTGATGAGAAAATGTATGTGAAGAGATCATGTATATGTGGTTGGACAATATATGATAAGTGTGAAGTTGAATGACACACATAGAGGATATAGTGCAATCCCAAGACAAGAGATGAGGATTGGAATGAGTGTGAAGAAGTGAATCTATCTTATGAGGTAGACAGATTTGAGAAGAAGAGTGTTCTCTTAAAATAGGATAGTTAAAAGAAAAGTTGAGAGAAGGTATTTTTCGGCCCTTTGGTAGAGGTTGAATGGAGGGATAAGTATGTGGGGATAGCCCACACAAGTGGGGAAGATAATGAGGCACAAAATGAAATGATAACATGTGAATGATGTGGGTTATGTAAAGTAGATGAAGATTGTTTATAGACCAAATTTATGGATAGTAATGGTATCAAGTTTGTTGATGAGGTTGAGGAAGACAAGGATGAAACCTTGTTGAAGGAAGAGATGAGGAGAATCCAAAATTTATTGCATGTTTTTGATTAAGGAAAATCAGGTTTTAAGGGACCCAAAACCTGCTTATATAACGAGAAGAAAAGCATGAAAGAAACTAGAAAAAATAGTACATAGAAAGGAAAGCTGCAAAAGACCAGTGGACAAAACAATAGCTAAGGAAAAGGACAACACAAAGACAACGAGAGACTGGCAACCAAAGAACAATATTACATTTTAGATAAAAACTTTATAGACTCTTCCGCATCCTTAACCAGCATCATCATAGCCTTAGCAGCTCCTCTCAGGTCTTTGTTATCCTACTTCTGATGGGTGTCTTTAGTCTTCATCTCCAGATCGATGGCAGTTTGCCTTGTTCTTCATCTGGAAGGTTGAGGAGCATAGCCATTGGTTGCAAAAGAAAAGAAGATGAAGAAGAGCCATTGGTGACACTTGACTTTGATAATTATTTTAATAGTGATTTGATTGTAGGCAAGATAACAATTGGAGCAAGGTGTCAAGCCTATGACATTGAAGAAGAGATTGTCAAGCAAAAGGATAAAAGAGAAGATGGAAGAGTTCATAGTTGAAACATGTCTTTGTGAAAGCATGATGGAGAGAAGATTGGAGGTTGTAGTTGTGATAAAAAGGAAGGTGAGTGTGAAAATAATTTGTCCATTGGGGAACATGTGGATAGATGCTAGATATGTTGAAGAAAAAGGGAAAGTTACATCTCTAAGGCTTGAGAAGATCCTTGTACAAAAGGATGACGAAGAGAAGAGTGAGGCTGAAAGAACATGCTTTGCTATAGGCATGAAAGAGGGAGGCAAATAAAATTGGCCACAATGATTGAGAAACCGAATGAAGGTATAGACTTTGAAGACAAAGAATGAGTTGTAGCAATGATGAGTCCTTTGGAGAGCATGAAGATGACAATGACAACGAGTGATGAAGAAGAAGATGTTGGAGCAATGGAGAATGAAGAGGTAACTTTTGATTTCTCTGAATTTCATGATGAGAAATTTGATGTGGAATTTCATGTAGAAGAGATGGATAAGAAGGAATTAGTGTAAGAGAATATAAGGAAGGAATAGATGAATTTTATAGTTGTAGATTGGTGTGGAGATGTTGCATGTTTGCATGTAGAAGTTGTAGAGGATGTTGCAAGTGAAATTTGGTGGAGGTGTTTGGTTTGTGGTGGGTCAAAACCCATGAAAGAAGAGAAGAGTGGAAAGATTGTTTGGTGGATGAGGCCAAATAATGGTGGGTTGTATCTCACAAAGGATGAGAGGAGATTTTTTTTGGAGGATGGTTCATGGTGGATATGAATCCATGAGAGGAAGGGGGATGAGAAGTGTAGTGAACAATTGTTGGAGAAAATTGGTGAATGTTCTAGCTAGATGTTGGAAGAGGAGAAAAATAATTAATTTTGTAAACTTAACATAACGGTGGAGTTTGTTATAGGTAACCCTAAAAGCGTAGTTCTATTGCCTAACTCCATTTTGTGAGTTCTACTAACAAAATTTGTACTACGCTGTGTATTCGATGAGGAGCATCTGGCAGGAGACAAAAATATGTTGCATTATTTTTTAAATTTTTATAAATTTTGGGTCTAATGGTTCAAGAATGATGCAATAAAAAAACACCTCTTGTTTCCAAAACACAAAACTCAAACACTAAGACTATTAACAAAGCAAAGACTCTATCACTTGTGAAATAGATTGTAGCATTAAAAAAAATACATTCATAAATTCTCAAAATGAAACAACTTGATCATCTCATTACAAAAATGGCCTTCTTACTGGCCTCTTAGCTTAAACAAACACTCTCCAATTCCTTTTCAAATTCCTTACACTTTCCCTTTGGCAACTCCACTGCTATGTGTTCCTAGCTCTTAATTATGCTCGCCCTCTTTTCTCTATTTTCTTATGTTCTTCTTACCGGTCAACAAGAGTAAACACAATAGAAACACATGGATATGATGGAGGCAATGCATAACAGATAGTTTTATTGCATGAAAGTTAATTACATCCAACCGGTAACAACCGGGTTACAACATATCGGCACACAGGCCTGGTAGAATATGTCACACTGGGACCTTGAATCGAAAGATCTATCTTCTAGGCACAATCTATCTATTTGACACTCCTTGATTCTCTCTGGTTGATTACATTCTAAAGCATGATTACAAGTATATATATCGATCCAAAGGATCTGGTCGGCCCAAAAAGGATCAAAGCCCAAAGAACAAGACCTAATGTGCAAAATGAACAAGGTCAACCTCCACCAAGAGATTCCTCCGAAAAATCCAAAGGATGAAACATAGAAGGTCAGCCACATGCCAAGAAACACCGAGATCAACGTCCAAGGCTCTGCAAGCTTCGAAATGGGTTCTAGTAGATCACTAGAATAGTTCTTAGGCAACAAGTAATAAAGGAACAACTAGTAATAAGAAACTATCAAGGAAACCGGTAGTGATATCTTGTCAGAAAGTGATCCAAATGAGATGCGGTTTGAAAGAAAGAAAAAATGATCAAGTCTTCAAGTAGAATCCAATTCCACATATTTTGGTGAGCCAAAATCGGGACACACAGAAAGGAAAACTAAAACTGCAAACAAAAAAGAAAATATTTTTGGTTGATGCAAGATTGTTGTGGACCAGGTATGCTCTTGTATCAGACATCCGGGGTTAATAAAAAAAGGTGAGCCTCTCACTTTGCTGGGGTCAGAGGGAAACCAAGGCGGTCTACCTCTGCTTGAGAAATCCAAGATGAATCTTCCATTGGTCTGTTCTTCAACTTCACAAGATATTCTTTGTATTGGTTGTTTCGGGTACTACGCCCAATCCTACTATCCAAAATCTCTTCAATCTGATCTTGTTCCTTTTGGGGTAATTATTTCTCCAAGTCTGCAATACTGTCCTCACTGAATTCTGGTTCATGGTACTCATGAAGATCTTTAATGTTGAATATAGGTGAAATAATCAAACTATCTGGTAGCTCCACCTCATATGCATTTCCAGAACTGAACTTTCTCAAGATCTTACAGGGTCCAAACTTCTTCATCTACAACTTATTATAAGTCCCAATCGAGAATCTCTCTTTTCTCAAATAGGCCATCACTTCATCACCAACTTCAAATTCCTTATGTCTACTCTACTCATCTACCTTCTCCTTGTATTTGCTATTCATGTCTTCCAAATGTTGTTTAACCTGAATATGCAATGCTGCTATGTGATTTGCAAATTCTTCTACTTCCGAACTCTTCCAGTCTTCACTACTAATGTCTCTCAATTCTACTATTCCTTTAGGATGCACTCTGGCAACAATCTCAAAAGGTGTTTTTCCAGTACTTCTATTCACTGAATTGTTATAGGCAAACTCTTCTTGTGCAATGATCAAATCCCAACTTCTCGTTTGTATCTCCCACTAAACATTTCAACAAGTTTCCCAAACTCCGGTTAACTAATTTTGTCTGTCCATTAGTCTGTGGATGAAAAGTATAACTGAACTTCAAATCTATTTTCATCTTCTTCCAAAGTGTTCTCCAAAAATAGCCAACAAACTTAGTGTCTCTGTCTAAAACTATGCTCTTAGGTAATCCCTGCAATCTTACCACTTGAAAAATAGGTCTGCTACATGCAATGCATCTGATGTCTTCTTACAAGGTATGAAATGAACCATCTTTGAAAATCTATCCACTACCACGAATATAGAATCATTCCCTCTTAGTGTCTTAGGTAAGCCAAGTATAAAATCCATACATATATCCTCCCAAGGTCTTACTGGTACTGTCAAAGATTTATACAATCCCACATTCTGACTACTACTTTTTGCAACTTGACAAACTCTACAACTCTGCACATATCTCTTAACATCCTTATGAATCTGGGGCCAAAAATACTACTCACTCACCAATGCAACTGTTTTATCAATGCCAAAATGTCCAGCTAAACCTCCACTATGCTTCTCTTTTATCAGGGTCTCTCTCATGGAACTTTTAGGTATGCACAACTAAACTCCCTTAAATAACATCCCATCCCAAATGAAGTAATCCAACCATTTGCTCCTATCAACCATAACCGGTTCTCTATATGCTTTCCAAGGTTTTGCAAAATCCGTATCCATCATACAAAGTTTTCAAATTTTCAAAACCTAATACTGTCACTCTCATCTTTGTCAGCAAATTCTTTCTCCTACTCAATGCATCAGCAACCTTGTTAGATTTCCCACTTCTATGTTTCAACATAAAGGTGTAACTCTACAAGAACTGTACCCATCTTATATGTTTCTGATTCAACTTACTCCGACTGTTCAAATATTGCAAAGCTTGATGATCTATATACAACATAAACTCCTTAGGCAACAATTAATGTCTCCATTTCTTCAAGGCTTGAATTGTGGCATAAAATTCTTGATCATATACTGAATATGTCTTTTGGGCATCATTCAATTTCTCACTGAAATATGCTATTGCTCTCCCTTCTTGACTCAAAACTGCTCCTAGTGCTGTTCCACTTGCATCACAATCCACTTGAAATACCTTACTGAAATTCAGTAAAGACAAGACAGGCTGCTGAGTCACTTTCTGTTTCAACAACTCAAAACTTTTGTTTGCTCTGGCGATCCACTTGAATTCCTGCCGATCTCCCCTCATGGTCTTTGTCGTAGGATTACAAATTGAACTGAAATTTTTGATAAACTTTTGGTAAAAACTAGCCAATCCATGAAATGATCTTACCTCTCCAATGCTTTCTGGTGTAGGCCACTCAACAATGGCTTTCACTTTCTCAGGGTTCATCTTCAAACCATCGTCAGATATCACAAAACCCAAATAGACTAGCTCATCCTTCATGAAAGTGCACTTCTTGATATTGATCAATAATTTTTTGTCTCTCAACCTCTGCAAAACTTTTTTTAACTGCAACACATGCTCCTCTTTTGTTTTACGGAAAATCATAATGTCATCCAAGTACACAATAACAAACTTACCCAAGGATTTCTTCAAAACCTCATTCATCAGCCTCATGAAAGTACTCGGTGCATTAGTCAGTCCAAAAGGCATCACCAACCATTCATATAATCGATCATTTGTCTTAAATGTTGTCTTCCATTCATCACCTTCTCTGATCTTGATATGATGATATCCACTCTTCAAATCTATCTTTGTAAAGTACTTTGCTCCACTCAAATAATCCATTATGTCTTCCATCCTAGGCAAGGGAAACCGATATTTCACTATGATCTTGTTTATTGCTCTTGAATTGGTACACATCCTCCATTCTCCATTCTTCTTAGGTGCTAATACCACTGGTATTGCACAAGGGCTCAGACTTTCCCTGATCAAACCTTTCTCCAATAGCTCTTGCACTTGTCTATTCAGTTCTTCATTCTCTGTCAGTGTTAACAGGTGTGCAACTTTGTTAGGCAAACTGGCTCTGGGAACTAAGTCCATGCAATGACTAATACTTCTAAGAGGTGGCAATCCATCAGGTACATTATCTGAAATGATGTCCCCATATTCTGCCAGCAAATCTCTTATCTCTGCCAAGTGTTCTCCTTCCGATTCCGATCTCCCAGTCTTCTTAGGAATTAAGGAAAAATACACATTCTCATGTCTCAGTCCATCCACAAACTTCCTTCCATCTACTAGACAGATTTTGGTATTTGTATAGACTTCATTCTTCAAAGGTTCCTCCAAAGGAAACAAGGTTTGCTTCATCCCATTGGCCACAATAGTGTATGTATTCTTCCTCCCATCATATATTGCCTATCTATCAAATTGCTAGGGTCTTCCCAACAAAAGATGACAAATGTACATAGGCATGATATCACACAAAATTTCATCATAATAATTCCCGATTTTTAATTTTACTAAACATTGTTCACTCACTAATAACTTATGTTCATCCTGAATCCATGCTATCTGGTAAGGCTTAGGGTGTTTCAATCTCTCCAATTTCAACTTATTCACCATCTCTTCTGAAACAATATTATCTGAACTACCACTATCAATAACAACTTTACAACACTTACCAAATACCTTACATTTGGTCTTGAATAGGTTCTTCCTTTGCAAGGGTTCTTTATCTCCTCTGGTATGACACAAAGCTCTCCTCACCATCAACAATTATCCATCTTCTGGTTTATTGTCTGATCCGGTGGAGTTCTCCACCATTGGCGCTCTTCTGGTAGCCTCTAACTTCTTACATTCAAATGCACGGTGTCCTTCTCCTCCACATTTAAAACAGGTTCCTCTGGATGTCCTTTTGTCTTGTCTTCCAAAGTTCTCATTCCGGTAACCATCCGGTTCTCTCCTCTGGTAGGAATTTCGATCATCATTCTGGTATGAATTACCTTCCTTGCTCACTTCCTTGTCCTTGTTCTGATCTATATTGGTTCCTCTTCCTCTGGTGTATCCTCTTCCTCCAATAAAACTTCCACCTCTACCTCTTTGTATCTACTCATTCCTTCTATTCAATTTCTCTTCAGCCTTTATTGCATACTGGTAAGCCTCTTCAACATTCTCTAATTTGATCATACTGAGTTCATCTTGTATAGACATCCGCAATCCGTTCAAATATCTTTCAATTTATTCAATTTCATCATCAACATGTTTGGATCTGATGTTCAACTTGTAAAATGCTTCAGTGTACTCCTTCACACTAGATTCCTTCTGTCTCATATTCTACAACTTTCAGAACAAATCTACTTGATAATTTGTCAAGACAAACTTGATTTTAACTTAGGAATCATCCTATCCCACATCTTAATATTTTCTTTACCTCTTCTTTTCCTATCAACTTGGTAGTGCTACCACCAAAGAGATGCATGACCCTTCAACCAGGTACATGCATACTTCAACTTCCTCTCTTCTGTAGTGTTTTCAAATTCAAAATACTTCTCCATATTCGAGATCCAATCCATCAATTCATCTGAATCTAATTTCCCATCGTATTCCAGTGGGGTAAAATGAGGTTTAGTGTTCACCCTACTCAAAACCCTTAAAAACCTTTCCTCCTCTAGATCAACTGCCGGTAGGTTCACTTGTTCTGTTGGGGATTCTTCTCCTTCATCTTCGCTCACATCCTCAACATGTTGGCCTCTTCTCTGGGTTGTCTCCATAGCTTCTAACCGAGCTGCTATTCCTTGCAACATCTCCATTATAGCAGGGTCTACATTCCCACGCGCTCCACCATTCCTAGTTCCTCTTTGCACCATCGATCCATGCTAGTCCTTTGCAATTGCAGGTCGGATCCGCAATTTGCCGCCCTACAAAAAGATTCAAGAAACACAACCTTTGGAATGAACTTCCCTCTGATACCACTTGGTGCAATCACCGACGAGGAGGGACCTCAAGGAGATCAGTCCAAACCGGTCAGCAAGAGTAAACACAACGGAAAGACACAGATGTGATGGAGGCAATGCATAACAGATAGTTTTATTGCATGAAAGTTAATTACATCCAACTGGTAACAACCGGGTTACAATCGGTCTACAAATGAAGCCTCGAGTAATGAATTCTTCTTAGAAACATGCACACAAGTCAAAAAAGAAAATGTTGAGGCTATGTTTTAGAGGTCTGCCAAAGTCAAACCCCCATTTTGGTGTTTCCATCGCCACAAACAATCAGGATAGATAAATCAATAGAAAAGCTATAAGATAAACAAGACAATAACTATGCTATGGAGATAGATAAAAATGATAAAACAAAGAGAGGAAGAGACTCCCCTTCCACACTCAATAGCGAAGAGCCTAGAGGAGAGAAGAAGAAACACAAAGTCCTCTCAAAGTACTCAGCTATAACAATAGAACCTCAAGCATGAAGTAACAAAGAGAGCCAAGAGTGTGTGAATTCTTGAAAGATGTTGTAGATTGAAAGAGAGTGATTTGAATGCTAGAGAGAGCCAAATGATGACCAAAATGATAAGATAAACATGTTGGAAGAAAACTCAACATCAGCAGTCACCACAGGAGGCATTACAAATTATACCAATCATAGACATAATTCTTCAATGGTCACCTTCAGACTGCAAATTCGTGGGATGCTAGTGCATTGCATGGACATCTCCACAACAAGAAAGCATCCATGAGTCATACAGTCAATGGGGTCTGCAAAAGGAAAAAGGCATGTTAGACTTTATGAATATTGTTGGTGTTGTCCTTGATGTCACACCAGTCATTCGGTTTGTTCCGGATGGTATTTGTGGATAATTTATATGCGGATACTATGTGTAGATTATGCATGCAGTTTATATAGTGATGGAAAGTGTAGATGATGTACTGGAGTCAATTCCGAAAGATCTTCATATTCTGAGTTATGCTTATTGTGGTCTCGATATTGGTTATGTGTTTTGGTATCATCTATTTCAGTTATGATAGTTGTATCCTTTCATGTCTTGTGGTACGCGTAGTACTTGTGTTTTGGAGTTTGGAGTTGTCATGCTCGGAGTTTTGTTTTTATGGGCCTGGTTAACTCCTGTTCTATGTCGATGAATAAGGTATATGCATCAGTGAATGAATTGTGTAAAGGAAGCGTGTAGAGATCTCGTGGAGGCCGAATTGGTTATCATGTTTATGTTTAAGGCTTTATTGGATAATGTGTTGATTTGAGCAACATGCTTGGACGACATTATCCCGATGTGTAAGATTTATGGTATATATATAGAAGTGTATGAAGGCATGGATATGAGAGAGAGAAAGAGAAAGAGCAGGCATGAGTGGCAATGTGTGAAGTGTGAGTGAAGCAGTTGGAGCAAAGTTAGAGTGCAAAGTAGTGTTGTAGTAATCCTTCACCAAATTTGTTGCAGGTGTTTGTGGACTGGTACAAAGATCTTTTGTTGTATTTGTTGTAGGTTTTGTAAGTTGTGATTTGAGCTCAACTTGGAACTGATTTCATGCATTTGGAGATGAAACTTTCTTCAATTCATTTTTACTTGTTGCAGTGATCTGAGATTAACTTGGAACTGATTTCATGCATTTGGAGATGCAACTTTCTTCAATTCATTTTTACTTGTTGCAGTGAGGATTCTAGCAATTTAATCTTGTAGTGAGCCATTTTGTAATTTGGCCAAGTGGCAAGGAGCCACCCATTTTGTAAACACTATATGACTAGTTATATTATCTTGAGAGTTAACACTCTCCATGGTTTTTCCACGTATAAAATCTAGTGTTCTATTTGTGGCTATATTTTCATATTTATTTTGCATTTTCTATTTCATGTTTGGTATGCTTAATTGATAAATTTGGTATGAGGTTTTGATTCTTGGAGAAAGTTTTAAATTGCTTTAAATTGGTGGGAATACTGATTCACCTCTTCCCCTCTTAGTATTCCAGTCCTTTTGACCAATCCAACAAGGCAAAGTTGAGAAGGCATTCCAAGCGGGCACATGGACAAAAAGGTAAAGTGGTTATCCAATTGGCTTAAAGTGAAGGTGCTTATGTAGTATGGAATTACACTGGGTGCAACTGATGATGCTACATTTTGCCCCACTTTAGCATGCATATCATTATCACGAGATGTGGGCTAAAGTAGAAAAAAGTTAAAAAATATTTGTACTTAGGTACGAAGGGGAAGCAAAATCCTTTAACTGTGGAGAGTTGCCCCAAGGAGGAGACCTGGACCTTCGTGAGATACTGCTAGGTTATTTCATCACAAACATGATAGACAAAAAAACAAAAAATTTGATACAAGATGATACGATCAAACATAGAGATAACAAGATAGTGATCACTGAGATAAAATATGATTTCTCTAGTATGGGTAGCAAGTTGTGTTATGCTAGATAACCATGTGACAAGGCGGGCGTAGATTGATTTGATAGTGGTTTGGCCCCCACAAAGGTGATAAGATAATATAAGATAGTGGTCTGGCCCCCAAAAAGGCATCAATTAGAAGATATGATTCGAGATCATTAGATACATAGATACTAAGATACAAAGATGCTAATGCAGATATGTAGAGACGTGATAGCCCCCACCCTTAGAATGCATGGGGGCTTCATTGGCTAGGCAATATTATATCATGTGTGTTCATATTGGGGGGTTTAATATCCCAGAAAATAAGATCAATATATTTCTTATCTGGTGAAAATAGGAGGGTTTTTAATTCGAGCTATGAAAAAATGCAATATTCGGTGAAAATAGGGGGGTTTTTAATTCGGGCTATATATTAGGAGGGGGTGACAAAAAAGGAGTTTAGGGCAATATTTTTTGAAAATAGGGGGATACTTTAGTATGAAATGAACACACGTGATATAACTTAGGTTCACCAAGTGAAGCCCCTCGTGTTAGAATGGTATGTGTGAAATGCAAGTCATTCTAAGGAGAAGAGATGTTGTGTCACCTCAACATGACAAGATGTTTTTGTGGAATGCCACCTTACAATAGATGACACATGGAACCCAAAACATTAACAAAAACACAAAGAGATAGGGGGATCCAATATTTCAGTGTTAGAAGAACTCACAACAATAAAATTAAACAATGCATATGGTTGCATATGAGTTACTCATCATGGTCCCAAAGTTTTTGAATTTGAAGAAGGCACACAAAGACAAAGAATAAAATTTGGGTTATCATGGAAGAGAGCCTAAATGCCCCTAAAAAATTGCATTGTTCCTGAATGGCGAAAATTAAGATACAACTAATAGAATAAGGTTTACGACAAATAATCCCTTGTTTCCAAGCACTTACAGAGTGACACGGGTCCTCTAGGAGATCACAAACACATAAAGACAATCAACACCCCCTATTTCCAAGTACCAATAGAGTGACTTGGGTCTTTCAAAGGGGCACAAAACACAAAGCAAGCATGAGGGAACACAAACAGACACACCCTAATCCACGAGATAGGAAGGGTACTATCCAAGCAATCACCCACCACCTAGTCATCATCTTCCCAATCTTTGATCATATGGGGAGGGAGGATGAGAACAAAGAAGGACAACCGTAAGGGAAAAATAGGTGTTTCATGAATGGAAAGAGCTAGGGATGATGTAACTTCCACATCCCCATCCCAGAGCTCTTGAGAATTGAGATTCGATGATTGTGTAAAGAGGATAGACAATGTCAGATATCCTCTAAGGAGTCAAACAAATGCCCCTCAATAAAAGAGGCGGGTGACTCAGCCCAACATAGTGAAGTAGGAGTTGAATTGTTGACCTCTAGAAGAGGGATAGAGACAAACTCTAGAGAAGATAGGACCTTCTCAATAATGCAAATAGATGCATACAAAGAAACAAACACTACAATAGACAAAGAAATAGAAATAGAGGTTGTTGAAGCTAGCTTCTGATGACGAAAGTCAAGAATGAGGCCCTACTCAAAATTTCACTTAGGTTTCTTTGGGGGTGAAGGCCTCTAATCAACCATAATAGGTTTAAGTACTCTAGGTAAGTTGTGATGGAGAGGAGGCTACAAGGTAGGCAAGGCAAATGATGTTGCACTAGATACAACCTGTGTATGCAACATGTCGATGAATTAGGAGAATAGAGGAACTATAGGTAGAGAAGTGAGAAGATGTGACTCCAAGGAGGGAACAATGAATACCTATACCCTTTGGGGGCAAGGCTCATTGTCAACCTTGGGAGCGATAGGCAAAAACAAAGATGGAGTAGGCACATATGTAGCATGAGTAACAAGAGTGGGAGCATGCATAAAAACAACAAGAGTAGGAGCAAACACCAATGACTCATTTGCAGCCTTCAAGGTGGCCTCACATTCTCGAGCCATCACCTATCGATGATGCTTACACTCACGCACAAGCTAGTTTCAACATAAATGGGAACTAGGAATTGAAGTCCAAGAAGGTTCCACAACATCATGCTCCATGGAAGAGGCCTTCAAATCCGTTGTCAGTAAAGGAGAAGGCCCAATTGATGAAGCAAGAGGTACTGCTAAAATAGGCCCCATAGGTATAGCCACATACACCCTTCGTCTTTATGCTCGAGTAGTTTGAGGAATAGGGAGTACCCTCAGAGACTATGATGTAGGAGCCAAAGGTGATGGATGATCTCTAGGTGAATGCCTACCCTTACCATACCAAGAAGGACGAGGGCTATTAATAATTATTGGGAGCTGAAAAGGAGGATTGGTAGCAGATGTGGACATCGTAGGTGTCTTTCCTTTGCCTACACGAGGTGCAATTATAGGAACAAAAGACACCGTCAGAGGCTACGTAGTCCTAGGCAGGTGAGGAAATCCACCTTGAGGAGCTGGTCTATTCTTAGCCCCTAATAAAGAAGGGGTAGAAGACGTAACCCGCTATAGTATAGGATCAAATAAGGAAGGAGGAGCGAAAACTGATGTAGGAGGTGATAAAGAAATCATAGGTTAGAGTGACATAGAGGCCAACTGCCTCGTTCTATACTTATAATATGCTTTATACAAGTCTCCATGAGGAAGAATAGACCATATATGATCCAATGAAAAGCTCTCATAGGAAATCAATGACTGAAATCCAGTATCCTGGATAACATGCACTATGCCCTAGTGAGGGAACTTCAAGTACTTGTGAATAACAAAGGGAACTATTTCCATGGCAATCAACTAGGGGATACCCATCTTAACCCTGAATAGGTTCAACTTGGAAATGACAACAAATGTACTTGACACCACCTTGGGTCACACAAAGACCATCAAAGTGGTGTTACCCAAAGGAGGAACAAATAGCTTGTCATGAATTCAAACAAAGGCACAACACTCGTCATATCTCGCCCCATGTAATCCATTAGTAAATAGAACCTTCTCCATAATAAAATCCCTGGTCCTGCCCTCTGTCAGCAGAACTTGGCAGAACAACACCTTGCAGATCACAAAATCCCTTCTGTTAGTTGTGTTGGCATATGGACACTCCAATGAGACATCGTATGTGATTGAAGGTTTTGTCATTGATGGCAACCTTGCAATCCTATGGCACCGGCAAGACATCATA
Organism: Cryptomeria japonica; assembly: GCF_030272615.1. NCBI lineage: Eukaryota > Viridiplantae > Streptophyta > Pinopsida > Cupressales > Cupressaceae > Cryptomeria > Cryptomeria japonica. Next base: position 269,336,590 of record NC_081405.1, read on the forward strand.
CCGAGAAAGCATTACACAGGAAAGACAGTGCACCAACATCAACAGATCACTCTACATCGACACAGAGGCCGACATGATTTTTGTTATGTAATATTTTGTTTATTATTGTAAGTCAACTTGGCAAATTGTAAACTGACTCTTGTATATAAAGGAGATCATTATAGACATTTAAAAAAAAGTGATGAAAGGGTATAAAGAAAATTATTAGGTAGACCTAATGTGTGAATTATAGGTCAAGGGTATATGTAAAGAAAAGAGCAAGAACCGGTACTGAATCTGGCATTGGAGATGCTATTGTAATGCAGTACAAGTCATTGGATTAGTATAATCCTTATTGTAAGTTAGTGTGACTTCCCATTGAGCAGTGAGCTCTAGGCAGTTGGCCTTCCTGCATGTGCAGGCCCCTATTGTAAGGAATATTCTCTTATTGGCCAGTGAGTGAATATTGTGGGTCACAAATCCCACCAAGGTTTTTCCCACATCGGGTTTCCTCGTTAAACATCTTGTGTTATGGTGTACTTTTCATGTGGATATTCTTGATTCTATTTATTGCATTATTTCTTGCATACTGGTACACTGTTATATTATGTTCTGCATGTTTTAACTTAAGAAATTCTTACTACCAATTAGATACTGATTCACCCCCCCCTCTCGGTATCTGTGGGACCCCTAACAATTGGTATCAGAGCCTGGTCCTCTATTTTCAGAAGCCTAATAGCTTGAGGAAGATCTTGACACCGGTAAAGATGGAAAATCTGATGAAGCAACTTGAAGGAGCTCTTACAGACTATGATGCAGAGAAATTGAAAAATATCAAATTAGAAGATGATTTGAGAGCAACTCAGGATATCATTCAGGCACTTCAAGAAAATTTTACTATTGCAAGAAATAAGAGAAGAGAACTCTGTGAAAAATTGCAAAATGAGAATGATGAAAAGGAATCACTTAATGATATGACAAGCAAGTTGAAACAAGAGATCATGACAACAAAAAATGAAATGCAAGATATGACTATGATATTTTGCAAAGAGATTGAGAATAGGAAGAAGAATGAAGAAGAATTAACCAGAAGACTAAGTGATGTAGCAAACAAGAACACAAGACTTAGCTATGAAAATGACATGTTGAAGACAGACCCGATGCATACTCAAAATGACTCAAATGAACTAATGAGACAAAAAGAAATCTTGGAAAGGGAACTGGAAACTGCAAATCAACACAAAGAAAAATTCAAGAAAAGCTCAGAGGAACTTGGTACCTTACTAAAGAATAAAAAACCTAAAGGTGACACTTCTGGAATTGGCTTTGAAGTTGGTGAAAGCTCCAGTACTGCAAATACTCAAGATCACAGCAAACTGGTAAGACAACCTAATGCTTATAAATTCAATGGAAAATGCTTTAACTGTAATAAGTATGGTCATAGAGAAAATGAATGTAGATCTAGGAATTATCAGAATATCAATACACCCACTGGTCAATGTTCAAAATGCAACAAAGTTGGTCATAACTCTGAAAACTATAGAATGAATGTGAGATGTTATGTTTGTGGAAGATTTGGACATTTATCAAATCAATGCAGAACACAAACCGGCATAGGTTATGGGAAAGCTATTCAGAAGAATAATGTAACTTGTTATGCATGTAACAAGATTGGGCATATTGCTAAATTTTGTAGAAGTAAAGGTACATCAGTAGACAACAAAAGTGCTAGCTTGAAAGGTAAGGAAAAAGTTGAAGAGGTTAAGCAAGAATTCTCAAAGAAATGGATTAGAAAAGCAGATCTAAATATTGGGAATACTTCTTCACCGGTAGAACCAATCAATGCTCCATGGGTAGGACAAAGTGATGCTTCACCGACAGGACAAAGCAGTGCTCCACCGGTAGGAAGTTCTTCATCTAATTGAAGAAAATTTCCTTGAGGGTTTGACAATCAAATGACACAAGTGCTAATTATTCCCTCGATTAGAGATAAGAAGTTGAAAACTACTTATTATCGGTGGACAATGTTAAGTGAATACTTAACCGGCATGCAATTAATATGGTAGATGGCGAAAAGACATTATAAAAATAATGTTTTGGCTCCATTTCATTTCACCGTGATTTCAAATTTTCAGAGAGAGCAAAGATTCCGAGCTAAGGCATTTCGAGCAAAAAGCAAGCACACTCCAAGCAATCATCCATCCAAGGTAGTAAAAGGTATTTAATCATGGCATCCACCTCTGCAATTGAATACATAGCAAACCCTACTGTTGTTGAAGTAATCAAAAGACCTAGGCCCGTATTTCAGTTAGTCCTCGAGATAGCAAAGAAGGAGGATACCTTAGGTTATTTTTCTCAAATCCCTAAAGGTGTTGTATATGCTGAAGACCCTAGAATGTACATCCACTGCAACATTGAAGAGTTAGGAGATGAGGAAAGCAAAACCATATATAAAACCATAATATGTGATGATACCGATAATGTTAAAGCTGAACACAAGGTTATTGAATCCCTAGGATTCACAAAAATCCTTAGCATTCCTGAATTTCCAAAGGATGTGATTAGGATAGTGTTAAGCAGAGTTCATGGAGAATTTTTCTGGCTAGATGCAATCCATAAGATCACCAAGGAAGCTGTGAAAGCTGTCACAGGGTTGCCAACCACCGGTAAGAGACCAGACAAAACCAAGAAGATTCCAAATGACCTAGTTACAAAACTAACATGTGCAACATTCGATAAGAGATCTCTAAGGGTTAATGATGTAAAAGATATCAATGTGAGATTCATAAGTATGATATTAGGTTACAAAGCCACTCATGCTAACAGACTTAACTCAGTTTCAAGTTTATGCATTAAGAGTGCTTATGATATGGTAATAGACAATGCAAAAATTGACATCTGTGAATGGTTAAAAGATGAACTAATAGACAACCTTGGAAAGATAAAGAAGGACAAGAAAGGAACTTTCAGATTTGGAAATCTGTTAGTATGTCTAATGCTACACATAACAAAACAGGTTCCTGGTATAGGTTATAAAGAACTTGGATATGACATACTGGTAGGAAAGCAATTGACAGAACTATTCAATACCATGGGTGAAAACAAGGAGAACAATATTCATGACTTTTTCCAAGCATTGAAGAGCAAAATGAAGCAAAGAATAAGGTTATCCCAGAAAATAGTAGACAAATACAAAGATGATATATGCTTTGTTATTAAGAAAGATGAAATCTGGATGGAAGCGGTCATCCCAAGGACAATTTGGGTAACCGAAATGGGCTATGAGACAAATGATCACATAGTTGAAACTTATGCTAAAGCACTTCTAGAAGCCCCAAATGAACCTAAGGAAGAAGTATTTGGTAGTGCTGAGACCATAGAAAGCCAAATACAATCAAAGAAAAGAGTAAAGAAGGTTGAGGCATTTGTGAGGAAAGGATCTAGGCAAGCAAAAGCCATTAAGGAAGATGTACTAAAGAAAACCGACATAATAGAGGATGAGTTGGCAGCCCCACAACTTAAAACTCACCTATCATCGGTAGGTACTTCTTCGGAAGGTGACATGCCAACAACTTTTAAAAGAGTTGTTAGAAAAAGAGATCCCTCACCGGCAACCACTCCTTCACCTAGAAGGACAAGGTAAAAGCAACAAGCAGTGAGATCTCAAGTTAGAAAGGCCACACCCAAGAAAAAGATGACACCAAAGAAAAGGAAAAGGACAAACAGTGACTTGACACCTCTTGATATATTGTTAAATGAAATCACAGAGGAAGGAAAATTGAAAAACATAGAGAAAATTTATGACACTCTATCTACTGATGAGAAAGAGAAAGTTGAGGAAAGTGTGATACTGGATATGGACATGTACAAGAAATTTTTGATGGAAGTAGCAAATGAAATTCCTGATGATTTGTACAAAAGACTTGAGGCTAGAAGACAAGCAGTGATAGAATTAGATAAGAAAATAAAAAATAGAGAAACTATTTGCTGTATATCCAGTAAACTCTCCCAAGGAAATTGATGATTTGATTGCTCAGGCGAACCGGTCAGTATTCTCTACTGCACACCGACATATTTCATTAATGGCAGGAAGAGTCAATGAAGTCATAGAGGAAACAGAAGATGGTTGGGATATATTCTTGGTTGACAAGGAAAAATAAGAAGAATACAAGAACCCTTAACCTATAAAGGTATATCAGAAGGACAAAGACAAGTGGAAAGGCAAAATTGGTGCACCACCAAGCATAAAGGTTAAAGACAACCTACCCCCACCGGTGAAAATTACAACTATTGAAGATCAATCGGCAGCAAAAAGTATGGATGCAGAAGATAGCAATCCTAATACTGAAGTTCTATATACTGTAAATGTTGATACCCAAAAGATCAACATAATAGTTGATAAAGATACATCTGACAAGTCAGATATGGCTAATGAGCCTCTAGTAGTAGGGGAAACAGAGAAACTGGCACAAGATATAGAGAAAAAGGTAGAATCTGAGGCACAGACAGAGACAACACAATATATAGAGAAACCAACAGAGCTAAAGGCTCCGGAATAGGTTCATAAGGAAACAGTGCCACTGGTAAGTAGTGAAGTAGGAAAACCAGTGCTAAAAGAAATGTAGACACAAACTGACCTACCAGAGGTCAATACAAGCATGGTTACTTCCACCGGCACTTAGATTGTTGGGTCATCATCAACATTCAAGTCAACAAATGTGATTGAGGTATTATTAGACTCCATTAAGAAAATAACTGACTGCAGTTCATAGGCTTATAAAGCAATACTTGATTCAATACCAATTTTGAAGGCAATAGCTCCAAACTATAATATAGATAATAAAGATTCTTTAGGACAATTGGACACATTGTGTAAATATATTTCTGAAAACATTGATAAAATAAAGGAAGAATCAGTAAAGGACAAGGTAGAAAAAGAGAAACAAAAATTCTTTGATGAGGAAATAAAGAAGTGTAATAGAAATTTTGACACACTTCTACCAGAACTATGTAGTTTGTCAAAAGAATACAAAAATCTGTATAAAGATACATGTAAAACAAACTTTTTGACTGTAGATATTGACAAGAAAATAAGCAAGACACAGGATGAGATAAATAAGCTTGTAGACAATTTTGTCAACTCACCAGATTCATTATCAGTTTTTGAAGAGAAGATAGCAAACTTTGAGGAAGAATTGCTCAAACTGGAAAGAGAAAAAGAAAGAATAATAAACAAGGCAAAACATCTGAGATCTAAACTAAGTCCAAGATTGGACTATTTAGCATCTTTGTGGAAGGAAATTTCAGAGGCACTAATATACGGAAGCAAAACACCGGCAAAGAATTTGCAACATCTCACCGGTACAGTAAAGAGGACTGAAACAACAATAAAAGATAGTAAAAGTTTATGGATAGTATAAACTTAATTTTGGGAGATCTTTTTCAGATAATAACTACCTAACATCTTGACAACCTTTGTCATTGATGCCAAAGGGGGAGTAGTGGGATGAGAAAGTTCAAAACACTGGAATCATATACTCAGGGGGAGCTCTCATATTTTTGGTAACATTTTTTTTGGACTACACATTTTGGATACTTTTTGAAATTTCTCATGAGTGTTGCCATCAATGCCAAAGGGGGAGATTGTTGGCATATGGACACTCCAATGAGACATTGTATGTGATTGAAGGTTTTGTCATTGATGGCAACCTTGCAATCCTATGGCACTGGCAATACATCATACTGGCAAAGCATTACACAGGCAAGATAGTGCACCGACATCAACAGATCACTCTACATCGGCACCAGCACAGAAGAAAATATGTATACCGGCATAGAGGCTGACAGAATTTTTGTTATGTAATATTTTGTTTATTATTGTAAGTCGACTTGGCAAATTGTAAAATGACTCTTGTATATAAAGGAGATCATTATAGACATTTAAAAAAAAGTGATGAAAGGGTATAAAGAAAATTATTAGGTAGACATAATGTGTGAATTATAGGTCAAGGGTATATGTAAAGAACAGAGTAAGAACCTGTACTGAATTTGGCATTGGAGATGCTATTGTAAAGCAGTACAAGTCATTGGATTAGTATAATCCTTATTGTAAGTCAGTGTGACTTCCCATTGAGCAGTGAGCTCTAGGCAGTTGGCCTTCCTGCATGTGCAGGCCCCTATTGTAAGTAATATTCTCTTATTGGCCAGTGAGTGAATATTGTGGGTCACAAATCCCACTAAGGTTTTTCCCACATCGGGTTTCCTTGTTAAACATCTTGTGTTATGGTGTACTTTTCATGTGGATATTCTTGATTCTGTTTATTGCATTATTTCTTGCATACCGGTACACTGTTATATTATGTTCTGCATGTTTTAACTTAAGAAATTCTTACTACCAGTTAGATACTGATTCACCCCCCCCTCTCAGTATCTGTGAGACCCCTAACAAGTTGCAGCTCCAAAATTGTAGAATCAGGACAATGGCATGGCACCTTGGTCCCAGACATTTTTGCTCAAATTTTAGACACAGGTGCACCTCTAATTTTGCCTTATGATCTATACTTTTCAACAGTGTATGAGTTATTCTTTGATTTGCATTCTCAGATTAGGATTTTCTTACTAACTTGCTTTCTAGGTTAGATTTCATTTTGCATCATTCCTTTCCCTCATTTACAGCAAAGGAATAGAAAACCTAAGAGGTAATCTAGGAATCTCTCTTTCTCATAAGAAGTAGTTGACGTGCGTTACCCCCCTAGGCTCTTTTGTATTCCATGAGTGTGTATGAGAGTGGGATTATGGTTTCCATACTTAGTCTCACTTTTTCCCCTACACATCTTTGGTGAACCCGACGTGAATCAATTTCATTTGCATTGCATTGCATTGTTAGATCTAGATCTAGTTTACTTCATTTTCTTTCAAAACATAAAAAAAAAGAAAGGAAAAAAAAAGGAGAGATATGTTTCTTTCATTTTCCTTGCATTGTGTGTTTAAGTTTCATGCAATTTTCATTTCAAAATGTCAAATTTCTATTTACAAGATGTTCATGCTTTTGATGATGTATGCAATTTTATTGATTATGAGTTTAGTAAGGATGAGTCAGATGAAGCTCTAGATGAGTTTTAAAACCCTAAGCCTTCTAAACCTTCATTTTGCCAAAAATAATCAACCTTGTTACTATGTCATTTTGTGGTGATGAGAAAGATAAGTTGAATGATCCCTCTCATGGGTACATTCCTATCAACTCCTCCACTAGATCTAGCAACATAGTTTATTCCCATGATTCCCTCTATGATGTTATATCTCCATTTGAATCCAAGGATAAGCCTTTTAATCACTATGATCATGCTTTATTGGATGATGCCCTTGATGACTTTATATCTTTGCCTAAACTTTCAAACAAGAATAATGCATATAAAAGGTTAATTAACATGATCAATGTGAATGAACATAGAAAACCACTTTTTGTTGACCAAGGTTCTTGTCCTTCTCCAACTTCACCTATTCCTAATTAACCTATTTTAACAGTTCAAGGTGGATATAGTCATGATTCCTTTAGCACTCCAAGAAAATCAATCATTGTGGTTCAAGGAAGGAATCCCACTAGAGCCCTTATAGCTATGCTAGACAACTTACTAAGGAGAGTTATAATGTAGTTGCCCATACCTATAACACAAGAAACAATAGGCAATCTAACCCTCCTCTGGTTGTCTCAAATCCTCTACCTGATCCTCAACTCATTCTTCCTCAAGCACCTCGTATTTCGCAAACTCTTGGTAAGAAATATGATCTTGTCAAACAACTTAAAGCTACTCCTGCCAAGATATCCCTCTAGGATCTGCTTCAAACTTCTTCAACTCATCATGGAATGCTACAAGATGCTTTGAAAACATTGAATGTACCACCTGCAGTGACATCCAATAATATGGCTTCCTTGATTCACTATATTACATCACCTAAGGCTCAGATTGTGTTTACACAAGATGAGCTTCATTCACTATATTACATCTCTTATTAAGCCCGATTCTCTCACTATCCGTGGCTTTGATAATGTTGCTAAATCTTCACTAGGTATCATCACCTTGCCTGTTAAGGTAGGTCCTGTTACTTTACCTACTCCTATCCATGTCATGTCTTGAGAGTTGACATACAACTTATTGCTAGGAAGACCTTGGATTCATAGCATGCAAGTTGTTCCCTCTACATTGCATAGGCAAATAAAATTCATTTACAACAATACAACATACACCTTGTTAGGAGACACGATATTTCAAGCTTGTTTACAAACATAAAGTTCTAAATCCTCTTCAATCAATTCTTCCCCAACTATCTTACACCATTCCTCTAAAGCTTATACTTCGATTAGTGTGACTATTTCATCAAACTCATCTCCTATATTTGGATCGATCCCTGATACTTCCTCAAGTGGACCTAAGGTTCATGAGGAAGAGTCTTCTCAACATGACTCTACAATTGAGAATACTTTCTCTCCTGAACAAATTATTGCAGAAGATGATTGGGGATCCCTTGATTTCAATCCTACTTTCATAAGGGAATACAAAATTCCCCCTAGAGAACCTAAGGTCGAAAAGAAGAAAGAAGAAGAAGAATCTAAAAATCAATCTACTTTGTCTGGGCCATTGAGTAATAGATTTGTGGTGGCTTCTCAGATTTCATCTCCTTTAGTTTCTGGTCTAGAGGATTTTGATCCTTCAATTTTTGAAAATCCTCCTTCTTCTTCGGAAATGACTAACCTTTATGGTCTTGGTTTTCACATCCTGGCTAGGTGTGGATATCATGGAAATGGATGTGGTGCTCAAGAACAAGGGATTAAAGTTCCCTTGGAAAAATACTTTCGTGATATGACATTTGGGTTTGGTTATGATCCTTTGAAGCATACTAAAGCCTCTAAGAGACCATCTATTAGTGTTAATGTCTTTTTTGCTTCTCTCTCCCTAAAATATCTAGAATATATTGACTTTGACCCTTCTTGTGTCTTTGCTTTGGATGTTTTTTCTACCGATGATTCCTTAGCTGAATTATTGGGAACTTATGACAACCTTCCTTGTTATCATCATAATCGTAGTTTTTCCTATTGTTTAAATGTGGAAGCTTACTTTGGGACAGAAAGAAATAACGATGAGGTAGTTAAATAAATTCCTCAATTGAAAGACACTCCTCAACAAAGCAATCTCCTAATAAATAACACTATTGACTCTTAATTTTACCTTAAACTTGAACAACCTTATGGAAAATTCAATGATGGGGACCGATTGCGTGAAACTGATTGAATGACCTGCAGGTTTGAGAAGCCAACTCTTCATATAGTTGGGGGAGAAAAGGGGAAAGAAAAAAACTTAATGCACATGAGCTATACTACTTAGGCAATACACCAAAACATTTCAGAACAGTATCGATAGCATATAAAACTCAGAGATATGCAGTTTTAAAGCTCATTCAACAATCTACATGTCTAGAACCATTTGAGAGAGTAATCCAACAAGAACTCATTTAAAATAAAATGACATTTAACCATTCATCTAACAGATAACAAGTCTCATGACACAATTTAATCCCCAGTCTTACAGTGATTATCATAGAAGTTAGTGAACTAGAAAACAACGCATAAGTTAATATATTAAACTTCAAATAAAATCATCACAAAGACCATAGGCACAATTTGACACAATTATCATTCACCAAATTAACATAAAGGCCTCTTAATGAGCCAAAGTTTTTGAGAAAGCTCTCTAAAATTCTGAACCCCCTGAACGAGGAAAACATCCACATAAATAGAGCCCTCGACTCAACTAACAACTCGCATCATCAACAACCTTCTAGCAACTGCTTCTAACTAGAAAACCTATCATGGCACCACGTGAGATCATACCCAACAAAACTCACCCTCGAAGTTGTTATTTCCATCATAACATGGCAACCCCTACACTTGCCCAGCAAGAAAATCACGATCCAAATAGCAGCCTGATTCATGAACTATCATGGAGGACACACGACAGCTCGGGGGGAGAACCAAAAATGAGTGCAGAGAGATCATTCGATCGTGCAATGCGGAGACAAGTGTCTTAACCTTTACGCGATGGATGGTGGGGCCGAGAGAGTGCCATGCCATAAAAACCCATGCCATGTGGGAACTCTGTGTTCCTCCAAACTTTGAATGAGAAAGGCGAGAGATCAGAAGCAATGTCGAGATGACCTAGCTTGCTTTTGGTACGAGGAGCATAGTTGGAAAATCAAAAGGAACGAGTGCCACTCAAACAAAATACCGCCTATAGACGACTTGAAAAATAATGTTAATATTTCTTAGCGATTAAAATGGGGAATTCTACCTGCGGAATGCTAGAACCCAAAATTGTTGGTTCGGAAACCAGACTTTATGTCAGAATAGGGCGGAGCAGATCGAAGACCTGTTGCAGTGGAAACCATTCATCCTCAGAGGGCAACACTTGCACTTCTAGATTTTGATAGTGTTGATCTAAGCAAGTTATCTCATCAAATAGAAATCTTTCCGGTTCATCATGAACTAATTTCAAGAGCACGTAGAGCTGGGCTTGGGGATGCAAAAGACGCTCGACCTCCTCCACCAAAATAGGATTTTTCAAGCGTTGTAGGAAGGTCCTATCTTGCTGTAGCTACTCAACCTGGTTTAACACTTGCTCAATTCCTAACACAGAACCATCCACAGGAAACAAAGAAGGTAGGCCCAATGAAACAAACCTTTCTATGCATTGCTTGATGTCTGGAACTGAAATTTGCAATGGCTCAAGTGTTGCTGATACATGCATAATCAATCGATGCTAGTTGGTGAAGACATTAGTTGTCCTGATCAATTGTCTATGATCTGCAATCCCTTTCTCCCTCAACTCTTCATCTTGAGCTGCATACAACATCTGGATTAAGTCCTAGGCCACAGGGAGTGTGGGACCAATATCAAGCATAGAGCTATTAATGAGGGCACTAACTTCGGCACAGAGGGATTTCACTTCTCTAAGAAATCTCAGCACAGGTTGCATTGAAGGGTTGTACTGATTAATTATTTCCCAATGGGAAACATATAACTCCACCAAAATCAGAGAAAAGTCTTGAGAAACCTCCACGGGGGGAGGAATACTTGACAACCGCGAGACTTCCTCATTCTTTGCTGTTATTTCATGTTGCAGCTCCCTGCACTTATCTTGTTTAAGGACCACTTGACTTTCCAGAGCGAGGATTATGGCCTTTCCATCTTGCATAGTTTGTTGGAATTGAGACATATGATCTCATTCCTGATGCAACAAACTTCCATATCTAGGAATTTCCTCTCAACTTTCTCTAGGCTACTCTCTTTTCCATGCAACTCTGTTTCAATTTTTTTTTCTCTTCCAAAAGCATGACATGTGCATCACTTAGTTGTCGAGCGTACGCTTCTTTTAGGTAGATCTCCTCACACAACTATGCATGCATTTGAGTGGCATCTCTGGAAGCTTCCTTTAGCTGCTGAATTTCTTGGTCCTTCTCCTGCAATTATTTCAAGGCCACATTTCTTGTTGCCACTTGGCCTTTCAATTGAGAACTCACATGGTTAAGGGTAGACTGCAACTTTCCTTTTTTAGAGTTAGCCTGTGTCAATAATCCCTGCAAGTAGTTGATTTTGACATTCCTAGCTTTGTCTTCTTTTCTTTGTTGGGCCAGAGATTCCCAGAGGTTTGCATTATCCGCTTGCATTTTCTCCGGATGCTGACTCTTTTTGATGAAATTTGAAGACATGGCCTTTGAAGTTTCTTCCATCATTTCGACCTTGTTAGATGCCGTAGCATTCAGGATGTTGACCCCGATAGCATGCATAGTGTAATTATTGGGTCTGATTTGGGATTTTGGCTTGTCAACCTTGAAGAACATGCTTTCAAAGAAAATATTATCCTTCTCCTTGCTAAAGTGTGTCTGCAAGTGTGGGTGGGTTGACCTAGCACCATCTTTTTCCTTTCTTTTACTAGTCTTGCCAATACAGGCAGTCTTGGAATAGGTAACTTGTTGTTGATAATCATCCGGGTTGGCAATATCTTGGCCTACAAACTCTACCCCAGGAGGGATTGCAAATGGGAATTTGGAAATAGGGCCACCAAAATAGGTTTGAATAGGGCGTGCAAGCGTGGTAGGGGAAAATAATGGGACGAAGGGAGAAGATCCTAAAGAAAATGGATCAGCGGACGCTTCTCCAATATTTGGGGGAGGAGTGGACTCTCCAAAACCAAGGCTACGTGAGACGATGACTGCTTCAGGCATCTGTGAGGAATATGCTGCAGGAATAAAATATGGGGTTGGGAATGAAATGGAGACTTGCAAAAACACTTCTTGAGGGTCAATCAGTGTCCTGGCGGGTGCTAATGTGAGAGCGATGGGAATCTAGCTATGCATAGATACGAAATGGGTAGCAACATAAGAAACAACTTGAGTAGAGGAAAAAGGCAAAGAAGGACGTACCTGAACCATGGAAGTCACCGACCGTTGAGGAACTGAGGGAACCTCTAGGACTCAAGAAGAATAACCTTTCTTTGTAGAACCCAAATATTGCTTCTTTCTGGAAGGGGAGTCAGGCGCCTGCTTCTTAACTTGTCTCTTACCATCTTGGGAACGGGGTCTTTGAGTAGAACTGGCAAGAGGGAGAAGAATATGAGGCTCATTTTCTTGCTCTTCAATACTTATAACCTCTATGTCCTGCCGCTGGGCCACCTTGAGGGATGAGTATCCATGTGGGGAGCTATCGCATGTCTCTTCATCAGATTTTTGTACTGGCTCCATTCAAGCTCAAATCGCTCGTCCAAAAGAGCGTTCCCGATGTTGGCTCTAGGCTCACTCACTTCTTGCCGGTAGACCCATAAATGTTCCCTCTTTTTCCTTGGCCAAGAATCTAACGTCATGGCTTCCAGCATGGTCTGAGGGATGGGTTTTGTGGGATTGTACTTTTGCATGACGGAGTAGAAGCTCAACCACAAGGGTCATTTTAGCATGGGAAAATAATTGAGACCCACATAGAGATTTGGGTCGTCCACTTGTGGGTTAGTGTGGCCTTCCCACGAGCTTCATGGTTCATGTTTTACTACATTCTTTCTTTTAGAAAGGCACCCATTTGGGTCATAAATCCATGTGTCATCAATCACTACTAAGCCAAGTTGCACTAGCTTAGATGTTAGGACGTTTTCTATAATGTTTCTCTGGACAAGAGTGATGGGGCCAATAGATTTGTGGTCCTCTGAAATGGAGATGTCATGCTTCCCTGACCCTATTGCCCTTTTGATTCTCACCAACTATCGTACAATTTTGAGGGCAAGGGTCCTTTCGATGACATAGGTAGGTAGGTGGAAGGGCTCCTCCGAGAAACCATGCATTCAGATAAAGGAAAAATCTCTACCTCAGAACCAGTCACAAGGATGACACTCATTGTACATCCAATTTATTTGAACTCGAGAGAAACGGGCAAGTGGTTCATCTGGGATTGAACCGAGGTCTCTAAGGATGGGAGCTAGGAAACAATCAAAAAATTAAAAGGCATCAGAAGAAGCCAACAGAATGGGTGTCCAAGATGACACCAACATCTTGCTCCTTGACTCATCATAGATAGCCAATCGCATGTATTGGCTAAAGAAAACCTCATTTTGATGTAGAAACAGGTGAACAAGGACTGAGATGAATCTGAAACATTGAAACTACTGAAACTCAGTTAGTTGTTTGACCATTTCTCTGGCCATGAGGACAAAGAAGTCAAGGTGAAAAGACCCCCTCTTCTTCCTGCATTTGAACAAGAAGCCCATCATTGCAGCAGTGATCTCTTGGTCATTGTCATGATCGCATAACCATGCAAGAGTGGATGAGATATCCTTGAGGTCATCTTGTCTCAAGTCACTATAAGATAAGGGGAGTCTTGGGAGTCCGGTTGACAGAATTTGATTAAGGGCACCATGACGAAATGAGACAACATCTCTTCTGGTGTTCCAATATTCTTCCATGACAGCTTGAAAGAACACCTCCATCCCTTAAAAACGGGACAACACATCATGTCCCTTATGGCCTCGGGGGATATTACCATTTTTAGGAAAGAGCCACTAATGGAACAAGAAACGGGGTCAAACCCGTTGGCACACACAATCATGAATTCTGGACAATGCGGAACCATGGGAACCACAAATTGAGGGGCACCACTATTCTAGAAATTAGCTGTTGTGGACTGAGGCTTCGCCCTATGATCAATCATCCTATTGCATGCGGCCTCTCTAAGGTTCTTGGGCTGTTTATGCAGCTTGGGGTCTACCACACTCTCAAGAGAATCTATCACCGCATATGCATTGCAGGTAGCCAACTTAGACTTGGCCTTAGTCCTCGGGTATTCCGGCTTGGGCGGAATGGCATGAGAAGAATAAGAGAGTTCGCCAAAAATATCCACCCATAATCTTTCTTGAACAAAACTAGAGGAAGTCACTTCTGCTTCCATTTTCTTCAAGAGAACTTTTCCTTCTCTACTCTTCAAAAGTTTTTGTGTGCCTTAGGTTGTAAAGGAGCAATAAGATGGATATCTGGATACCTTCCTCTTTTAATGCACTACATGCCTAGATCTACGTGAAAGAAGGTGTTTAATGATGAGTGCCAATTTGCACGTATGCCAATTCATTTTCTAGTCGTAATTAATATTGAGGAGGATGAGTGCCGCCATCTATGTTTCCCAAGAGAAAACCTACTTAGTCCATCATTAATCGAAGCCACTTGAGATGATTTGCTTGTCCGGATGGATCTCTCCCCTAATGAAGAATATCAACAACCAACAGTGCTCGCACAATCTAAGACAATCCTGCAGAGATTATGGTTTAAACGCGATGTACCTATACATACATGTGGCATTTGAGGATATGGCCTCTTACTTCAAGGTATGAGGTAGGATGTTTTCCAACTCCGAACCAGACTTCGCCTACTTGTGCGAATTGATGAGGAATGACAGATGCATCAGAAATTGGGAGCATTGGTCATTTTCATCAATTGTCACCTGGAGCAAGAATTTGTTACAAATATATTTTCACACATTCCTTTACATTGTATCAACTTCAACGACAAAGCTTCTTGAGGAAATGGATACCCCCATTAGGCTTGGTAGCAATAAGGCTCAAGTCGCTTTCCTTAGAAATATTTCAGACTGAAGGCTGTAAAGGATGACAAGACAAAAGAATCCCTTGATCATAGTTGCCATCAAATGGGTGCTCGGTGAGGACTTCATAGATGACGTGGACAAATACTGTGTAAACACGAACATTTGTTCACGTTTCGTGGCCTCATTTCTAGATTCTGGGGTAATTGGGCTTTTGATCTTGGAGCTCACCAAAGCACTTTTCTCCCAAGATTATCTACGGGGTTTGGAGGATGTCATGGCATACCATGTCCCTTTCAGAGGCCTAACTTTGCGTTGGATTTGAGGCGTTTCATCACTTCTGGTGAGGTGGTGACCTGACACCCGCTTATCGATGACCTGAGAAGAATGACATTGCCATTTGATTGCCTTCGAGTGGAGCTCGCTGCAAAGTTTGCCCTTTGGATTCACCTAATAGTTCCTATTCCGGATGGCACCAAATGGTACACTGACTTTAGGGATTACATATTTCCATGGGTCCTAACATCGCACGTTCAAGCCAATTTGGTTGAGGTGTCCATAGTTGAGGAGCCTAGTGACATTTTTGACCATGAGTGGTTAGAGGGAGGGGATACTGTAGATGATGCTAAAGACTTTGATTTCTAGATGGAGGATGATGAAAATGAAGAGGATCCTTGAGGAAATGGCTGCCTGTCTTTGAAAACTTCATCTTGCTTCTTTTTGTTAAAAATTAGGCTGGAGGCTTATTGATGAATTGTAAAAATGCTCATAATATAATGATTTTCTTTTTGCTTAATTATGGCGTATCTTGTGATTTTCACTACGCTTTGGGAATGCATGAGGAAAAATAAATAAATAAATAAAGCACATGAAGAAACATTTTTACATTATGTACATACAAGGCAAAAATCTAGTAATGGAAAGGCTTAAGGTGGAATCTATTAATCGAGGTCTTGAGAGAAAGTCCCTACATATTTTCCAGGTCAAAGGCATTGAATCCTTTGTAATTTATAATGCGGAAGGGTCCTTCCCAAAAACTATCAAATTGTGCATGTTGACTTGGCTTGGCTACCCTCTCATTGTACTTCAAAATGAGGTCGCCTTGTATGAAACTTGGGTCAAAACTTTTCTTCTTATCAAACCACCTTTTGACAGTTTGCTGGCGGTTCTGAAGGGACGTAAATGCTGCTTCCCTTGCTTCTTCTAGTTCCATAATTTCCGCTAGTCACTTCCATGGGGCCATTTTTTGCCACCTCAATAAATTTGAGCAATTGTAAGGCGGGGATCTCCAAAGACACATGGAATAATGTGTCCTTGCCATAGACCAGCTTATATTGGGAATTCTTTAGGAATTGCTTGGGTGTTATCCGATCTACCCACAACACGCTCTTTAAGTAGTGACGCCACTCCCTTTTATGCTCATAGCCCATCATTTTGATGAGCCTTATGAGGTTCTTATTGGTAAAATCAGCTAGGCCATTCCCCTGAGGGTAATAGTTTAAGGAGGTCTTCAAGTAGATTCTTCTGTCAAGAGCGAACTGGGTGACCTGGGAGCCTACGAATGCTCGCACATTATCCAAGATTATGGTCTTAGGTGGATCGTATCAGCACACCAATTCCTCTAAGAGCGTTGGTATCTTGTCTTCTGATGAATTCCTTAGGGGGACGGCCTCAGACCATCTGGTGAAGTAGTCATTCACCATCAAAATCCACTTGTGTCCAGCTGAACTTGGGGGGTTGATCATCCTGATGAAGTCAAGGCCCCAATGAATGAAGGGCTCTTTCACCATCATAGGCCTGAGTGGCATGACCACTTTTCTAGTCCTAACACTATAGTACTGACATTCTTTGCACTCTCTTACTAGAGTGTGCACATTTTTAAACATGGAGGGCCAAAAATACCCAGCGTGAGTGATCTTAATGATTATGGTCTGTGTTGAATAGTGGCCTCCAGATAGCCCATGATGGAATTCATTTAGAATCCTACTGGCTTGGTCTTGGTCCACACTGCGGAGCAAAAATACATCAAAATTTCTTTTAAACAACACTCCTTCAACCAGACGAAAGCCAGTGTTCTACATTCTATAGAATCTCTTCTTCCTAGGAGGGAGACCTTCAGAAAAAACACTAGTCCTCATAAAATGTTTCTGAGCTTCCAACCAACATGCCTCTGTCAAATTGGAGGTAACCATTACAACTTCCCCTTTGTCATCCTCAACTTCTCAGGGCTCAGACTCTTGGGATATGTACTCACACAAGCCTTTGTCGTGGATTACCTTAGTAGGTCTGACATCAATGTCATATTCTAGGATTTTAGTAATCCAGTTTGCCCTCTTCTCCATAATGTCGCCTTCCATTATATATTCCCTGATTGAAGGGTGGGCAACATATACGGTAGTTTTATAATAGGCAATAAAATGTTTGAACTTTTGAAGCCCTTTGACGATGGCTAAGGCTTTCTTTTCTACAAAATTGTACTTGGCCTCATATTCCTTTAGATTTTTTGAATGGAAAGCTATGGGGTGCTCACTTCTTTTATCTACATCCTTTTGGGTGAGAACCACAACAATGTTGTAATTACCAGAGAAGACATACATTATAGTCTTTTGACATATCTAGGTCGGAGAGCACGAGAGCTGAACAAATGGCATCTTTGACTTTCTCAAAAGCCTCTTTAGCTTCAGGGGTCCACTTAAAATGTGTTTCTTTTTTAAGCATTAGAGTGATGGGCCTTACCATCCCTGCAAAGTCAGAGATAAAGCGGCTAACAAAGTTAACCTTGCCCAAGAAAGACTAAACATCCTTTTTGTTGGTGGGAAGAGGAAGCTCCTTTATTGCTTTCACTTGATCAGGATCAACGAAGACTCCTTCCTTTGACACTATGTGTCCTAACAATTTCCCTTGCGGAACTCTGAAAATGCATTTCTTTGGGTTTAGTGAGATGCCAAATTCTAAGCACTTCTAGAAAACTAGTTCAAGATGATAAAAGTGATCCTCTTTGTATTTTGAAAACATGATCAAGTCATCCAAATATATAAGGATGATTATGTTAATTAACTCCCTGAAATCTAGATCCATTTCTCTCTGAAAAGTTGCACTGATGTTTGAACACCCAAAAGGCATCTTTTGGTAAGCAAATGTTCCCCATTTGGTCATAAAGGTTGCCTTATGCTGATCTTTCGGCTTCACCAACACTTGGTTATATCTTGAGAATCCATCCAACATTGAGAACATCTTTGACCCTGCCATTGTGCTCAACAATTGTTCCATTGGTGGCAACAGATAATGGTCCTTCAGAGATGCTTGGTTCAGATCCTGAAAGTCTACACAAAGCCAAATATCTCCATTTTTCTTCCTGACTGGCACTAAATTGGACACCCATGTACTGTGCTTGATGGGATAGATGATTTTGGACTCTATGAACTTTATCAATTCCTGTACCATGAGGGACTCGACCTTGGGATTGATAGGTCTTTGATTTTATCGAACTAGCTTGGCACATCAATCTCAATAGTGTGTTGAATGATGCTATAATTATAGCCTTTCAAATCTTCATAAGACCATGATAGTATGCCCATATATTCATTGCAGTATCAGGCCAATCTCTCTCTATCTTTAGAGGGAACCTGGTTCACAACTTTGAGTATTCTCCCATTTCCTAGTGACATCTCAGCATAATCACCCTTATTAGTTATGAGCTTTCATTTGTCATTCCTAACATCATCATGATCGAACAAAATTTCTAGGGTGATCAATCCATTTGGGAGCTTCTTGGATTTTAGTTGAATGATCTGATCCCCATAAGCTTCCTTTACTTTAGGTTGCAATTGGTTAGCGAACTCTCCAGAATTTTGAATAAACAAAACGATTTGCTTGTCACTTTCAAAAACTTGCCTGTGGGTATCATTATCAGGAATAGTTAGTCGAACGATCACACAAATCACCTGGGGATTGATGAGAAAGTCCATGACAGGGTTGAATTGTGATCCAATAGTGGCCATCCGATCAGTAAGTGCATTTGTCTTTCAAGGAATCCTCTAGATATTGAAAGCATTGAATCTTTCAGTTAGATCCCACATTCTATGGTGGTAGGATCTCATACGGATGTGTTTGACACTAGAGATCTCTCAGACCTATTGTACTATTAGTTCAGAGTCACCTAAAACTTTCAACTACTTTATACCCAACCTTTCCACCAAGCTTAGGCCTTGAATCAAACCTTCATATTCTGCTTCATTATTGGAACAAGCAAACTGCAAGCAGAAAGACTTCAAAAGGCAAATCTTAGTGCCTGAACCTACTTTGCATCCTACACCATCAAAGTGCAAGGTCCAGAGCACAAAGGAAAAATCTTTTGGGGTCGAGGGGTCTTTAACTAGTTTTGGAATAACCCGACCTTCGTAAAAAATGCAGTAGGTACCAAGACTCATGGCATGATAATTGGAATATAGATTAGAATCAATGAATTCATCAAGAAAAACCTCTCATTCTAGTGGGATATCTCCGTTTATTTCTTCATCTTCGATGAATTCTATGATCTTTCTCTCTTTATTGGAGATGGAGGTATGGGTGGGCTCAAAATTAAGCATGGTTTGATCCACTACATGTTTGGTATGAAGGGGTTCTGAAAGGATTTTAATTTTGGCACCCCATTGAGTATGAAGGATAAGTTGAGACCAGTCTAAAGATAAATAACCTCTTATCTTGGCAGTGAAGTCTCTAGAGAGGTAGAGGCCAAAAATGAGGGGAATGTCAATAATTACCACCTCTTGAGACACTGTGACACTAGGACACATGAACAATGCTAGCGGAAGGCTTTTGACAAGACCCACAGTCTGAACCTTATTCTCATCTAGCTACATAACACCTCGATTCAAATGTTCATACTTGATATTCAATACCTCAACAATTTGCTTAGGCATGATGGTAGTGTTGGCACCAGAGTCTATCATAGAGTTATGTAAAAGCTTATCCCCTACTATGAGGGTCAAATAGAAAGGATTGGTCTTAGGCTTACCCTCTACTTGAGATTTTGGAGGTATGGCCTCACTCATCAACACCATCAGTGAGCACGTTTTATCTACGGGAGGTTGAAACCTTTCTTCGCTGACCTGTGAGGAAGTAGTAGCATTTCCATTGGGAGGTTTACCCACCTCTAACAATGCTTCTTTCAAATTATTCCTCTTCTCTGGGATACTAAGGAGATCCCATAAAGAAACCTTGGCTAGGTCTTTCCTCAACTGCTCCACCATGTCTAATACTGATGGCACCGATGCCTTTGTCTCTCTTGGCTTATAGGGAATAAATGTTGGCAAATGCACACTCCAATGAGACATTGTAGGTGATTGAAGGTTTTGTCATTCATGGAAATCTTACAATCCTATGACACCGGCAAGACAATCCAACGACACCAACAAAGTTAGATTCTACACTGGCACACAGACCACCGGCACCGACAGTGAAAGGAAGCATACCGACATAGAAGCCGACAGAAATTTTATTGTTAATATATTTTGTATATTATTGAAAAATCATTGTAAGCCGACTTGGCAATTTGTAAAATGGCTGTTATATAAAGAGAGATCATTGTAGAACATTTTGGAATAGATAGAGGAATGTAATTAGGCGAAATAAGGTAGACCTATTATGCAAATTATAGGTTAAGGGTTTATATAAGAAATAGAGCTATAAACTAGTACTGGATCTGGCGTAGTAGATGCTATTTTGAAGCGGTACAAGAAATTGGATTTATATAATCCATTTTGTAAGTCAATGAGACTTCCCATTTTGTAATTGAGCAGTGAGCTCTAGGCACTTGGCCTTCTTGCATGTGTAGGCCCCTCTTGTAGCAGTAATATTCTCTTATTGGCTAGTAAGTGAATATCGTGGGTCACAAATCCCACTGAGGTTTTTCCCACACCGGGTTTCCTCATTAAAATATTGTGTTATGGTGTGTTTTTCATGTGGTTGCTTTTGTCTCTGTTTAATGCATTACTTTCTGTTTACTGGTACACAGTATTAATATGCTCTACATGTTTTAAGTTAAGAAAATCTTACAACCGGTTAGATACTGATTCACCCCCCCTCTTAGTATCTGTGGGAATCCTAACAATTGGTATCAGAGCTTGGTCCTCTATTTTCAGAAGCCTAACAACTTGAGGAAGATCTTGACACCGGTAGAGATGGAAAACTTGATGAAGCAACTTGAAGGAGCTCTCTCAGACTATGATACAGAAAAATTGAAAAATATCAAACTTGAAGATGATCTCAAAGCTACTCAGGATATTATTCAAGCACTTCAAGAAAATCTTACTATTTCAAGAAACAAGAGAAGAGAACTTTGTGAAAAGATGCAAAATGAGAATGATGAAAAGGAAACTCTTAGTGATTTGATGAATAAACTGAAACAAGAAAACATAACAAAGAATGAGATGCAAGATATGACTATGAGATTTTGTAAAGAAATTGAAGATAGAAAGAAGAATGAAAAAGACTTGACTAGAAGACTGAATGATGCTACAAATGAAAACACAAGACTTAGTTATGAAAATGATATGTTGAAGATATATATGATTCATGCACAGAATGACTCAAATGAACTCATGAAATAAAAAGAAATCTTGGAAGGAGAATTGGCTGCTGCAAATCAACATAAAGAGAAATTCAAGAAAAGCTTAGAAGAACTTGGCGACTTGTTGAAGAATCAGAAACCTAATGGTAACACTAATGGTCTTGGCTTTGAAACTAGTGAAAGCTCCAGTACTGCAAACACACAGGATCATAGCAAACCGGTAAGACAACGTATTGCTTATAAATTCAATGGCAAAGCCTTTAACTGTAACAAGTATGGTCATAGAGCAAATCAATGTAGATCTAGAGATTATTAGAATACCAATGCACCCACCGATCAATGTTCAAAATGCAATAAAATTGGTCATAACTCTGAGAATTGCAGAATGAATGTGAAATGTTATGTTTGTGGAAGATTTGGACATTTATCTAATCAATGCAGAACACAAACCGGTATAGGTTATGAAAAGGCTATTCAGAGAAATAATGTGACTTGTTATGCATGTAACAAAATTGGACATACTACAAAATTCTGCAAAAGTAAGGCACCACTAGTAGACAACAAAGGTCCTAGTTTGAAAGGTAAAGAAAAAGTTGAAGAAGTAAAGTAGGAATTCTAAAAACAATGGATCATGAAATCAGACCTAAATGGTGTTGGGAATACTCCTCCACTGGCAGAACAGAGTAGCACTCCACCGAAAGGAGTCTCTTCATCTAATTGAAGAAAATTCTTTTGAGGGTTTGGCAATCAATGTGAAATATGCTATTATTCCCTTGGTTGATGGTAAGAAGTTGAAATTACTTCTATACCGGCAAATATGTTAAGTAAGTACTTAACCAACAAGCATTAAATGTGGTAGTTGGCAAAATTGACATTATAAATTAATGCTTTTGGCTCCATTTTACTTCATCGAGCATTCAAACATTCGAAGAGTGCAAAATTTCCAGAGCTAAGGCATTTCGAGTAAAGAGGCAAAGCATTTCAGCAATCAATCTTTCCAAAGGCAGAAAAAGGTATTTATCATGGCATCCTCTTCTGTACCTGAATTCATAGCAAACCCTACTGTAGTGGAAGTAATCAAGCGCCCTAGGCTCGTTTTTTAGTTAGTTCCTGAGATAGCTAAAAAGGATGATAATAGTGGTGCATTTTCCCAAATCCCCAAAGGAGTTGTTTTTGCAAAAGACCCTAGAATGTACATCCATTGCCATATAGAAGAATTAGGTGATGAGGAAATCAAGAACATGTACAAGACTGTCAAATGTGATGATTTCGGTAATGTGAAACTTGAACACAAAATTATTGAAACCCTAGGATTCACTGAAATTCTCTGCATTCCAGAATTCCCCAAGGAAGTGATAAGGATAGTGTTGAGCAGGGTACATGGTGAATTTTTTTGGCTGGATTCAATTCACAAAATCACTAAGGAAGTTGTAAAAGCTATAATAGGGTTACCCTCCACCGGTAACGGACCTGACAAAACAAAGAAGGTCTCAAATGACCTAGTAATGAACCTAACAGGTGCAACATCCAACAAAAGGTCTTTAAGGTTGAATGATGTAACTGACATAAATGTGAGATCCATTAGCATGATTTTAGGTTACAAAACAACACATGCAAACAGACTAAATTTAGTTTCCAGTTTATGCATAAAAAGTGCTCATGATATGGTTAAAGATAATGTGAAAATTGATGTATGTGAATGGTTAAAGGATGAACTTGTTGACAATCTGGGAAAGATCAAGAAGGATAAGAAAGGGACATTTAGATTTGGTAACTTACTTGTTTGCTTAATGCTACATATAACCAAACAGGTGCCTGGTATAGGTAATAAGAACCTTGAATTTGACATACCGGTAGGCAAACAACTATCTGACTTATTGAACAACATGGGTGAAAACAGAGAAAAGAATATTAATGAATACTTTCAAGCATTAAAGGCCAGAATGAACACTAGAGTAAGATTATCACAAACAATTGTAGATAAATATAAGGATGACATATGCTTTGTGATTAAGAAGGATGAGATCTAGATGGAAGCAGTTATCCCAAGAACAATTTGGGTTACTAAAATGGGTTATGAAATAGATGATCACATCATTGAAACATATGCTAAAGCCCTTCTGGAAGCACCCAATGAACCTAAGGAAGAAGTATTTGGCAGTGCTGAAACCATTGAAAATCAAATTCAATCCAAGAAGAGAGTGAAGAAAGTAGAAGCAATAGTGAGGAGAGGTTCAAGGCAGGCTAAGGCTATCAAAGAAAATGTACTAAAATAAACCGGTATCATTGAAGATGAGTTAAACCAGAAACTCACCTTTCACTGGTAGCAACTTCTTCAGAGAGTGACATGCCAGTGTATTTAAAAGAGTTTTAAGGAAAAGACAACCTTCGCCAGTATCCACACCTTCTCCTAGAAGAACCAGACAAAAACAATAGGTAGTGAGGCCCCCGGTCAAGAAGTGTACTCCTAAGAAGAAAAAGTTGACACCAAAGAAAAGGACTGAACAAAATATTGCTCTGATTGACAAACTGCTAGATGAAATAACAAAGGAAGGACAACTGAAAAACATCAACAAACTATATGACTCACTATCAGTTGATGATAAAGAAAAGGTTGAAAACAATGTTATCTTACACTTGGATATCTACAAGAAGTTCTTGATGCAAGTTGTATATGAACTATTCAAGAGACTGGAAGCAACAAGACAAGCTATTGTAGAGCTTGACAAGAAAATAAAAGTTGAAAAATTACTTGTTGTCTACCCAATTAACTCTCAGAAAGAAATAGATGATCTAATTGCAGGGCTAACCAATCAGTATTCTCTACTGCACACTGACATATTGCACTAATGGTTGGAAGAGTAAATGAGGTTACAGAAGAAACTAAAAATGCATGGGATATATTACTTGTTGAGAAGGAAAAATAGGAAGAGTATAGAAACCCTAAACCTATCAAGGTATATGACAAAGACAAGGATAAGGGAAAAGGAAAGGTTGGTGGACCTCCAAGCATCAAAATAAGAGATAATTTGTCCCCGCCACCTCTGGTTACTCCACCGATAACAACAACTGAAGATCAACCGGCTGATGAGAGTATGGATATATCATAGGAGGATACAAATCCTAAATCTAAGGTACTATATATAGTAAATGTTGATACTCAGAAGGTCAACATTGTCGTAGATAAGGACACAACTGGTAAGATAGATAAGTATAGTGAGCCACTAGTAACTGATAACATAGATAACACAGAAGGTAAACCAACAGATGGGAAAACAGAGCAACAAGCAGAGCAACAAGCTCCAGCACAGGAACAGGTTAATAGAGAATTAGTGCCACTGGCAACTACTAAGCAAAACAAACCATTGCTTAAGGAAATGGAAACACAGATTGACCTACCAGAGGTCACTACAAGCAAGGATATTGCTCCCACTAGCAGAATTAAGAATGTTAGCTCTTCAACTGTAGGATTTAAATCAACAAATGTAACTGAAGATTCTATAAAGAAAATAACAGATTGTAGTTCACAAGCATATAAAGCTATAGATGACACAATTTCAATTTTGAAGATGATAGCTCCAAAATGCAATGTAGATAATAAGGATTCTTTGAGTTAACTTGACACTTTGTCTAAGTATATTACTGACAATACAGTGACAGTTGAACAAATAAAGGAGGAAACATTCAAAGAGAGGTTAGAAAAGGAAAAACAAAAATTCATTGAGGAACAAATAAAGAAGTGTACACGGCAGTTTAACACACTTCTACCGGAACTGTGCAACACACTTAAGGAGTTCAAAACTTTGTACAAAGACACTTGTAAGACAAACTTTTTGACAGTTGGCATAGACAAGAAAATGAGCAAGATACGGGAGGAAATTAATAAGCTAGCTGACAATTTTATTAGTTCATCTGATTCACTATCAATTGTTGAGCAAAAGATAACAAGTCTTGAGGAAGAGTTACTAAACCTAGAAAGAGAAAAGGAGAAAATAAAAAGTAAGGCTAAGGATCTGAAATGGAGATTAAGTCCAAAGTTGGACTACCTCGCATGTTTAAGGAAAGAAATGTCTGATGCATTAGTACAAGGACAGAAAACACCGGCAAAGAAAATGCAACACCTCACCGATATAGTTCAGAGGATAGAGGCCGCAATAAAAGATAGTAAAAAGTTCATTGAGAACTTGAATTTGGTTTTGGCAGAACTTTTTCAAATTGTAACCAACCGGTTACAAGGTTGAGACATGAAACTACACTCTATTGACACTTTGACAACCTTTGTCATTGATGCCAAAGGGGGAGTAGTGGTATAAGAAAAATCCAATAACTTAGGGATCATCTGCTTAGGGGGAGCACACATTTTTGGTAACAATTTTTGGACTTCAATTCTTGGATACACTTCTAAATTTTTCTCATGAGTGTTGCCATCAATGCCAAAGGGGGAGATTGCTGGCAAATGCACACTCCAATGAGACATTATAGGTGATTGAAGGTTTTGTCATTGATGGCAACCTTACAATCCTATGACACTGGCAAGGCAATCCACTGGCACTAGTAAAGTTAGATTCTACACGGGCACACAAACCATCGACATCAGTAGTGAAAGGAAGCATACCGACAAGAATTTAATTGTTAATATATTTTGTTTATTATTGATAAATCATTGTAAGCCGACTTGGCAATTTGTAAAATGACTCTTCTATAAAGATAGATCATTGTAGAACATTTTGGAATAGATAGAGGAATGTAATTGGGCGAAATAAGGCAGACCTCTTATGAAAATTATAGGTTAAGGGTTTATGTAAGAAACAAAGCTATAAACCGGTACTGGATCTGGCATAGTAGATGTTATTTTGAACCAGTACAAGACATTGGATTTATATAATCCATTTTGTAAGTCAGTGAGACTTCCCATTTTGTAATTGAGCAGTAAGCTCTAGGCACTTGGCCTTCTTGCATGTGTAGGCTCCTCTTGTAGCAGTAATATTCTCTTATTGGCCAGTAAGTGAATATTATGGGTCACAAATCCCACCGAGGTTTTTCCCACACCAGGTTTCTTCGTTAAAATATTGTGTTATGGTGTGTTTTTCATGTGGTTGCTTTTGTCTTTGTTTATTGCATTGCTTTCTGTTTACCGGTACATAGTATTAATATGCTCTACATGTTTTAATTTAAGAAAATCTTACAAGCGGTTAGATACTGATTCACCCCCCCTCTCAGTATCTATGGGAATCCTAACAATAAATTCCTTCCTTGGATACGTAACAATGGTTGCAGGTTGTTCAGGAACTTTATCCACAAAGAACCTCCCTTGCGTGCCTATATTCTCTCCCATGAAGCACCTCTTTGACCAGAGGTTTTAATCTGATTGTACTTGAGGAGCCTCTAAACTTGATGAGGCTGCACCATTGGTCAACACAACATCTTCTTCTTCTATCCAAGAGAATATCGCATGGTCCGGAGCTATCTCTGTTTCCTGCTCCATTGACATGCCTTGCATCTATGCAATGAAAGATGCATTATCCATACCAGGGGATGTGTAAGCCGAATCATCTGAGGCCATGCCTTGGCTACATTGATTCACAACCTTTTGTTGTAAATTGCCTCTAGGACAATTCCTTGGTGCGTGAGCATTGTTACACGGAAAACACCAAGAATTTGTATCATCTGCCAGATTATTTTGTCCCACTGTCAACTCTTTACCAGTGTTAGGGTAGACAGTCTATAAAGGATTGGGTACCGGAACTATCTAGCCATTTGGCTGATTTGGGGCAGTCCAACTATTTGCATATTGGTTTTACTGATAATCAAGCATATTCCCTTGATAATTCTATTGGAAAGGGGGTCTAGCTAGCAGGATTTGAGACCTTTTTTGGATTGACTATCTCATTCGAGAAAGATGTCAATAAATTTTTCGTATCTCTGACCTCTACAGCTAAGGATGAGGGAGGAGGTGGACTTGCTTGTTGGGAGTCGGGATACACGTACATGGATTGGGAAGCGGATGAGCTAGGAACGACTAGTTCCACGACTTGGTTTGATAGGTCTGGAAAGATAGGCATGAGTGGTCGTGGTGATAGCTTGCCAGCATCAATCAAATTAATTTCTACTGAGACTACCAAATCAAATGCTTGAGGGAGAGTATTGCCTCCTTTAGATTGAATCATCACTGATATGTCGGAGTTGAAGGCCTTCAGGTAGAAAACAAATGTCATGTCAGCAGGGGAATGGGTGAAGAGCGATATTCTTTGCCAAGTTCTCTAAAATCTTAAATTGAATTTTGTTACCACTTCCTGAGGGGATCTCTTTATTGTAATCAACTGATGCATCAAGGATGCCCTGTCAGCCTTGTTTGAGAACCTTTGAAAAAAGTGGTTTCCCAACTGATCCCAATCGCCTATAGAGCTTGGAGAAAGGGACCTGTACTAATCTAAAGCTCTCTCTTTGAAAGATGCTATAAGAAATCTCAAAGAGACATTTTGTTCCATTATACCATGGACCATGAAGACATTGGCTACATCTTGTAGGTGCTCCCCAAGGGTTTTGGGACATTCTCCAGTGAATTTGGGGATGACTTTCAACGCAGTAGAGGGAATTGGCCCCCATACTACAGGTGGGACTAGAGGAATGAGAGGGCATTCATTATTCCATGTCACGAAATTTCTAGGAGGAATCTGAGCCATAATTAGAGGAACAGCTGCGGGGAAAATAGGTGGGTTCTGGGAAGAGGAGGCAGTAGGTTGATGGACATTTACCAGGGGTGGAATAAGAAAACTAGGATTCAAAGTTGTCTGGCTCCTGGTGACGGGTCTGTGGCTCATATAATAGCTTGATCTTATTCAAAATTTGGGTCCCACCGGGCATGCCAAAAAAAGAACTATTGACTCTCAATTTTAACTTAAACTTGAACAACCTTATGAGAAATTAAGTGATGGGGGACCGATTGCGCGAAACTCACTGAATGACCTTCGAGTTTGAGAAGTCGACTCTTCATATAGCTGGGGGAGAAAAGGGGAAAGAAGAAAACTTAAAGCACATGATCTATACTACTTAGGCGATATGCCAGAGCATTTCATAATAGTATCAATAGCATATAAAACTCAGAGATATGCAGTTTAAAGCTCATTCAACAATCTACATGTCCAGAATCGTTTGAGAGAGTAATCCAACAAGAACTCATTTAACATTAAGTGACATTTAACCATTCATCTAACAGATAACAATTCTCATGACATAGTTTAATCCCTAGAGTCTTACAGTGAATATGACATAAGTTAATGAACTAGAAAACAACACAAAAGTTAATATATTAAGCTTTAAATAATATGATCACAAAGGCCATAGGCACAATCAGACACAATTATCATTCACCAAATTAACATAAAGGCCTCTTAATGAGCCAAAGTTTTTTTAGAAAACTCTCTAAAAGTCTGAACCCCCTAAACAAGGAAAACATCCACATAAATAGAGCCCTCGGCTCAACTAACAACTCACAACATCAACAACCTTCTAGCAATCGCTT
The DNA here is from genome assembly GCF_030272615.1 of Cryptomeria japonica. Taxonomy (NCBI): domain Eukaryota; kingdom Viridiplantae; phylum Streptophyta; class Pinopsida; order Cupressales; family Cupressaceae; genus Cryptomeria; species Cryptomeria japonica. The sequence goes on from NC_081405.1 coordinate 269,365,786, forward strand.
CTGACCAGAAAACCTATCGTGGCACCATGCGAGATCATACCCAGCAAAAATCACCCTTGAATTTGTTTTTTCCATCATAACGTGGCAACCCCTGCACCTGCCCAACAAGAAAATCATGATCCAAATAACAGCTTGATTTATGAACTATCATGGAGGACATGCAACAACTTGAGGGGAGAAGCAGAAATGAATGTAGAGAGATCATCCGATCACACAACACGAAGACACCAAGTGTCTTAACCTTTACGTAATGGATGATGGGGCTGAGAGGAGTGCCATGCCATAAAAACCCACGCCACATGGCAACTCTGCATTCCTCCAAACTCTGAATGAGAAAGGCGAGCAATTAGAAGCAATGCCAAGATGGCACCTGGATCACTTTTGGTGTGGGGAGCATAGCTGGAAAATCAAAAGGAACGGGTGTCACTCGAACAAAATGTCGCCTACAGATGACTTCAAAAATAATGTTAACAAACACCATTGATATCAAGATGGATCCTTGTGTCAAAGATAAGATCATCAATATAGGGAAATGTCTTGATAAAGAAGAGCAAAAACAATATGCTGAGTTGCTATATGAATTCCCTGAGATGTTTGCTTGGTATATTCTGACATGCCTGGCGTAGATCCTAAGATTGTCACTCATAACATTGTCCTACTTCTTGATGCTAAACCTGTAAAGTAGAAGATTCAAAAGATTCACCCTAAGGTGGCATTACTTGTTAAAGATGAGATTGAAAAATTGTTGGATGCTGGATTCATTCGTCCTATCGATTATCCCCCATGGATTTTGAATATTGTGGCTATGGCTAAAGCTAAAAATAAGATTAGGATGTGTACTGATTTTCATGATTTGAACAAGGCCTCTTTAACAAATAATTTTCCCCTCCTGAATATTGATATGATAGTAGATTTGGTAGCAAGGCATGCTTTACTATCCTTTATGGATGGTTTCTCAGGATATAATCAAATTTTCATCAATCCCCAAGATCACTATAAAACTACTTTCACCACTCCTTAGGGTATGTTTTGTTGGATTGTGATGCCTTTTGGATTAAAAAATGCAAGTGCAACTTATCAGCGTGCTATGACTCTCATATTCCATGATTATATGCATAAGACCTTAGAAGATTACGATGATGATATCTTAGCCAAATCCGTCCTTCGTACAGATCATGTTAAGATCCTTCATCAAATATTTGAGAGAATTTGTAAGTACAACATGCATTTGAATCCTCAAAAATGTGTTTTTGGTGTAGATAGTGGAAAACTATTAGGATTCATGGTTTCACATCATGGCGTTGAGGTAGACACGAAAAAGATAGATTCTATTGTTAACATGCCACCTCCTAAGAATGTTTCCTAGCTAAAAAGTTTGCAAGGAAAGATCCAAGCTATTCGTAGGTTCATCTCTCAACTTACAGATCGTACCTTTCCCTTCACACACTTGCTTAAAAATAATATCACTTTCCAATGAAATGAGGATTGTTGTCAAGCATTCAAAGACTTAAAAACTTATTTGGCCAATCCTCCCATTCTTCAACCTACTGATCCTACTAAGCCTTTCTTCCTCTACACCGTTGCTTCCCCTCAAGCTCTTGCAACCTTATTGGCACAATGTGATAAGGATGGTAAAGAATGCCCAGTTTATTACATAAGCCGCACTCTACTTGATTATGAAGTCCGATATTCTATGATAGAAAGACAATGCCTTGCTTTAGTCTTTGCAACTCAAAAGTTGAGGCATTATCTCTTGAATGTTGAGATTCATGTTATCATTAAATTTGATCCTCTTAAACATCTTCTCCAAAACTGACCTTTTTGGACGCTTAGCTAAGTGGGTTATGATGTTGACTGAGTTTGACCTTAAGTTTGTCTCACAAAATGCAATAAAGGGTCAAGAATTGACTGATCATTTAGTTGATGCTCCTTCACCCTTCTCCCTACCTAATCCAGAGTCTTTTCCCGATGAATACGTTCTTTCCATAGAGGTTGATGAGACTTAGGAATTGTACTTTGATTTCTCTAAGTGTCGTACAGGATTGGGGGCAGGGGTGATTTTAATTTCTCCTAAAAAGAAGCCCATTCCTTTATCATATCATCTCAATTTATTATGTACCAACAACATTGCTGAATATGAAGCTCTTATAGCTGGAATTAAAGAAGCCTTGGCATTGAGTGTAAAAAATCTACATATTTATGGAGATTCTCAACTAATCATAAGACAAGTGACATGAGTTTATCAAGCTAAGCAAGACAAACTATCACAATATAAAGATCTAGCTTTATCCTTGTTACAAAAATTTGATTCTTATACCATGGAGCCCGTTCCTCGAAAAGATAATCGACATGCTCATGCGATGGCGTGTGTTTCCTCTCTTGTGTCTCTAGAGGACCCCATGGTAGATCTTCAATTCACTATTCACAACCTTGCTTCCCTGGCTATTGCTGATAACCCTAGTGATGTGACATATTGTTGCATTATAGATTCTGATGAATGGTACTCGCATGTTGTAAGATATTTGAGTGATGGTACCTTTCCTGACTCTGCGAATAAGAATACTAGGGCTAGGGTTCACAAATTGGCTGCTAGATACATTATCCTTTCTAATGTTTTTTATACGAGGGGTTATAATGGTCTTCTTCTTTGATGCTTAAACAAGGCTGAAGTCCCTATTGTTCTTGAATAAGCGCATTCAGATGCTTGCGAGGGCATTTTGGGGGTAGGTCTTTGGTTTAGAGATTGCTCCAAATGGGATATTATTGGCAAACCATGGAAAAATATTCTTTTGCGTTTATTAAACGATGTCATCAGTGTCAGCAACATAGCAATTTGATCCATGCCCCTACCCAAGAGATTTGATCACATGTAGCATATTGGCCTTTTTCTACATGGGGTTTGGATCTCATAGGTAAAATATCTCCTCCTTCATCTCAAGGACATACTTTCATCATAACTGCCACTGATTAATTTACAAAATGGGTGGAAGCCGTTCCTATTTGATCCACTACCGCTAAAGTAATTTGTCAGTTCATTTTGGAAAACATCATTTCTCAATTTGGGATACCTTCCGCCTTAGTTTCAGATAATGGAACGTCATTCAAAAATAAGGATGTGAAGAAGTTTCTCAAGAAATATCGTATCCAACATAAATTTTCTACACCTTATTATCCTCAATCAAATGGTCAAGTTGAATCTTCTAATACGATAACTGACCAAATTCTTTGAAGGACTTTAAACAAGCATGGTAAGGATTTCCATACTCAATTAACCTATGCTCTGTGGGCTTATTGCATGAGTGTACATGTTACTACGGGTTGTACCCCTTATAATCTTGTTTATGGTGTTGACGCTATTATACCTTTGGAGTTAGAAATTCCTTCTTTGAGAGTTTCTCTTAGAGGTATAGTGGATGATGACTCGTATAGAGAGAAAAGACTTCAACAACTTGAGATGCTCGATGAACAATGTATAAATTCCCTCGAGTATATCCAAGTGTATCATAAAACTTTGCAACAAAGCTACAATGATAAGGTTATTCAACATTCCTTCTCAGTAGGGGATTTGGTCCTTTATGAGAATCTACGCAACGTGAATGCCTTACTTGAGGAGAAAGGAAAGTTTAGTCCTTGTTGGCTTGGACCATACATCATTGTGGAGGTCTATGGATCACGTGCTTACAAGATAGCAGATGTGGAAGCTATGCCTCTCAAGGAACCCATAAATGCTATGTACCTTTGTAGATACTATGCCTAAGTCTCTCTCTCTCTCTCTCTCTCTCTCTCTCTCTCTCTCTTCCTAGTCTTCTTTATGTTCTCTCTTTATGTCTTTTTCTTCAAAATTGGGTAATATGTTCTCATGTCTTCATTAAAGTATGTAAGATTAAGTGATATTGTATTGTTTGGTCTACATTACTTCATTCTTGACAAGCATGTTTCATTACTATATTGTTTGTCTTGGATTCTTTTTATGTAAATTGTAATGGATTTACATTTCATATGTGTTAGCATGTTATACAATTATCTTATGGTTAAGTATAAATTATATCATGTTGTGTTTAATTGGAGTTAATTAAATCACATTTATCATTTATTTCTCGGGCTTAATACATTCTTCTTTTACATCATCAAAGTAGCATTTGATTAAATACTTAGTTATTTATTTAATTCACACATGTATCAATTTAATCATGAAGCAATGAGAACTCAATCACACGGAAACTAAATCAGATATACATGCTCATTACTCAATATGTTACTTCTAATCTAAGCAATGCGTACAATGTTTAAGAATTAAAAATAACATATTCATGAGTATCATCAAATATACATCAATGCATCAAAATCATGTCCTATCCCTAGGACTAGTAGTAGGAGGATGGTGGCTAGATGCCCCCTCTTGATTTGGTCATGCGAGTGGCCCCATGGGGGTGTATCGTGATATGGACCACGAGTGACTCCGTGACGAGCTCCTGCAATCTCTCCCCATCATGATCCCTCAGTATGTGGCTACCTCTATCTGCACCGCCACTAGGTCATGCTCCGTCTGTCGTAATCTGTCTCATAGGACCTCCACCTCCGTTTGAATGGGGGAGAAAAGGTCCTTGTGTCGTCTTACACTCCTCTGGGATCTGTGCGGTATCTATGTAGAACTTAGAATGTGTGCAGTCACAATAAGGTCTGTCACTGCATTCTGAACCAGAGAACGCCACTCCTGGATGCTAGTTGCAAGATAGAGAGAAAGTTTTCATCAGTTGCATTCTATATCATCAAATTTACAGCAGGTAGGATGCATGTGTTAATCAATAACAAGGCACATTACTTGGATCTCCCTCTCGCCATTGAGGATCGTGGACAATGACTGCCTGAGACTAAGACCCGCTAGGCTCTCCCTGCTCATACTGTCTTTTTATAGTCAGTGTGGGCCGATGGGGATTAGGATCAGGACCCCTTATGGGATCCCTCTCTACCCGTCATGGGAGAACCGGTGGATCTAGGGCTCTAAAATGATGAACTGTACCTGACTTGTCCTTGTTAGCCTCGTCCTTCTCATCATCTCCATCCCAATCCCCCTCTCTGGTATTAGGATCACCTCTATCTCCACTTGCCTCCTTCTCCTATGTGTCATCACCCTGATCATCTGAATCCTCCTCAGATACATTGAATTCCTCTTTGTCGCCTAACTATCTCCATGGTCTGGGGTTCCCTCCATGGAAACCTATGGGGAAAATAGCTCCAGGGTATGTTCTCCTCCACCATGTGATGTACCATCGGTGCACACCTGAATCATCTCTATAATCTGTCACTATGTCCTGATCTGACCCAACTGAATCTGTGATGTTGATCTCATCACTCGTAGGCCTAGGAATGGGTCCTAGCCTCGACATCACTCATAAGTGTCAGAGAACACATTTCTCAAACCCTGATCATCTAAATCCTCCTCGGATGCATTGGATCCCTCTCTATTGCCTGATTGTCTTCATGGTTTGGGGTTCCCTCTAGGGAAGTCTACTAGGAAAATGGCTCCAGGGTATGTCCTCCTCCACCATGTGAGGTATTATCGGTGCATGCCTGAATCATCTCTATAATCTGTCGCTATGTCCTAATCTGACCCATTTGAATCTATGATGTCGATCTTATCACTCGTAGGCCTGGGAATGGATCTTATCCTTGTTATCACTCATGAGTGTAGGATGTATATAGGCATGTCAGTACAAACACACTGCTCGAACCCAAACTACCACCGAACTTGGCTGAAGTAGAAAGGAATGATGATGTGGCTATACTGTCCCTCCAGTCGATAGTTCCTCTGCATGTTGAACATCTGTCTACATAGCCCTACCCACATGGACATCCTAAGGTAGGGTCTCCATATGATACCTCCCACTATCAATCTATCCATGCTCAACCTCCAATATAGGAGATCACTGAATCGCCACTCACGGGTAAATGGATAAGCATATACCCTAGGCTACTTTGGGACTAGCTCTATGGGGGATCCACCAGGTCTAGTGCATGTGATATGCTCAAACATCCACACATGTAGTAGTGTGCATGTCATCAGGATGCATCCGTGTCCGAAGACATACTCTCCAAGGTCATGATAGAGATGTGCAAGCATGCTCTGACCTCAAGAGTATACTCTCCCGTGTCTCTCCATGGCTTGTATGGTGTAGATGAGTCCTTTGTGCATATGTGTGTCACGCCCATTAGGGCACACAACTAATGTAAGGGTCACAATCATGAGTCGTCTCTCTACTGGAACCTTGCCTATAGGGTGTAGGAGCCAGCTGACCATAATGCGACCCCTTGTCTTGCTGCAAATCACTCTCCCCACAACATACACCCGCTCTCTCCTATAATCCTCCTCTGTGTGGTCAGATCGATATCTAATAGTCTCTTCTCTAATGGGTAGGTGCATAATGCAGTATACATCCTGTAGGGTGACTGTCATCTCCCCCACAGGTAGTGAGAAAGTCGAGGTATCTGCATCCCACCTCTCCATCAGCACCATCAACATTGTAGAATGGAATCAGATAGTCCGCATGGTCATCACATCCCACAAACCCACTGCATGTAGCAAATCCCTCTATCTTGTTGTCATCCTTTGAATTTTCTCTCGAAGGCTCCAGAATGTGAGACTAATGTCATGCTTGCAGATGTACGATAGTGTCTACAAAACACAAAGCAATCTATCATCATTAATGAATCAATCATTTGTCATCATCTAATCAATATAATCATTCTATCATTTCTAGCATTCATCGCCTGATCTTGTGTCATTGTTGGTTGCCCCGAACAAGGACCAGGGCGCTCTACTGAGACCATGGTGGCCAGAGGGGACGATGGCACCCCCTTGGGAGGATGACACCCTAGGAGGACCAGGGCGCCCTAGGACCCCTAGGTGTCCAAAGGGTGGGCTTTGGCCTGGATTAGGTGATGACATCATCAATTATGGAAAACTATGAAAATATGACAAAGTCAAATGCAATCAACGGAAAGTCAACTCACCTCATCAAGCGGTCAGCCGACAAGTATGGACTGGCACAGGATCTCCATCCATGTAGGTGGCTCAGGTTGGCATCGAAGCATGGTGGCTTGTATGTGGGCTCCACTGCAGTGAATAGAGACAAAAAGTTAGAAGGTGACAAATGAAAGTGTCACTTTCATATTTATGTGATATGCACTTTTTGACTATGTTTTTAAGTTAAAAACTTAAAACCCTAATTTCTACACTTTTTTCAATCTATCATATCTTGAGCTAGGAAGCTTCGATTCTTGCATCATTGGTGGCATTGGAATCATGAGTCCACCCTCTCACTTTGTGTTAGTTCCATAATGTGCTTGCATGAGTAATAGATCCTTGTTGTGAGATTTCTTCATCACAATCTTTATCACAATTTTCTATGTAAAACATGATACCCTATTTCACCTCAGAAATAAGCAAATCAAAACAGGGGGCATATGGCTACCCACTAATTTCATCACCTTCTTTAGTAAGTGTTAGGTGATTTTGTGATCTAACATGTGGTTTTGTATGGTGAGGTTCCTAACCATGTACTACAGATACCGCTGGGGCTTCGTTCAACAACTTATGGATATATCATTTTTCAAATTATGTTTACTTTTTTGTACTTTAGCTTTCATATGCACGTAGTGTCATATGACCACTAAAGTGGGGGCTAAATGTAGTGTCATAAATTGTACACCTTTGCTAGGGTGGTACAATTTCACACTTAGCTTAGCACCCGCCTTAGTGTGTCTTGCATCTTGTATATCTCATTCCCTTTTAAGCATTTAATTAATTAATTTAATTAAATCTAAGGTCATGTATCATCACTTTACACATTACAAAGTTGGGCCCTTTACCCTAAGTGTGCCCCTTTTCATTTTATTCCTCCAATGAATCATTTAATCATAAACCCTAATTATGTCTTATTTTGAACGTTTAGGCCCGATTTCGCATATCAAAACATCTCAAAATCAGTTGTAACTTTGGGATGTGCTCTAACATCATCATATCTAATGGCCCCAAAAATCTAGTGAAAAGTTGGTTAGACCGTGGCAGGAATGCACATGGTCATCGATTTTTTTCTCAAAATTTTGGGAGCACAACCCTATGATATAATAATGCTTAACCCCAAAATATTAGCCAAAAATTCAAATCCTAAGTCGGTCTAAACATGAAATTAAGATCTAGGGTTTCATACTTAAGAGCTCTCTTTCTTCATTTGAAGGGGTCTTCTTCTAATAATCTAAGAGCAGGTTTTTGGAGTATTAGAGCCTTCTTTGCAGCGAAGGAGTATATCTTTGAAGTCTTCAACAACATTCATCATTCATTCATCAAGCATTCACCAAGCATCTGTTGGCATTTCAATAAGGATATTGAGAAGGTTGTTGATGATTATGGATATAACTGATTAAGGATGTTTACTGTCTTAATATTATTATTTTGTCATTGATGTCAAAAAATTGATTTTCTAATTTAGTATGATATTGCCATATCTTAAGAAGTATGATTTGGTGAGTATAAAGATGTCGGTAAAAGACACGGAAAGAATGTGATGAATAAGGGGGGGGAATAAGTTATTCAATGGGCAACTATTACCGAGTTAGACAATGATGAGATCATGATGTTTAGATTATTTTGATATCCTACATATGTTGTTGATTGTAAGGTTAATACTATACTATGTTACCAAGCAAAGAACCTAGTTGGTAAACTCTAAGGTTATCGCTATCAGTTAATGAAGGCAGAATGTCTTTCGAATGAAGTTTAGTATTTACCAAGTTGCAATCGAGTAATAATAGAATGCATTGAATGAATAAAAGCATTATTTAATGAAGGAAGCTGATGAGCTGGTTATGATTAAATGATTGTTACAATGTGTATAAAGGTTGTTAAGGATCTATGGCAAAGGAAAATCGGCAAGAAGATCTACAACTCAGATTGAACCGCAATACCTTAGCACAAGTTCCAAGAAATGTATGCAAGTTCCAAGGTGGGGTAAAAGGTTTTCAGATCAAAGGATACATTGAACCTGGTCAAGTTTGAAGATCTGATGGCTATAATTGATCATGGGATATGTGATCAAGGAGATTAAGCGATTGGCAAATTGTTTATAAATAAGGAACTGTTGATAAACAATGTGTTGAGCACTATTTTTTAAAGAAAAAATATAATAAAAAAAAAAAAAATAATAATATATGTTTCCATAAGCATGAAGACTAATGGATATTTCGGCCAGTAAGCTGTATCGAGCACTGCAGGAGAAGTTTCATCGAAAGAGCGTTTTCATCGACACAGGGCATGTAAAGCATTAAGCAAAGGTGTTTCGGCAAAAAGTTACCTTCGATGAACGCAAGAAACCGCTCATCGATACCCCAGGTTTCATCGAAAAGGTAAAAGCAAAAGGCGAAAAGGCAAAAGGTGATTTCGAAGAAATATCGTTACCGAGGAAACTCAAGATGCATTCATCGAAATGCAAGTTTCATCGATGAACGTGGTGTCGAACAAAAGAAAAGCTGTTTCATCGATAAAAAGGATATCGATGAAAAAGGGGATATCGATGAACACTCATAAACCTTCATCGAAGAAAGAAACTCATCGAAAGTATGGCATCGATGAAACTCACGAGCAACTTGTCGAAAAAGGAGACTATCGATGAAAAAGTAATTTCGATGAGTCTTAAAAGCGGCTTCTCGACTTAAGTTTTTCATCGAAACAATATTATCGAAGAGAATGAGCTTTCGATGGAAGATTCAAACACTCGGCCGAAGATAAGGGTTTCATCGATAATTTGAAACGCACGCACTTTGAGCGGACTGTACTTCCCGCGAAGGAATTAAAGGCCCAGTTGAAAAGTGTCACATCTGCAATTAAATTTAAAACACTTGAGTAGCCGTTACAGATGCAGAACATTAACTATACACAAGTTGCCCATTCAATTACAGTTAAGCTGAGTGAATTTTCGTAAGAATCAGATCGATGCTAAGAGATTGAAAGCTGTGAAGAACTTGCAGAGATTTGCAAACGATAACCAGAAGAGTTGAGCATTCTACCAAGTAAGTATTGTCTCTCTTATTTACTGGAACTATGGAACCTTCGTCTTCTTCTTCTAAAAAGAGTAGGAAAGGAAAAGAGTTAAACCCTGAAGAGAAGCCCAAGAGACAGAAGAAAGAAGGGAGGGCTTTGACTCAGGACTTATTAGACCAGTGTCCATCGTCTAGTGTAAGGTCCAAGAAGATTAAAAGTGAAGAAGAAGGATTAGAGGACAAATTTGAAAATCTAGGAGACATTTGGACTGAGATAAGAGGGCATGAGTTATTTTTGTTTGGTTACAAAAGAAGGGATGCACCCGAACCCATTAGTAATCTGTGGAAAAGGAACTTAGGCAAGTTAGTAGTTCCAAATGTATTTGTAGACGTAGAATTAATGAAAGCTCTGGTAAATTGCTACAACCCGAGAACTAAAACCATATGTGATTACAGAGGGAATACATTAGTAGTAATCAACAAGCAGACTATTGATATGGTTTTTGATCTAGACTGGGAAGTCGAGGAAAGCATCGATCTGAAGAAACTTTCACAGGAATTCTTTAGTTTGGAAAATATCTACAGGACTTGGAGGCTACCTGTTCACAGGCCAAAAGTGGGTGGGTCATTTGTTCAGTTTGGCAAAAGTGACAAGGTGCCATTTGATGTCAACCACTTCCATCCATATTTCAAATATACGTATTATACTGCAGCCCAAGTACTAGGCATAGAGGCTCATCCACTCATGGATGTTGGGATTATGGTTCTGTGTGCTGATATTCAATCAAAAGACCCTAGGTCATTTGATTTTGCTACTTATGTTGCGGATACCTTGAATCATGGGCTGGAAAAAATGAAAGGAGACCTTGTGAATGTTCACTTTTCATTATACTCCATGCTAATGCATATTCTTCTTTATTGTGGACAAGAAATTAACTTATGGCCAGAGGAGTTCAGCATCAGGTCTTATGATAAGAATGGTCTGAAGAAGCCGGTTCAGTTGTGGGTATCAGCATGGGACCAGAGGTTTATGAACAACCAATATTGGCATTTTCAAGAATACTTTGTGAAACCTCTCAGTGCAGCTTTTGGACAAAACAGGGATTATACTTTGTCCCCTGAAATTAAGAGGTTCCTCAGGCCAAAGGATTTCTCTCCAGAATCACAGATTGAACATAATTGGGGTGATTGGTATTGCCATGATAATCACACAGAGATAAGGGTATTTGGATATGAAGGGCAACCACACATGCTTCCAATTACGGTGCCAGATAGAGTGGCTAGCTTGGAGATTATAAGGCAATTGTCTATTGCCAGTGCTAAACATTTAACTGATTTTGGTAAACAATCTATTGTTCCAGGTCTATTAGTTTTCTCTGATTTCATTGTCAAAAGTTCGAAGAGTTATCATTTATTACAGAATAAATTAAATTACTATGGCATGACTCTGGGTGAGCCTAGGGAGAATTTTGATCCCGAAGGATATATAAGAGCTGTCAGAGCCTCACAGAAACTCAAAGCTGGGATGCATATGGCCAAAATGCCAGACGACCTAATTAAGAACCTTGAGCGAGAGGAGGCCAAAGTTTTAAAAGGAAAAAGTGAGTTAGTCTGGGAGGCCTACAAATGGAAAAGGGCAAGGGGAATGATAGATGGAGACCTAATTGGAAATCTCCAAGATCCTCTAGAGGTAGCTAAACGGTTGCTTCAACATGAAGCTGAAATTATGCACAGAGTTCCTTCACAATTCCTTCGCTTCATTAATACTGAAAGAGACAGTCAGCCCCTAGCTCACATGTCACCAAAATCAACCGCCAGTAGTATCCCACCTGATTCTCCTCGAGAGGATTATCCTCCTGGTTTCGAAACAGAAATGAACATGGACACAGGAGAAATCAACATCAAAGATGTTGTTGACATAAGAATGACTGAGCATGAGGACTTCATTGCTGATGATGGATTCGCCTCCTCTAGGGAATTCCTCTCATTTCTATATCAATACAAAGGGGCTCATGTCAAACGAAGCATGGCTGGAAAACCAAAGGAAGAACAGATGAAGAGATTACAGGATGAAATTGATGTCCTCATGAAAGATATGACTCCTGAAAAGGGGAGGAAATTATTAAAAGAGGTCGGTGTGATCATCTTCTCTGGTTGGGATATCAACTCAGCACTCTTATTTGATGGCTTTTTGAAGAAACAAGATTTGAATCAGCAGGTATTGCCCCAGGAGGTAGATAAACTGTTCCTAGGCTCTGGATATGATCCAGACAAAAAGGCTCTCCTACAGTGGGCACTATATCCAAAAGGGAAGAGGCCAATCATTGTGGATATAGAAGAAACCTTTGGGCATCTCATGGTTCATCAGGTTGGAAAGACTGATCCTAGGGTCACCGCAAAGCTCAACCTGGATGTTGCAAGATTGAACTTGGACCAGACAGAGTTTCTGGTCAGAGAGAACATTACATACAAGGGATTATATGAAAAATCCAAGGAAGAAAACCAGAAGCTGCAAGCAAAGGTATTGCAACTAGAAACGGGGACTCCTATCAGCGAATACACCTCATACCCCGCAGGACGCAGCTTGGATGACGTCTCTGATGCCCTGTACTAGAAATATCAGGCAGAGAAGGCCAATAAACGCACAGACAATATCCAGCAAAAGATGGACAAATTGGTCAATGACATCATAGGACATCGGTTTAACACCATGCTCTTACAGGTCGAACCATATTGGATAGTTTACAATGGAACAATAAAAGCGCTAACAGAGCATGAGCGGTTAAGAGCACGATTGCAGGGAGTGCTAAGCAATGACGATTCCATGACGCCAGAAGAAAAGGTTGAAGGTAACGCGTATATGGATAATCATGTCAAATTCGAGGATATGCTGAGAAGAGATTTAAAAGAATTAGATGATGAAAAACCCGTTGGAATGCCTTCCGTCTACAAGGAAGGAGAGGTAATAACCTTGGAGGATTTGCGAAAGGAGCTTGTCAGCATCAAGGATTGGGCCTTGTCAGAAATTGATCGAAGTAAGGATATGGCCCCTACCGTCAACCAGATGATATTCAAGTACCTGACGCTAGGGGATGAATTAAAAAAGCAAACGCCTCGAATCAGGACATTCAAAGACGATAATTACATTCATCATTTGGGGCTTTTGAATCTCTTTTTGCTTAAGTTTAGAAACACTCGAGTTAACGACTAATATTTTGAAAAGGCGTGTCTCTTCGTGAAAAACTTTCGTCCTCATACATATATGAGAATGATTTTTGTAATGTAAGGATATTATTAGATAGGAAAAAAGAGCGAAAAAACAATAGCCTGTAAGTCTTTTGTGTACGAACTTCAATGGAATACAAATCTTGATCAAATGTTTCCCTGCATATGTGTTGTGGATTATTTCATTTTCTTTTGGCAATCGTCTGTGATATTATCTGATAAAGATAAGGTTATTCATATTCTTAAGATCAAATCTATGCTTTAGGTTATAATGTTGCAACAAAAGTTTTGCATGCGGATTGTAATTGTTCCTTGCAAAGCTTAATTGACTGGTCCCTTAAGGGTAGGGTTAAATTCACTCAATCAGCACATAATATAAAGCATTCATCTGGTTTTGAAAGAAATAGTAACTGACAGGTTCATAAGGGATGAGTTAAAAAACTGTCTCACAGATTCGCACTACAAGTCCTGAAGAAAATTGTAATGACTCTGTAACCCATGCAGTAAAGAAGGCACTGGCTAAAGTCTCAAGTTATACTTATCATTTCTTTTCATAATTAGTTATTTCGACAGCTACAGGAGTAATTAAGAAACATTAAACAAAATAACAATCTTGAACTCGTCTGCTATATCTCCATTCAAGGAACTCATGCCATTTCAAGATCAGGAGATATCAGAATAGGGTAACATATCTGCTATAAAAGGCACTGTTTATTGGAGACATTCAGTGAATAGGTATACCCGCCTAGGTCCTGCAGAGCCTAAAGAGAGAGAGTTAGTAACTAAATAGGTTCACTCTATAAGTTGGCCAAGTCAATTGGAGGGTTTGATCATAGGAGTTGGCATTTCCCTAGAACCCTTCCAATCTGTTGATTTGAGACCCAACACAATGTATGCGGGCAAGTGTATGCATAGGGATGCTACATAGTAATTACCGAGCATAGAAACTTGAAGACCTATTTTAATAACAGAGTATAGAGCCCAATAGATAGACAAGATAAGTCCTATGACTAGATTGTATTGAGCAAATAAGAATCTGCTTTAGCATTTTAGATGTGAAGTTGCAGATAGATTTTTATTACTATTATTTTGTAAAGTGACATAAAATCTCTTAACTGAGTGGACTTAACAGTCTTATTTGTAAAACCCTCTAGCAAGGTGACATTCTGATTGAGTGTTTGAAATCCTTTAACAAGGTCACTTCTAACAAGGTGAAGATCCTAACAGATCTGAGAGAAATCCCTTAACCGGGTCACATCTAGCAATGTGTTTGTAATCTTTAACAGGATTTGCTTTGAACCAAGCATACTCTAGAAGAGTATATTTCTTAGTGGGTTTGAAATCCCATAGTAGTTTTTCCCTATTTGGGTTTCCACGTTAAATCTGGTGTTATGAGTGTTATGATGTTTATATGCTTATGAGTTTGCATGTTTAGCAGTTTTGGTTATATTACTGAAGTATATGTTACCGAGGTTGAATTTGTTGTTTTCATGGAAGATTAAGTTTGTATGATTCACCCCCCCTCTCATCTTATTAGCTTGGCATTTGTACTTAATATTAAGTATCAGAACTATCAATTGGTATCAGAGCTTTGGACTCTAAAAGAAAAAGTTTAAAGGTGCTTGAGGTAAAGATCCAAAGATGTACAAGAGGGATGCACCGAAGTTGAACAAGTCAAGTTTCTCTACATGGCAGAAAAGGATGAAGCTGCACCTATTAGGAGTTGGATAATATGATGTATATTATCTGGAGAATGATTTCATTACACCGAGCACCTATCCATTGACAATGGAAGAGATAAAGGCAAAGCAAGAACATATCCAAGCAATGATTGAAATAACATCTGCATTGACCGACTCAGAGTTTAATGATCTAGAAGGCTGCAATGATGCAAAGAAAATGTGGGACAAGCTCATATCTGTGTATGGTGGAGATGAACATGTTCAAAGAGCAAAAGTGCTAGTCTAAGAGGACAACTTGAATCTATGAGGATGAATGAAGGTGAGAACACAACCCAATACAGTACAAGACTAAAGGAGATTGTCAATCAAATAAAAGGAGCAGGTGGAACTATTGAAGAAAAGGATATAACAAGTAAGCTGTTAAGAACCCTTCTACCAGCTTATGCAATCTGAGTCTCTGCAATCAATGAATTGAGGTTTGTACCCAATATGCTAGTTTCTTTAGATGCTACTATTGGTAAATAAAGTTGAATCTGCATTTAGTTCTTTTCATATTGGTGAATCTGATGATTACAATGATAGAATGAGTAAGTACACTTAAGGGGATTACAGTGGAGCAAGTGAGAGATTTTGCAAGAACATGGAAAAAGTACACAAATTGTATGAGGAAATCAGAAAGCAAGAAGAGTTTGAAGCACTATTAGCCAGAAGGTTATCGAGAGGCAAAGGTAAGTATAAAGGAAAACTACCTTTGAAATGTTTCAATTGTGATAAGATAGGACATATGGCTTCTAACTGTCCTGACAAAGATTCTACTGAAAAGAGAGATTACCGAGGTGACAAATAGAAAGATAATCATTACAGAGGACATCGAGACTTCAGAAGAAAAGATAGAAAGTCATGCTTAATAGCCGATGAGGAATCCAATGATGATAAATCAGATGAAATTGATACAGAGGAAGTAGTTTATGTGGCTATCAAAGATGGATTAGATGAAGAAAGGTATGAAGAAAAATCCATAATATCTCACATAAATACTAATGATTTTTGGATCATAGATAGTGGATGCTCACATCACATGACGAGTGATAAACACAAGTTTGTTATATTAGAAGATTATGATGGAGGCTATGTAAGATTTGGTAATGATGCACCATGTTCGGTAAAAGGCAAAGGATCTATAACACTTCTTGACAATGCAAAATGCAATGATGTTTATTGGGTTGAAGGTTTGAAATACAATTTGTTGAGTGTAGCACAGCTAAACAACACAGGTTACCGAATAGAATTTCAGAAAGGAATTGTCAAAGTTCATGACAAGCATGGAAAGTTAGCTGCTACAGGGACACAAACAAAAGGTAACACATTTCACCTTGACTCAACTTGGAATAAGTGTCTATATGCAAAGATAGATGATACATGGTTATGGCATAAAAGGTTTTGTCATGTAAATTTTGATAATTTGATCAAAATAAGCAAGAAGCACTGAGTAACAAGTCTACCGAGTCTTAAAAAACCTGAGAATGCTATGTGCCAAGGATGCCAGATGGGTAAGATGACAAGATCAAGCTTTACAAGTAGGTCCTACACTTCTAAGGGAATTTTTGATCTTGTGCACATTGATCTTTGTGGTCCTATGAAAGTTCAAGGTTATTATGGAAATAAATGTTTCATATTATTTGTGGATGATTACTCAAGGATGATGTCAGTAATATTTTTAAAAGAAAAATCAGAAGCTTTTTAAATGTTTAAATGGTACAAGGCAAGAGTTGAAAATGAAATAGGAAGACAACTGAAATGTCTTAGATCAGACAGAGGAGGAGAGTTCACATCTGATGAGTTCAACTTATTCTGTAATGATCATGGTATTAAAAGACAAGTCTCTGCACCGAGAACTCCACAACAAAATGAAATAGTTGAGAGAAGAAACATATCTATTGTGGATTGTGCTAGAACCCCGATGATTAAAAAGAAAGTGCCACAAACATTTTGGAGAGAAGCAATAAGCACAGCAGTTTACACCCCAAACCGAGTACAACTGAAGAAAGGAACTTTGAAGACACCATATGAGATCTGGTATGACAAGAAACCTAATGTATTTTAAAATCTTTGGAAGTAGATGCTAAGTTCACAAAGATGATAGAAATGGCAAGTTTGATCAAAAAAGTGAAGAAGGAACATTTCTTGGTTATTCTTCTAGAAGTAAAGCATTTAAATGTCTGATCAAATCATCTAATAAAATAGTAGAAAGTGCAAATGTGAAAATTGATGAATTTGCAGAAAGAAATGAAGGAAATTCCAAGGAACCAGAGAATTATGAAGGATTTGTCTATGTTCAACTGACAAGTCTTACCGAGAGAACTACTAAAGAAAATGAAGAGAATATCCAATTACCGAGTGATGAAGAAGATCATACAGAGCCTACCGAGCCTATATTAGCCAAGTATGTCAGAAAAAATCATGCATCAAGTCAGATTATAGGAGATAAGAATGATCGAGTGATGACAAGGAACAAACTGAGACAGAACACATGTCTGATATCTGAATTTGAATCGAGAATAGTGAAAGAGGCATTTAACAGTGAAGATTGGATAAATGCTATGATAGAAGAGATTGATCAAATCAAGAATAATGACACATGGACTCTGGTCCCAAGACCGAAGGACAAAAATGTAATTGATACAAAGTGGATTTTCAGAAACAAGCTGAATGAAAAAGGTGAGGTCATTCAAAATAAAGCAAGACTAGTTTGCAAAGGTTATGCCCAAGAAGAAGGAATTGATTATGGTGAGACTTTTGCACCTGTGGCAAGACTTGAAGGAGTAAGAACATTGTTGGCATATGCTGCTTACAAGAATTTCAAGGTATATCAAATGGATGTCAAATCTACATTTCTGAATGGTATATTAGAAGAAGAAGTTTTTATTGAACAACTTGAAATATTTGTTGAAGACAAGAATAAAGATCAGGTATGTAAATTGAACAAAGCTTTATATGGTCTGAAACAAACACCTAGAGCATGGTATGAAAGATTGCATTCTTATTTAATCAAGATTGGTTTTATAAGGACAAGTGAAAACAACAATATGCATATGAAGAATGATGAAAATGGAATACTAATCTCTGCCATATTTGTTGATGATATTATCTTTTGTGGAAATGACTCTTTATGCAAGAACTTTGGAAATAAAATGAGCAAAGAATTTGAGATGTCATTAATCGGTGAGATAAAGTATTTTATAGATTTACAAATACTGCAAATAAAAGATGAGATTTTCATTACTCAATCCAAGTACATAAAGGAAATCTTGAAGAAATTTGGAATGGAGGATTCAAAACCAGTAAGTACTATGACTACTAACTGTAAACTATCAAAGAATGATGAATTTGCATCTGTTGATGATACACTTTATCCATCCATGATTGGAAAGTTGTAATATGTTGTTCACAGCAGGCCAGATATAGCACATGTAGTAGGTATAGTTGCAAGATTCTCTACAGATCCCAAGGAAACACACATGATAGCAATCAATAGAATTTTCAGATACCTGAAAGGCACTAAAGATTATGGCTTAGTATATCAGAAATGAAATGTTTTTGATTTAAAAGTTTATACTGATGCTGATTGGGCAAGCAACATTGATGACAAAAAAAGAACAAGTGGAGGAGCTTTCTTATTAGGAGAAAGACTAGTGAGTTGGCTTAGCAAAAAACAAGGGTGTGTTTCACAGTCAACAGCATAAGCTGAATACATTGCTGGAGCATTGAATTGTACCAATATAGCATGGATCAAACAACTGTTGGATGGTATAACTGAGAAAGTTACCGAGCCCGTAACTATATTCTGTGACAATACTAGTGCCATTAACATTTCAAAGAATCTTGTTATGCACTCTAAGACAAAGCACATCTCTATCAAATATCATTATCTTAGAGAAGAAGTTCAAGAGAAGAAAGTGGTGTTGGAGTATGTTAGCACAAAGGAACAAATAGCAGATATCTTTACCAAGCCACTACCAAGGGACACTTTTGAGTATCTCAAAAGTAAGTTAGGGGTCCTACCCCTATCTTCCATTCATTGACCGAGTTCGGTAAAAGCATCAATTTGACGACTTTATAGAATATCTTTTAGGAGTTGATGCTGATTTACACACTTTAGGAGGTTTTCTAAAGGTGTGCAGGAAACAATAATAGGGAATAGGAATTGAAGACAAAATGCTCTGACTGAGACAAAGTTGACACATAACTGCAGGAAATCACTTCGTACAAGAAGAAATCATATTTTAGTTCTTTACTTTTTGGCATTGTTGTCAAAGGGGGAGAAGACTAAAGAAAAGGGGAGAAGACTAATGTATGGGGGAGAAGACTGATGACAGGGGGAGAGCATTTCAGAATTTCACAGCAATCTGAATCAATTAGGTCAAATCAATTGGTTTTGCCATCAATGCCAAAGGGGGAGATTGTTGGCATTATAACAGACAATGAGAGATTGTTGGCATTTCAATAAGGATATTAAGAAGGTTGTTGATGATTATGGATATAACTGACTAAGGATGTTTACTGTCTTAATATTATTATTTTGTCATTGATGTCAAGAAATTGATTTTCTAATTCAGTATGATATTGCCATATCTTAAGAGGTATGATTTGGTGAGTATAAAAATGTCGGTAAAAGACACAGAAAGAATGTGATGAATAAGGGGAGGAATAAGTTATTCAATGGGCAACTATTACCAAGTTAGACAATGATGAGATCATGATGTTTAGATTATTTTAATATCCTACATATGTTGTTGATTGTAAGGTTAATACTATACTATGTTACTGAGCAAAGAACCTAGTTGGTAAACCCTAAGGTTATCACTATCGGTTAATAAAGGCAGAATGTCTACCGAGTGAAGTTTAGTATTTACCGAGTTGCAACCAAGTAATAATAGAATACATTGATTGAATAAAAACATTATTTAATGAAGGAAGCTGATGAGCTGGTTATGATTAAACGATTGTTACAACATGTATAAAGGTTGTTAAGGATCTATGGCAAAGGAAAATCGACAGGAAGATCTACAACTCAGATTGAACCACAATACCCTAGCACAAGTTCCAAGAAATGTATGCAAGTTCCAAGGCAGGGTAAAACATTTTCAGATCGAAGGATACATTGAACCTGGTCAAGTTTGAAGATCTAATGGCTATGATTGATCATGGGATATGTGATCAAGGAGATTAAGCGGTTGGCAAATTGTTTATAAATAAGGAACTATTGATAAACAATGTATGTGGGCAAGTGTATGCACAGGGATGCTAAGTAGTGATTACCGAGCACAGAAGCTTGAAGACCTATTTTAATAACAGAGTATAGAGCCCAGTAGATGGACAAGATAAGTCCTATGACTAGATTGTATTGAGCAAATAAGAATCTGCTTTAGCATTTTAGATGTGAAGTTGCAGATAGATTTTAATTACTGTTATTTTGTAAAGTGACATAAAATCTCTTAACCGAGTGGAATTAATAGTCTTATTTGTAAAACCCTCTAGCAAGGTGACATTCTGATTGAGTGTTTGAAATCCTTTAACAAGGTCACTTCTAACAAGGTGAAGATCCTAACAGATCTGAGAGAAATCCCTTAACCGGGTCACATCTAGCAATGTGTTTGTAATTTTTAACAGGATTTGCTTTTAACCGAGCATACTCTAGAAGAGTATATTTCTTAGTGGGTCCGAAATCCCACAGTGGTTTTTTCCTATTTGGGTTTCCATGTTAAATCTGGTGCTATGAGTGTTATGATGTTTATATGCTTATGAGTTTGCATGTTTAGCAGTTTTGGTTATATTACTGAAGTATATGTTACTGAGGTTGAATTTGTTGTTTTTATGGAGGATTAAGTTTGTATGATTCACCCCCCTCTCATCTTATTAGCTTGGCATCTATACTTAACATTAAGTATCATAACTATCAGCATCATTTTATCAATTGGGGGATTTTGAAGATATAGAAGAGCAATAGGAGATCACTGACTGACGATTGACTTGTACCTCTCCCTTGGGTTTGGTTGCAAGTACAAAAACAAGAATCTGGAAGCAGTTACAGATCTGGAACAAACATATACACCACCCACAAACCTCAGAAGTGCAAAAATCTATTAAGGACAGGGGCGTGGTGCCCTGGTCCTGCCCAAGACAGGGGTGTAGTACCTTGGTCCTGTCCTCTGTCAGCAAGACTTGACAGAACAACACCTTGTAGATCACAAAATCTGTCATGTGAGCTGCAATTTCAGAATTGTAGAGTCATGATAGTGACATGGCACCTTGGTCCCAGACATTTCTACTCAAACTTCAGACACAGGTGCACCTTTGATTTTGCCTTCTAATATGTACTTTTCAGTAGTGTATCAGTTGCTCTTTGATATGAATTCTCAGATTAAGATTTTCTTGTTAACTTGCTTTCTAAGTTAGATTGCATTTTGCAACATTCCTCTCTCACATTTACAGTTGTTTATGGCAAAAATGGAAACAATAATATTGAAAGACTAAATGAATTCAACCATAAAACCCTAGCCCAACAACAACAAAGATCCACCATAACATATGAAGATTACCTAAGACAATGCAAATCAACAAAATCACAAAGATGATACCATCACATGTCTAATAGGGTTTGAATCTCCATTCTTACTATCTCCATTGATCTTGTGTGATATATTTGCTCTTAGATTTTATGTGTGCACAAGAGCTTAATAAAGAATGAAAATGTGGTTGATAGCTAGATCGCATATGAAAGTTCGAATGCTAGAATGCTTGAGAGTGCTAATAGTTGACTATGGTTGATAATGAAAGAGAGTATCCTCTTATATAGAAGACACTACAAGAAATGGAGGGATAAGATTGAGAGGTGTAAAAGATAGATGGTCGGCTAGGATTAGAGGGTAGGTAGAGAAAATAAGAAAATAATGAGAGGGTAGGTAGTGTAGGAATTAAGAGATGAATGACATGTGTCATGGGTAGAAAAGGCTAATGAATTAATTAAATAAATAAAGATTTAATTAATTAATAGAGGAAGTGGGATCAATTAAATAAATAAAATATTTATTTAATTTAAGAAATGATAATTTAAATAATTAAAAGTATTCATTTAAATGAGAAATAAGACTAGAAGATGATAAATGAATTAATTAAATAAATAAATATTTATTTAATTAATAGAAGAATTAGGATAAAAATGATTAAATAAATAAAAAATATTTATTTAATTACATAGGACAATTTTAGGTGTCTACATTTTGCCCCTCTTTGAGACAATGCAGCTTGTCACATTGTTTCAAAGAATATGAGATGAATTAATACAAAGTTGTCCCAAGATGGGAATGATACGCCCCCTCGAAAGATTGGATGAAAATGTCCGAAAAGATCGTAGACAATCTCTAGATAAGAAAGGGTAGAACGGACTGACTGGATAAGATAGAGTGATAGAGTCAAGGGATAAAGAAGACTGACTCGGGAGACTAGGGATAGGGTAGTCTATAAGATAGACTAAAAGGGAAAACATCCTCATTGTCATCCACACACCTAAGAGATCAGAGTGCAGAGAGAGCAGAGAACAGTCAGCAATGATGGCATTGGTGCACAGATTCAATCGCGTTCGCCGATATCAGAGACCGACAAATGCATGAGAGCCAGTGAGTACCACAAAATCTCCTTGTACATTGTTACATTAATTGTTGTCATAAATGCATGCTAGGTAGTGCAATAAATGTGCTCTAGGTAGATTGCAAAAAATGTCAAGTAGGGTAAAAAACACTAAGGTGTGTCTGTGTTTGTGCCAGGTGCGTCTGGGTAGGCTAGGCATTGTTGTTCGTCAAAACTAATTAACCCAAGTACATCTGCAATCAATCTATGAAGTAGCCAATTCAATCTATGAAGAACCTCAAGGCTTGGACAACATGACAAGGATATGAATCCTTCTACTCTTCAGGCTCTTCAAAACCTAGGTGGGTGTACGTTTGATGCTTAAAATTAAACCCATTACACACCTATGACAACATCAACATAAGCAGATAGATCTCACCAGAGCTCAGCAGCAAGTGGGTTACTACAGATGGGCTAGATCTACACATACAACTCAGCTATGCTTGAGCATGAGATAGATGAAACATTTCAGAATATAACATAAAATAAAGATATTATAATTGGATTTTAAATTGGTTTGAGAATCCCCTTAATTGCAAGATCAATGCCTTATCCAAGGGTAATAGAGTCACACATCAAACTATAGATGAAAACTTATACTGTGGATCCATCTTCATTCTTAAGTATCCCTGCATTTAATGCCTTGCATAAATGCATTACTCAGCTCATCCACACAAAATATCAGATCCAGAAACATGAACCCTATTTTATTAATGTTTGCTCATAGAGTTTAAAATATTCCTTGAAGATTACCTACAAACAAGCATTACACTCACAGACACAACTGCTCATGACCAACTTGATCCTCCTTAAGAATCAGATTTGAATAAAATGAGAATACATTTCAGAGACAAATTCTGTGCGAATTTGTGCATGCCTTACATACACAAGAACCTGCAACTAAGAACACCTACAACAAAGAATTGAACTCCATTACTGAAAGAAAAGCCCCACCCTGTACAATCTTGAAGAAAACTCATAATTGGAAACCATGAAAATCTGGAGCATTTCTCCAAATTTCTGGAACCCTTACCATTGAGAAGAATTGGGAATAAGAAGAGGAGGGAAAAAGATTAAGTCTGCAATCAAAATTGCCAAGTGTATCTTTGTTCAACTGAATTTCATTTTCTTTCTCCTTCCCATGGAAACTACTCTCAAAATATCTTAGATCTGCTGAAACTAATTCCATAACTGCATTCCTCATTCCAAGGGCTTTCCAACGGTATATAATACTTTCCTTTTCGGGCAAAAATAACCTCTCAGGCGAATTAAACTTGGAATGCACCTCTGTCATTTAAATTTTTTAATTTCTCATATAGTTTCAACTATGCATTTAATTTTGATTTTTCACCATTTCACATGCCTTGCGTCTTGCCATGTGGCAGCTTGTGATTCGTCAGGAGGATCCATCGGGCACCACCTAGGATGACACCTCACCTTTCACCACTTGTCGGCCTTGTCACCGCCACTAGACTTCTTGGTTGTACGCCACCTCAGCAACATGCCAGCGGGACCCACGAGCTGGACCTCCACCTGGACCTGCCACATCACCTTTCACCATTTCATGAAGGGTAACGGGCGTGCATCTTCATCTCATGAAACAACACCGACCGTCAGATCATCTCCAAGATGCGCGATCTTTACCATTTCGCCATTTCGTGAAGCTTATCCGACATGCATCTTCTTTCCGCGAAATCGCGCGCACCATTGATCTTCTCCAAACCTTCTCACTCATTAATCTTTTGCCATTTCGTGAAGCTTAACTGGCGTGCATCTTCACTCTGTGAAATCGCACGCACCGTCAGATCTCCTGCAACCTGCTCACTGGTTAAGTCACCCTTTCTCTACAAAACTTGCCTCAGGAACCATGCCCATGTGGGTGGGGTCCACCTGGTTGCCACTTAGCCTCCTTGGTCACCTTGGGGAATGCACTCGCGCACGTGGGGTCCACGTGGGTGCCCAATCGACACCTTGTGTCAAAAGCCCTTGAGGCTTTGACACTATGAATGGGTGTGTTCTTGCATTTAAACACCAAAAAACCTCATCACCCAACCAATGTGGGATATATGGTTTTGCCTGGGACTGCACTTTCTGAAGCTTTTCCTAGGTTTTAATGGTTGCCAACAACTACCAATGACATTTTCTTCAAGATTTCAATACCCTTCTTGCCAAACCCCATGTGAAGGAGGGATCGTGGAGCTGGTTTAACCTGCCATAAGCATTTGACTAAAGTTTTATGCTGCTCAAAAACCACGCAAAGGGGAGGATGGACCTGCCATATTACACTTGCTAAAATTTTCCAATGCTTTTTATCAACACTGTACGCCACTTTACATTTGAAGCTTTGCATTTGTTTGAACTTGTTTCAAACTTTTTCCAATTTCACTCTCCACGCAGTAGGGAGGACTGCCATTACATTTGCCAAAGAGTTTCTTGAAGCCTTCCAAATAGCCACACAAAGAGGGAGGACTTTAATGCTTCAAACCTGTCAATTTCCACGCAGAGGAGGGGGAGTGCTGGAGTTTTCTGATTTCTACTAACACGTGGGGAATTTGGCATTGGCTGCTAATTGCATTTGGTTTGAAGCCTTTGCCAAACACCAATCCACACAAGAAGGAAGATACCATGCAGGGGATTTCATTAGCATTTGCATAAAATTTTCTGCAGCCTCTTCAACCATGTGAGGATTTGGCATTTGCTGAAGTTTATAGACTCTTAAAAACCACGTACAGGGGAGGAAGATTGGCTTTTATGCCAATTAAAATTTGCTTTGAAGATTTTAGAACACCTTGGTCTACCATGTAGGGGCAATGACATTTGCTTGGAATTTTACTTGCTGAAGTTTCTTAAAACCTTTTAACACCTCCCTCTCATGCAGCCTCAGGAAGAATTGCCTTCACATATACAGATTGCATTTGCTTGAAGGAAACATTGGCTTTAACCTGGCAAAGTTCGTGGCATTAAGCAATACACATCAAGTGGTTACTGACAATGAGAAAAAGGCCACAATTGTGGATATCCAATGCCCCAAGAAACAACATATTCAGGCACATCAATTTTCTACTAATACGTCTATCCCTCTCATCCTTCATTGTATACCGCTCTAAAAAGCTATAAACATCATTCCATAAGTTTGGAGAAAATTGGAATCTCCAATATGCCAATGTAGAACATTCAACTTTGAGTAAGCCATAGCATCAATCACTTTCTTGATTATCTCTAGGGGTTGAAATGTAGTGAAATAAGAACATTTCGCCACAAAATTAATGCGCAGGCATGAGCCAGGTCGGGACCCAAAGTGGGTCCGACTAAATTTTTTTTCGTTTTCATGCAACTGACCTTCGAAATGCCTCAAAAACCTTAAGCACACCTCTAGAATTGATCGACACCATTTTCGAATCATCAAACTGAGTTTTGCAACTTTCAGGTGCTTGCGCCACATTTTCGCATTTAATCGCGAAGATGTAATTTTCAAACTGGTCAAAACACCTTTCTGGACCTCGCCATCTGACAGGCATGTACTCTGATATACAAATATGAACTCTACCAAGCGTTTTCTCAAGAGGAATCCCAAGTGAAGAGATATTAATGGTCAAAGATGACCAACTGGCTTTGTCGGAATTGCAGACCTGATGAAGTCAATGCGCAGGCAACACATGATGCATTTCTTAAAAATATCAAACGATCTTCATAGACCCTCAAATCTGAGGCATAGGTACCTTGAAGTACATATCAAATCTTCGAATTCTTAGTTCAACCAGAAAGCTAACTGGGTGCAAATGGTGCGCTCATGAAAATAGCTACTTTAACTGATGCGGCAATAAAAATACGGAACACTGAAACAGATGGCTCAAGAAACCCTTTTGAAAACCGATCAAATGGATTGGCAGGAGCTTGAAACTGGAAACATAGCTTGTCATTTATACCAAAAATAGCTTGGAATAAACATTCTGACATGACACTCACTGAGGCAACTCTTACACTTATGCAAAACAAGGCTCCGACTAGTAGCTGAAATAGGGACTTGTCAAACCATACAAACTGAAAACAGATTGAGCCTACTAAACTGAGCAAATGAATTCATAAAGACTTGAAATTTTGTACAGAGGCACACTTTTATGCATATAATTCAATCCACATTGAACTTCATCATGACGATCACTTGGTCAAAAGATATAGGAGCTCAAAGTAGGCTACTTAATAAAATATGCATTTGCACCTAAAATGCACTTTCAACTCACCCCTTGAAATGGGTATCTGATCAACTGATCCAAACTGAATTCTGAAAGTTGCACATCACTGCATAGGCCAAATGAAAGGTGTAGGACACACTTCCCAAGCCTTACCCTTTGAAAATCGACTTGTTCCATTTTACCCTCTCTCTAACTAGGCCATTCAAACTAACTCATTTTATGATCATTTGGAAATGTAAAGCAAAATTTTGAAATGGGCCTTTCAAATTCA
This sequence comes from Cryptomeria japonica, assembly GCF_030272615.1. Lineage (NCBI taxonomy): Eukaryota > Viridiplantae > Streptophyta > Pinopsida > Cupressales > Cupressaceae > Cryptomeria > Cryptomeria japonica. Next base: position 269,392,878 of record NC_081405.1, read on the forward strand.
ATCAAATTTAATGAGTCCCAATAGGCGCATCTATGTCAAGTGCAACCGCGTCTATGATTGTAAAATCGTCTATGTCAAATGCTAGCGCGTTTGTGAAGTGCAGGCGCGTTTATGCAAGGCAGGCACATCTGTGCAGAACAGAGGCACGTCTGTGAAATGCAAAAACATCTCTGAAGGATGTAAGCATGTTTGTGTCATAAATGCACATTTATGTCTTCAAGGTCGAATCAACAGTTCTGTGATAAACATACACTGTCGATTGGATAAGCTACTAAGAGGATATACTCAAGCAAGTCCTCTGGGGAAGACTAGGATAGAAAATAGGGCTAGGATTGACAATTCTATGATAGAACATATGTTGCCAATCAAGAAACTACTCAAGAGGATACACTCAAAAAGAGGCCCTAGGATAGGATAAAGCGAGGCACTTTGTGATGAACAAGGAGTAGCATAGAAATTGATAATTTTGTGATAGAACATACGTTGTCAATTGAATAAGCTACTCAAGAGGATACACCCAAGTAGGTGCCCTAGGAGATAAGATAAAAGTAGCACTTTATGATGAACAAGGAGTACTACTAGGATAAAGTTCCATATGATAGATATAAGCACTAGGATAAAAAAAAGCACTTTGTGATGAACGGGGAGTATTACTAAGATTGACACAGTTGATTTTCTTGAGTGCAGGAGGACCTATGGATGCTGGAGTCATGGGAGAGATTTCCTTCGACTTAAAGTTTATGACCAGAGTTGACATTCGACGATAGAGCAGCAGTTGAGGCTATGGGCTTGCGATATATTATGTATGTGTTTGAGTTTCGGGCAAAAATGGGATTGTTGATTACATTAGCTGAGAGATGGCACTCAGAGACATGCACTTTTCATTTGCTAATGGGTGAGATGATAGTCACCTTAGAGGATGTATATAGGATACAACGGATATCGATCGTTGGGGAGTTGGCTCCCTACGATCGAGAGGGAGACAGGGATGCACTGAGACAAGTATTCCAGGATCCAGGATTGGAGTTGAGGGCAGGACATGTGGCTTGGGACACCATGACATAGACATGATTGACCCTACCAGAGGTGCTAGCAGGAGTTATCAGTGGGTTCCTCTGTCTAGACAGGGCGACACGAGGGTTGGCTGTGGGATGGGGGAGGACTCTGGAGAAATTGGTGACTAGGTACACCAAGTTTGCATGGGGGTCGTGTCTACTAGCACACTTGTATTATGAGTTGCATCAGTTTGTATATCACGAAGCAGTAGGATTAGGATGCAGAGTGACATTGTTGCAGGTATGGGTATATGCGCATCTGCTGGTTAAACATTCAATACACTTTAGAGGTAGAGGACATGGACACAACTATGTACACTTGTATGATATGATTACTTCAAAGCCACAGATTGGGAGGCTCGAGTACTGGCGTCGGGTGATCGATGATGTAGATAGTGTGGTATGGAGGCCATACTTAGACTGCGAGGAGTGGGAGGATGGTGCAGTGGAGTTGTCATATATGTTCAGGAGCAGGTATCTGATAGAGAGGACACAATATATTATTGAGAGGCAGTTGATAGACAGGGTATGTAGGCAGTTCGATAGGATACACAGGATGCCACAGGGGTTAGGGATGTATGCGCGGACCGTGAGGGATCTGGTGCATTTAGGGTCATTATTGTCGTATGATCAGGTTGTGACACCACTTCTAGAGATGGTTCCCATGCCTTGGGACATATGGGTAGATATAGAGGATGCAGGGATGGATGTAGAGTACACTGCATATTGAGCAGAGCATTTATTTCCATGGCTGACGGATCTAGGGGTGCCGATGGAGGGAGACGGTGGAGGTGGTGGAGATGATAGTGGAGATGGCGGAGGTAGAGGCCGATGACAGAGGTGGGGCTCAGTGGTAGAGAGGAGGGTGGCTCAAAGGAGAGAGGGCAAAGAGGAGAGACAAATGCATGTAATGAGGGGTAGAGCTAGATTACCATTATAGGTGCTAGCAACATAGGTTCCTAGACAAGTAGAGGGACGGGGGCAGGGACATGAGCAACCATAGGGACAGGGTGAGGGGAGAGAGGAGGAGGATGAGATACTATCCTTGAGGGAGATTTACTAGGGACATGAAGATGAGATCCACGATCTGGAGAGGGATACGACTAGGCTCAGAAGACAGCTACGAAACACTAAGCGGGAGAGGGATCAGAATATTCAATGCTATACAGAGGCTGAGACAGCACTGAGGGAAGACAAGCAAGTAGTAGAGGACACTAGGGCCGGATATGCCTATGTTCTACGGGAAGGTGAGGAGATGGCTTACTAGCGAGACTTGTACTATGGAGTGGTACCACCAGATTAGTGAGCTAGGAGCTTCTCGAGACCATTGCGGACTACGACGACCTCTGGAGGGAGAGATAGGAGACAGGCATCTAGTGGTGGGGTCATGAGTCCTCCACCACCACCAAATAGAGGGGGTAGGAGAGATGATTCTAGGGCAGGGACTTCCAGGGCTCAGACTCCATTGAGGCCAACTAGCTCCAAGGAAGGGAGTTCATCATAGCCTTAGAGGGCTCCCTATGTATCAGTTTTGTACCATTTTGTATGATGACACCTTTAGGTGATTGTAGCCATATGATTTTGACATCACTGTATCATGACACTTATGATTTTGAGATATATATGAGGTCATTCATCCTTGCGGCAACTATATGCATGTGTACCTATGTGATGCTTATATGTGATGCATGTTTCTATGTGATGCTTATGATAAGGATGCAAATATGTACATGATGAAATACAATATATTTTTTTTGTTCTTTTATGTTTTTAATATGTTATGCATGATGCAAATGTGAATGTATGAAATGCAGATGAATATGATAATGCAAATAACTATTTACATGATGAAAATGTAAAATGTGCTAGCATGTATTGTGTGCAGGATGTGATGTAATTGTGATATCTATATGTATGAAATGCTAATATGTGGTAATGCAAGTGCAAACTACATGAAATGCAAATATTTTTGGCATGACTTTATACTCAGTCATGTGATAACGGGCTACACGAACTCAAGATGGACGATGGAGGTCAATCAAGAAGGGGGATGAAAGATAGAAGATATGAAAGTGAAAGAGCTTCTTGTGCTATTATCATCATTGAGCTTTATTATGGCAAATAGGCTATGATAATCGAGGCATATGTTCGACCCGGAAAGTCATTGTACCTGTTTGCATGGAGATCAGACAGTCGCAAACAAGGAATGCCCCAATTTACACTAGACTCACAATGTCCTCATATCCTTGGACAAGTCATAACATTACTAAGAGACAATCTACAAACAACAAAGAAAAATAGGTGACGATACCCCATCCTCGCCTTTCTAGTCAAAGACATCCTAGAGATAAAATCTCTAGTCAGAGACATCCCGGAAAAGCTAAAAGACAAGTCACCAAAAAAATAAAATCAAAAGAAAACCAAGACTCGACACCAACATCCACTGTAGTCCTCAAGTTTAGTGTCTCTTATCACTTGTATAAGTCTATTTGATTGTGGTCACAATGTTTTCGTTCACAAAAGGATATATAGCATTGAACCATAATGTTGTCTGAGTCTGTTGAAAGATTTGATTTGCTAAAGCCCATTGTTGTTGTGTCTCATCCAAAAATGACTGAATCCATGAAACTAATACTTTAATGAGAAGAAGAAGAGACTTTATTGTGGATTGTGTGTAGATAGACTGAATAAAACTGGAAGAAACTGTACTCCCCGGAGCGTGTGATGCTCTCAGTTCCACACCCATCACTAGACATAGGATTTGCCTTAGCCACAGATAGGAGCTGATTTATTATGGATGGAAAGGTTGTGAGTGTGTGCAAAATGAAAGGATGAAATGGAATCCTGAATGAGGGAGGAGAAATGTCTCTACACATGGCATCGGTAACCTGATTTTCACCATGGTACTTACCCAGGGCGCCACTGAAGTGGTTTTCACCATTGGACAAAATATTTTTTTGTTTACTTTTTTTATTTTTTTCAATTTTTTTTGTGTCACAAGGCACCTATTTGCCAGGTTTTCACCAAGTCACGATTTTTTATTTGTATTTTTGAATTTTTTTATTTTTATGTATTTTTGAATTAGGATATTCTAAAGAGATATGTGTAAAACCTGTGAAGTTGCATGTTGTTGATAGGATCCTCCAAATTTTTTCCCTCTATGGTTGAGAGCTGATATGCACTAGATCCATAGGCTGTTGTGATGATGTAAGAACCAAGCCAATTTGGTTCAAACTTTCCCTTCTTCTCTCTGTCTTGCTGATTTTTGGGGTTTTCCTTGAGAACTAAGTCACCTACTGCAAATGTGCGAGGCTTTACCTTATGATTATAGCTGCAAATCATTTATTATTGATAAGCCTTGAGATTATTAAAAGCAGTTTGTCTTCATTCATCCAATAGTTCTAGTTCTTGTAAGCGAGAGACCCTGTAGTCTTCATCACTGATAATGTTGTGCAAAGAGACTTGTAAATATGATAACTTGACCTCAATAGGAAAGATAGCTTCAACGCCATAGACAAGTGAATAAGGTGTGGCTCTTGTAGGTGTGCGAACACTTGTGCAGCAGGCCCAAAGTCCAAGATTAATTTGGATATGCCAATTTTGGCGAGCATGATCGACTGCCTTTTTGAGGATTTTAAGAATAGTTTTATTAGATGCCTTAGCTTGACCATTACCTTGGGGGTAATAGGGAGTGGAGAAACGATGGGTAATATGAAAGTGATCACAAAGTTCACGAACATCTTGGTTTTTGAAGGGACACTCATTATCAGTGATGATGGAAAGAGGAATACCGTACTGAAAAATGATATAGTTGAGAATGAATGTAGCAATCTGTTTTCCAGTGACTTGTGTAAGAGACCCGACTTCAATCCATTTTGTGAAATACTCTGTGGTAGTGATAATGAATTTGTGGCCATTGGAGGAAGGAGGGTGAATCTTGCCTATGAGATTGAGTTCCCACTAGCAAAAGGGCCAAGGAGTCACAATCGGTTGAAGTTCGTGTGCTGGCGCATGAATAAGATCTCCATGAATTTGACATTGCTTACATTTATTGACAAATGGATATGAATCTTTTTCCATATTGGGCCAGTAATATCCAGTCTTGATGAGTTTCTTGGCTAAGGTATGACCACTAGAATGTGGACCACATATTCCTTCATGAACTTCATGTAACACAATCTAAGCTTCATCCCTTTCTAAACATCTAAGGAGAGTACCATCTAGACCTCAACAATATAGCATATTAGCTAAAATGACATATCGAGAAGATTGGCGAATGAAAGTGCAGCGTTGGTTGTTGGATAATTCAAGAGGAAGGGTGTTGTTATGAAGGTATGTAAAAATAGAACTGTATAACTGGGAATCAGGACTAACAACACATATCATCTGAGTAGGAGTGATCTCATACGAGGGAACCAAAAGTTTATCCACCAAGAACTCATAGCGGGTTTCATTTTGTGATAGATCGATTAGTGAAGCAATAGTAGCCATGGCATCTGCGACTCGATTATGCTTTCTTGGTATCTACTCAAAGGTTAACTTCATGAAATATTGCTTGAAGTCATCTACCATTTTCTTGTAAGGCATTAATTTTGCATCCTTTGTTCGGTAGTCATTGGTTGCTTGACGAATTACTAGTTGAGAATCCCCAAAAACATGAAGTTCTTGGATCTTCCATTGAATTGCAATCCATAATCCAGTTGTTAATGCCTAGTATTCTGCTATGTTATTAGTGCAAGGAAATGATAATTAGTATGATTTTGGAATGGAATCCCCTTGAGGTGTGATAAAGAGGATGCCAACTCCTACACCATGCTATGTGTATGAACCATCAAAGTACAGTTGCCAAGGCTTTGTGTGTGATACCATCAAGATGGATTCATTTGGAAACTCTGAAGTTAAAGGAGTATCATCTATCATGGGTGCATCTGCTAACTGATTTGCAATAGCTTGTCTCTTTATTGATTTTTTGTCTACATATTCAATGTCAAATTTATTCAAGAGCATCACCCATTTGGCTAATCTGCCAGTAAGCATCGCCTTATTGAGAAGGTACTTTAATGGATCAATCCTTGCAACCAACTTAGTTTTATGAGTTAGCATGTAATGTCATAATTTCTGCAAAGCAAAAACCACAGCAAGACACACACGCTCAATTGGTGTGTAGTTTAACTCATAACCAACCAAAGTACGACTAATATAATATACTTCCTTTTCTTTGCCCTCAACATCTTGTTGCGCTAAGAGTGCCCCCAGTGTTGTTGATGTAGTTGATATGTAGAGTAATAGGGGTTGTTCTAGGACTAGTGGCATCAAGACTGGTGGATTTCAAAGATAATATTTAAGTATCTAAAAAGCCTGTTGACAGTTATCATCCCATTTGAATTTGATGTTTTTGTGTAGCAAGTGTTGAAAATGATGACATTTATCTACAAGTTGTGCTATGAATCTTCGTATGGACTGGAATCTTCCTTGTAAAGATCGAAGTTGACTTATATTTCTTGGTGGTGGAATTTCTAGGATTACTTTAACTTTTGTGGGGTCGGCTTCAATTCCTCTTTTTGAAACAATGAATCCCAAGAGCTTCCCAGAGGTTACTCCAAAGACACATTTCTTGGGGTTTAGTCTTACTTTGTATTTTTCCAACCAATCAAAAATGACTGAAAGGATGTCCAAATGTGTCTATGTCTATTGATTTTCCCAAGAGGTCGTCAACATAATGTTCTACAGTTACATGAATGAGATCATGAAAGATAGTGGTCATGGCTCATTGGTATGTAGCACCTGCATTCTTTAGCCTAAAGGGCATGACATTCCAACAGAAAGTTCCCCAAGGACAACTAAATGTTGTTTTGTGCTGATCCTCAGATGCGATTTTTATTTGATTGTAGCCAGAGAATTCATCCATAAAAGATAACATCGCATGACTTGCTTTAAGATCTACAATCAGGTCGATGTTTGGCAGTGGAAAATCATCTTTAGGACAAGCCTTATTGATGTCTCTAAAATCTGGACATATTCTAATGCTGTGATCCAGCTTACTGACTGGTACCAAGTTTGAGATCCATTCAGGATAATGAATTGGGCATATGAATCTGACATCCAACAATTTTTTAATCTTTGCCTTGACCAATAATGCCACTTGTGGATGCATCTTTCTTAATTTTTGTTTCATTGGCTTTGCCCCCGGTTTAACTGTCAAATGATGCATTACTAAATCCGGATCTAGTCCAGGCATATCGACATATGACCATGCCAAAATTGATTTGTCACTCTATGAAGAAACTTATGAGCTTCGGTCTTTCTTTCTCTGTCAAAGATTGTGCTAGGAAGATGTTATGTGGAATCTCTTCTGTACCAATGTTTGTTTTGATGGTCTCCTCTACTAACATGGATGATTTTTCTTCATATGATGCCAGGAGAATGTCGAGCCTTCCATCTTCGGGTGCCTTAGAGAGGTTTTCACCCTCAGATAAAACCTTTCTTTTTACATTTTTGGAGTCAGACAGTGCCACAATGTGGTTTTCACCATAAAAACCATGACTTGTTTTTATTTTTATCTTTTTGCGATTGGAAGGCCCAATACCCTCACCAAAATATGTCACACTGTTGATTTCTATAGTGTATCCCGCCTCATGGTCCCCAAGCGGAAGATCATCTCATATGCCTAAATAGTCGATAAAGGCTTCATCATTTTGGAATATGTTGAATTGTATAGGTCCTTAATGGTCCCAATGAATAAGTTGGTGGTGAACAAGGGGAATGCCTTCAATGTTTTCACAGTCAGCAGGTGTTAGGGTGTGGATATAATTATATTTAGGTATGTCAAGGTATTTTTCGAGGTCATCATTTGCACTCTCCTCATCTATCTCGATTGTGAACGAGTCCAAATTGTTGTAATGAAAAGCGCATTTCGGAATGGGTGTCCTCATTCTTCGTGATTTCGACCTAGAACCTAAAGATAAAACTGTGTGGGATCCTCAGGGGTTGTTTCTTGACCAACTTTGAATTTTCTATGAAATTCCTCTTCTTTTGTGGGTTCACCTAGTTCTCGGAATGTCTCGGTGAGTTCATAGTCACTGGAGGATTTGTCTGAACCCCATTCCCATTCATTAGAGTTAGTAGAATAGTGGATCTCTTGTTGATCATTGGAAATCATGATTTGTAATGCTTCTTCTGATTTGTGAGTGTTTACCCTAGAAGAGATGAAACCAAGCCCTTTTGAGTGCTGATTTTTAAATGCCAATTCTGGTTGCAAAGGTTGAGTGATACCTTCTTTTCTTAAGCAAAGAGGACTTTTACCATCATACCCAAACTTTTGTAGGATCTTGAATCCTTTTCCATATTTTTCACATAATATCTTGATGTGATCTTGCGTACCATCTTCAGGGTCTTTGTAAAGCATTTTGTATAAGTCTTCTTCTTCCATTTCTCCCCACTTCTGGAATATAGTAGGATCCCATTTTAATGGAATGATAGATACCTGTTTAGAAGGATGTGGTCATCCATATTTTTTTGGTAAACTCATAACTTGTCGCAAGTACATGGTTTGATTTAGAGTGTATTCACCCATGCCTTTGTCTTGATATTTCCCTTTAAGCTCACCTTGCTTTGATGTTGAAGGTTTTAATGATTCAAGGTCAATATATGCAGAAGATGGGATAGCCTCTCTATTAATTGGAATTATTGTTTTGGCTTTTGGCCTCAAGTTATTGAAATATATAAATGGATTAGGATCACCATTAACTGTTACTTCAACTCCATTATGAGGAAACTTAATGCATTGATGGTATGTAGATGAGACTTCTCTCATCTCATGAATCCATGGACGTCCTAGCAATATGTTGTATTTGAGATCTAGGTCTAGGACTTGACAAACCACATCCTTTGTAACCAACCCTACTCTGAGAGGTAAGGTGACTGTGCCTTTGGATGAACGCTCTTCATCATCATATGCCTTGATGGTAATTTTGTTTGTAGCATTCACAACTTTATCAGAATATCCCAATTGTATTATTGTGTTCAAAGTACATATATTGAGACCAACTCCTCCATCTATCAGAATTGGTTTTATTCGATGTTTGTGTAGGAAGGCTTCAATGTGTAAAGGTGCATAATGTGGTTGGCTTATAGATGCATCGTCAGCTTCCATGAATGTAAGGGAGTGTGGAACGGAAAGGTATCCCACCGTGGCTTGAAATTGGTCCACATTCAGATCAATGGGGATAGAAGTGTCTCTCAAAGTTTTGTCAAGAATGGCTTTATGTGCGGGGGATATGCGTAAAATATCAAGGATGGAGATAAGTGCAGGCGTTCTCCCTAATTGTTCTACCAGATCATACTCAGGTTTGGTTGCTGAGGAAGTGGTGGTTTTAGCTAGAGCACCTTGCAAAGTGATCTTACCTCGATGAGTTGTGACATCACATTCAAAGGTAGATTTAGAAGAAGGTCCAATTCCTTGTAGGACAACTTTGGGTAGAATTTTCTGGTGTTTTGTCCTTGATGATAATGGTAGAGACATAATTGTCCATCATAATGTGATTAACAGTTGAATCATAGTTATAGGATGCTCTGGTATAGTTGTTCTGCTAATCTATGGCTTTGGCTTTTCCCTTATCATGTTTAGGGAATAGTTCCTTAAAAATCTCATGTTCTTGATTGGATGAATGTCCTTCGATCTCAATATCACTTCTATCAATAAGATCTTGTATGATGTTCTTGAGTCGATGACAATTTCCTATTTTATGTCCCTTGCTCTTGTGATATTCACAATACTCATCATCATTCCACCAGTTTGGTTTGACCTTTGGCTCATATGGAGGATTGTCTTGTTTGCCACTAGCTTCTTGAAAGATGATTCAAGTGGTTCTCCCAATGGGGTGTAATTCCTTCGTGGTTTGGAAGTTGTTTTAGTATTCACTTGGTTGTTTGTAGAACTTGATCCAGAAAGAATGATTTTGGGTCTCACTATGTTTGCATCAACAACGCCATCATTTACTGTGTTCTTGTTTTTGTTCCAAAATTGTGGCTTGTCTTTTTCTTTTGAAGTCCTCTTTGTTTTCTTTGAATATCTTAATTACTCCTTGTTCAATTAAGACATTCTATCGCTAAGCCTTTCTCAATGATGTCCTTAAAAGTAGACAAACAAGATTTCCTTAAGTCATAACCGATTTCTCTGTGGACATTCTATGTGAACATCTCTACCATTTGTTTTTGTGGAATTTCACAAGAGAATATGTTGGCTAAATTCCCCCATCTTTGTAAGAATGATGAAAATGACTCCCCATCCTTTTGCTTGGTGTTGCACAAAGTGGTGTTTAATATGTCTATCTCTATGCTGTATGAGAAATGTTGGATAAAATCTTCTACTAGATCACCCCATGACTTAATTCCAGGTGGAAGTTGGGAGAACCATTCCATAGCTTGATCACCTAAGCTTTGTGGGAACAATCTCATCAGACATGTTTCTTCTGCTGCTACCTCAATGCAAGCTGTGAAAAATTGTCTTATATGTTCCTTAGGGTATCCTTTGCCTCTGTACTTTTCAAACTTAGGTGTTACAAAATGTGTAGGAAATGGAGGCATTGAAATATTTCTATCAAATGGATAGGGACACATGTCTCTCATTGTGTAAGTTGGCTTTGGTGTATTGATGTCCTCCATCTTATTTTGTAAGTCCTTTATTTGTTGTTCCAAATAGTTCTTGGGTGGAGACCGACTTCTTGGACCATATCCCATGCCTAAGCCATCGGGTGGAGGAAGAGGATACTGCATATATGGATGTTATTGATCACAAACATGTTCATATGGAGGAGGTCTATAATGATACTGCGTATGGGAACTAATTGGTATAGAGTCATAATGAGGAATGGAATATCTTCTTTGTCCATGTATATCATATTCTACAGGCATGTCATGAGTTTGTTCTTGTGTGTTGCCCCCAAATTTGACACGGGGTTTCCTTGTGTCCAAATTTTGAGCATGCCTCTGGATATCCAATTGCTTTTGACGTTGGTCGTTAGCAATGGTATGCAATTGAGTGTATTTATCTGCATAAGACTTTCATAATGATCTGTGTCGATGGAGTTGTTCATGAGATGCTCTTTCATGAGTATCATAAGCTTGACCATGTGTATTTGGGACCTCAAGTTTTTGAAACAAGGATGATGGTGACTCAAGCACAAAACATGGTCCTCTAGTACCTCCACTATTAGGTCTCCTTTGATCCATGTTGAGTTGAGTTTCTTGCATAGGTTGTTTTTCCACTATTTGAGACATGTCAAAATCATGAGGTATCTTAGCTCCACTTTGTGCCATCACTTGTAAGAAATATTGTCTATCTCTTCTCATGATTTCCTTAACAAATCTATTAAAATGGGGATCCATAATAGAGTCTTCCACTTCCGTTGAATGCACTGAAATGTTGTATGTATTGTCATTGTGTATATCATTGTTGTTTGTATTATCTACGTTCTCAACGTTTTGAGTGTTTCTATAAGTGTCCATATCAGGTAATGTGGAATGATCAGAATTGAAGAAGATATCATTGGCATACTCATAGGCACTCATGTTTGCGGACTCTTGAGCCTATTTAGCTTATCTCCTAGATTTTTGGGAACAGGTTTCAACCATGAACTAGGTCTTGACCAAGATGTGTGAGACTAGATGAAAATGGAAAGATTATGAAAGACCAAGAGTTGGATGGAATGTAAATGAATCTGAAGTGCACTTGCAATGTCCAAAGTGTAAGACCAAGTGTGTATGTAGTAGAGTAGGTGTGGCTTCCAAAGAGACGATAGTCTCTCTTGATGAGGTAAGTTGACCTTGACTCTAAGTAAGACCAAATGAGACCCAAAGGTGATAGACCATGATGAGGGACCACTTAAAAAAATGTTGTTGTATGTAGTATGTTGATGAAGTAAGATGAGGACAAGCAAGTAACCTTGTGACTCAAGTTTAAACAAATGTGAATATAATGCAAGGTGTAAAGCAATGATGGACTTTGTGAGACCCATAAATAGGTTGAATGCTAGATGAAAACCCAGAGAGATAACCTAGGAAGCTTAATAAGTCTGAAACTAATTGATCTTGTTTGCTAAACTGTAAGTGTTTCTCAATGCTAAACACAGACGTGCATGTATACTTCACAGACACGGTTCCTAACACAGATGTTTTTGAACACTGTACAGATGTGTTTCTAAGATTTTGTGAATGTAGTTTTTCTTGTGATAAAACAGATGTGATTAAATGACACAGACATGTTTAAACACTGCATAGACGCGTTTCCAGAAACTAAGTGCAATTTTTCCAATTTTGTAAAGTTGTTGTTGTGACCAAATCTGATTTTTTTTTACTGTTTTTCGCGAAAAGAGGACACAATGTTGATGAGGACTCAATTTTTGAAAGTGTTTGGACTCAAAATGGCTCCAAAGAAAGTGTGTTGTTTGATGTAAAAATGTTTTGCATACACTTGAAGACACAAAAGACACAATATTTTGATGTTTGATCTTTGAATGTTTGAATGTTTAAAAGAAGACAAGCACAATTCTTAAGGTTGGTCAGGATAACAGTTGTTGATCCCACATGGTGTTTCCCCCGAGGCTACACTATTCAAAGCGGATACTTAGATGCTTGACCCCATTGGCCCCGCCCTCGACAATCACTTCTCCGAGGCAACCAAGCACCAGTCCCCACGAAAACTCTCCATGGCAAACTTTGTATCTCTACTAAGAACTGTATGTGTGTGGGCCTCTCCAGAGGTCCGACCTCTTGCCCCAACAACTAGAAGGATTTTGACTTTCTAAAATAAAAAGGTGCTAGTAAGGGCATCCACTCATGTGGCCATACATGCGCCACTTTCAGCTTTGTAAATACAAAAAGCTCCCAACCGATAGGGGTTACGCCCTACTATTAATCAAATAAATTTTATCAAATGGGTTTATGGGGAAACATAGTGTCGGTATGAACTAATCAGCACACGTTACCCATGGCTTTCACCATGGATACAGTTATTTATAGTGGTTCGAAAGAGGTGGGTTTTTCTCGCTACCACTTGGGTCATTCTCTCCTCACTAGTAGTCCTAATGACCACATGAGGAGATAGGCCCTCTAGAGATTAAACAAAAAGAGCCTATTGCGCAAGACACAAAAGAAATTGGTTCAATTTTAGTGCACCAATTGAAGTGTTTGGTAATCTATGAAAACAAGGCACATAATAAAGATTAAAAAAAAGCCCTTACCAAAATTCTACAACAAAGATTTGTTAGTAGTTTTGCAATAATACCCCTCCTGCAAGCACACAAGTTAGGTAAATTTTAGATCCAAAAGACTTTGTAAAATAGGGGCCTTCAACAAGACATGTTGCTTCAAGGACAAGCTACACAATTTTTTAGCTAGATCACAAGATGTTAGCTCGAATAAACCAGATTTGAAATCCACAAAATAAAGCCTTAAAACTAGAACAAAAAACCAAAAATTGTAAAATCAGAAACACAGACGTGATTGAATCTCACACACACGTGGTTAAAAGACACAAACGTGCCTTAAACCCTCACAGACGTGCTTCGGCAACACAGACACAGTTGAAAGATGCACAAACGTGATTCGAGAACACAAACGCGACCCTGCAATCTGTAAAAAAGTAAAATAATGTCAAAGACATAGACATGATTCTAGAGGTCATAGACACGACATAAAAGCAAAAACATGGTTCTGATATGCGCAGATGCGGAAAATGTCAAAATGTTGTTAGAAAATGTCAGATCTGCAACTTCAAAAACACAAAATCTGTAACAAAGATGTTAAATGCCAAAGGGACAAGGGTCCCACCAGGCGTGCCAAAATGTTTATGGTAAAAATGGAAACAACAATATTGAAATACTGAATGAATTCAACCACAAAACCCTAGCCTAACAACAACAAATATCCACCATAACATATAAAGATTACTTAAGATAGTGTAAATCAACAAAATCACAAAGATGATACCATCACATGTCTAATAGGGTTTGAATCTCCATTCTTCCTATCTCCATTGATATTGCTTGATATATTTGCTCCCATATTTTATTTGTGCACAAGAGCTCAACAAAGAACGAAAATGTGGTTGATAGCTAGATCGCATATGAAAGTTTGAATGCTAGAATGCTTGAGAGTGCTAATAGTTGAATAGGGTTGATAATGAAAGAGAGTATCCTCTTATATAGAAGACACTATAAGAAATGGAGGGATACGATTGAGAGGTGTAAAAGATAGATGGTTGACTAGGATTAGAGGTTAGGTAAAGAAAATAAGAAAATAATGAGAGGGTAGGTAGTGTAGGAATTAAGAGATGAATGACATGTGTCATGGGTAGAAAAGGATAATGAATTAATTAAATAAATAAAGATTTAATTAATTAATAGAGGAAGCAGGATCAATTAAATAAATAAAATATTTATTTAATTTAGGAAAGGATAATTTAAATAAATAAAAGTATTTATTTAAATAAGAAATAAGGCTAGAAGAGGATAAATGAATTAATTAAATAAATATATATTTATTTAATTAATAGAAGAATTGGGATAAAAATGATTAAATAAATAAAAAGATTTATTTAATTAGACAGGACAATTTTAGGTGTCTACAACAACAAAGGAATAGAAAACCTAAGAGGTAATCCATGACTCTCTCTTTCTCATAAGAAGTAGCCGACATGCGTTACCCCCCTAGGCTCTTTCGTATTCCATGAGTGTGTATGAGAGTGGGATTAGGGTTTCCATACTTAGTCTCACATTTTTCCCTACACACACACTTCACTTGGATGGCTTAACACATTCTCCAAGACCACCGACACAATAAACATCAGCTATGTCAACATAAATAGCCATCTCAACTAGGTCGGCCACAAAACCTAATTACATCATGAATTTACAATTAGATTACAAGAGATCATAATAGATCACTATCCATATGATTACAACAAATTACAATGCAATATCAACTGTTGGTTGATCTTAACTCATCACAAAAATTTGATCTGTATCCTCAAAACACTCTACTAAGTGTTTTGTTGATTCCCAAAAAAATCTTCCTTGAATCATGCCAAAATAGCCTTCAAATCTTTCACGTGGGTTGTGTTGTGTTACCAACTTCATGTAGACTCGTTTTCAATCACCGTCATAACAGAAATCATTACCAGTTTGATGATTTCTTCACCAATCATTAAAACCTACTAAAACCTTAACAAACCTCCATCAGAAATTTGAAACATGCCTTCTGGTAATCATCACAAGTTCAAGGTTCCAGTCACATACACCTTTCCATGATACAAGTTCACCATCCAAACCGCAAACACCAATCATCGCTGCTCAATCGATCCAATCAAAACAATTATGCTTTACCGGTTAAAGTCCTATTTCACATACTTTAGCTCTCTGTCGGTAAAACTTGTCTTCCACTAAACCAAATCACTTAGATGACAAAACAAAACATTAGGAACATCAGTTGACAGCAATGACAACACAAATAACTGATCATGTCATCTATTCATCAAATCTCAATCTCTTCATCACAAATAGACTTCTATCTTTTACCGATGCAGTCATCCAATTTCAACTGCATCACCTGATATGCTTCAGTTATGCCAAATGCCAACAAAACACTGATTCACCCCTCCGCTCTCAGTGTTCTTGGATTCCAACATTATACATACGAGCAATGGTCTTATAAGATTGTTGATTGGATTGCATGAATCTATTGTATAAGTCAAAAGTTTCTCCTTTAAAAGGTTTTCCATTAATGGACCTAACTTTCTTAGGAGAACGAATTGCTACACTCACATGAATGTAAGGTCTTTTAGGCCTTTGAGGGGTTGTAGAGACAACAATAACAATCACTGACTTTTCATCTTCGAATGAGGATGTCCTAGAGGATGACTCCTTTTTTACATCCCTTTTAGAAATTGATGCTTCTAATAAGTCATCTTAAACTTCAACCAACATGTCAAAGTCATCCCTAGACAATGCTTTATTGAAAGAATCAAACTCTAAAAGAAAGAGATCCGACATTAGGCGGTTTCACGTCAGGTTCATGAAAAATGTAGGGGAGGAAATTTGTCACCTCTAAGTTCATGAATCTTGGAGGACAAATTAATCCACCGCTACCTCACTTAGATTGGCGCTAAGATGAGCTAGGGGATAATGAAGCTAGACTATTATCTATGTGAAGGTAAATAACATATCAAAATGCAAAAACACAAAGATATAAGAAAGCTGAATTTACAAAATAGCATAGGATTGAAAGTAAATTATACCACTGAAGTGGGCAGCTCTCAGGTCCTGGATGCCAACGCGGGGTGTAGACTACAACGTGACATGTTGTCATCTATACGTCCCACGAACACAAAAAACTCCAGAAACTCTATTGTAACTTACCTCCAACGTGCAAGACCTATTCGCCACTTGCACACATAGAGACAAGAAAATTGTTGGGGGGCTGTATAGGGGCATGCCTCAGTCAGATCCTCATTCAGGTGTTTCCACTACCAAGGACAGCTAGATAGATAAATTGGAAGATAAAATTGGTAAATTGTTAAAATGCAAATAGAAACTATACTTCGCTTAATGGAAGCAAACCCCAATTACAAATGATATGAAATTGGTAAAATTTGGTAAGATGAATGCACCTAGATAATAGATACACCCACAATGTAACAAGATAAATTGCATGCAATGATAAAATAGAGAGCAAGATAAAGAGAAGACAAGGCATGTAGCCAAACCCCTCCTTTTGAGTTGTGAGCATGACGAAGCTCACAATACGTCCATGCTAGTAAGATCTTTGCAAGATAGTTGAGCTTGGTAGTGTTGGTAGTATGTCCAAGAGAGCAAGAGAACGAGAGATAAAGAGAGCAAGAGTGCAAGCACATAGTTTGAGAGCCAAGAGCCAAGAATCCTAGAAGAGAACCCCTCCAATTGAGCTAGGAAAAGGTTTTTAAACCTGAAAGAGGCACAAAGAACTATTACGGCCGGAGACGAGCCAAAGGACACACACCAACCAACATCTGACTCTCCACTAGATTTGAGATTCTGCGAGCTTATTGGGATATTAGCATGGTGCACTGATGTTAGCACAACACACTATTGTCCCATCAAATATAAGCCAAAATGGGGTCTTAGGCTAAAGGGAAACACTTTGTCTTTAGGGCACATGATGTCAAAATGATGGGATTTTGATCATGAGTTCACCATTAATGCACTAGGTGCCATGTATAAGTGTCATAAATGCAGTAGGCACAATTTAGGACACTACAAACACTAACAAGAAGTGTCAGTGTCCTCAAAACTAGGACACCTAGCGTTGTTGTCCTCAAGAACTAAGGCACCTAGCATCAATTTCCTCTTTGTTTGGGCTAGAATTTAGTAAGCAGATAGTTCAGAAGCTCTAGACATTAGATCTTCTCTCCACACTCATTTGGATACCTAATAGAACTAGGGTGGCTAGCCACAATGTCTAGTCATTTTGGTTTCTAGTTTCTGTCGTAGGTGCATTTATGTATCACTATTCTCGATTTGTACTTTCTTGTAGCTTACTATTATTTATCAGTCAGTTTTATCAATTTACATGTTCATTCATACATACTTTAGGACCTAGTTAGTTAACATTTAAATCAAGCAAGAAAGTTTTCAAGAAACAAATGAATATAAGCTAAAGATTGTTTGTCTCTCTTTGAGTAAGAGTAAGTCAAGCATAATACCCCTTTGTGGCTTGTATTCAAATGTTTAATGAAAGAGGGTTTGGTCCTAGTTGAATTTATAGCTAGAATAGTACATCCCTTTTTCATCACTAAATAGATGGAAAAGTGTTTAAGTGATTATCAAATCATAATCAAAATTGGATTAGTGTCAAATGATATAGTTGTTACAAACACCTTGTTAAACATGCTTGCAAATGAGGAAACATTTTACCACAATAATGTTTAATGGAATACCATCATTGTGTGATAAATACTATATGGGCCTATTGAAAATTATATAGTTATGAAGTTGCACTTTGAAACTTTACAACCAAAAAAAACATTTTCTTGCATACACATTCCATTTAAATTATAGTTGGAAGATGGATTCATTTGGAAATTTTGTGTACTTTAAATTATTCATATCAAAGATCATAAGTTCTTGGAAAGTTTTATTGTGTAAATTATATTGAAAGACATAATTCACAACATGAACAATGTAAATCCAATGTTCAAGTGCAATTGGAAACTTCAAATCCTTCATTGGCATGAGAGAAATGAGTAAAGGGTATTCTTCAAGTTTTTTCACTACTCTCAAACATGTTTTTTTATTGTCTTGACTACAATTCATTTAAGAAGAAAATTTAATTAGAACGAAGAGGCTAAAAGTAAACAACGAAAAGTTTTGAAGGCTTCACCATTGACCAACTTAAATATCAAACAAATTTATGGTATACAAAACATTGTTATCAACTGAAATTACACCCTTATTGGAACTAGTTTAGCATTCCAACAAAACATGGCAATGATCTCAACAAGTGGAACCTTGCAAATGAGATCAAATATGCAAAGAAGGTTGACTTTATTTGTAACATAAATGCAGACTGAAGGCTTTGCCATCAACCAACTTAAATACCACACAAATTTGTGGTATAAAAACTTGTAATTGGCTAAAATTGCACCCCTACTAAAGTTGGTTTAGCATTCTAGTGAAACATGGGAATGAAATCAAGGTGTGGGAGCTCACAAATGAGATCAAACCTCTAGAGAAGGCCAAATTTATTAGTAACTTGGATATAAAATGTTAATCCAACACATACAATTTAAACCTAATTCTATTCTGATGAATAATGATGAATAGTAAATACCTAATAGGTACTGAGAGGGGGGGGGTGAATCAGTACAACCAAAAACTTCTCCGACAACTTAAATTGCAAAGACTGCACTAACTAACAAACAAAATCATCAACCTAAATCAAGACAATACTGATAAAACACAGTAAGACTGTAAAAGACAGAAACCGATAACACTTAGAGCTTCTCAAAACCTAATATCTCATTTCAACTTCACCCATATGCTTAAGCAGGAAATACATTAGAAATACAATGACCATTAGATCAACATGCTTTACCGCTTAATAGACATCACATGAAAAAGCATCACACATAACACATTGATTTTTCACATGGAAACCCAACTGGGAAAAACTACGGTGGGGATGAATACCCACAAGTTGTTCTTGAACTCTTTTGAAGTCCGCTCTATTAGGAGCCTAATCTGGTTAAAGATTTTACAACGGGTTTTGTTAGGAACCGATCTTGCTAGGGATCACCTGGTTAAGGGATGGCTAAATACTCGATTAGAGGTTAAAACCCTGTTAAAGGTTACCTCGCAAGAGGATTTAAAGAACTCAATGATTTTGAGTCACCCTATTAAAGGATTTACAAAAAGCCTGTTAAAGCTACCCGGTAAAGGGATTTTCCAACTGCTGAAATGGTTAGAAGTCAAAAGTTAATACACTGATCTGATAACAACACTCAATGCCAAGGCAGATCCACTTTAGTTCCTTTACATCTGCAGTCACACTCTGTAGTTCTCTACTCACTTCTCTAGACTGGCAAGAATCACCTCACATACAATCATTTTCCAACAACTTCAAATGAAAAACATCATCGACCTTATAGATAACAATTAGGTCAGTGGCCAAAACCTAAAACCCTAAGCATCTAGGTTATCAATACAGTCGGTCCAATCCTAATCGTTTAATCACATTACATAGGATAAAACAATCTTGAACAAATCTCAAGACGTTCTGCATTGTCTGTTCTTCACCGCTTCTGGAAGCTAATAACCCATCATGCACTCTCCACCGTTTACTAGATTTTGCACATTCCCAAGGTAGATAGAATCAATCTCTTCATGCAAGATCCTCAAGGAAATCCTTCACGCACAAGGCTGACGTGGCAATGCGATCTAATCTTCATTTCAATGCTAACTCATCACAAGATGTCGTCGATCGAATCGCACAGACTTGGAATGCATCAACCAGAAACCTTGAAGCTGAGACTACCAACTGGTAGTCATATTAGTGAAACCCTGATACAAACTTTGCATATACCAGTTCACTTGCCAGTTTACTTACTTCAACATACCGGTTCACATTTCATCATACCGGTTCACTTATACTGATTCACACTTCATCATACGGGTTCACTTATACCGATTCACACTTCATCATTCCAGTTCACACTTCAACGTATTGACATCAATGACAACATACACTATCATTATGTCATCAAGCTCTGCACATATGCCAACTTTTGTAATTGGCTAAAATTGCACCCCTACTAAAGTTGGTTTAGCATTCTAGTGAAACATGGGAATGAAGTCAAGGTGTGGGAGCTCATAAATGAGATCAAACCTCTAGAGAAGGCCAAATTTATTTGTAACTTGGATATAAAATGTTAATCCAACACATACAATTTAAACCTAAAACCTAATTCTATTCTACCAATTTTCAAGGAAAATGTGAAGAAGGAATAGAAAAAATGAAATGGGTGGTGAAGCACCTAGATCAAACAGTGTTTCTTCTTGCTCACAACACAGTGAACCAATTAGATTGTTTGACGAAACTCACACAATTCTTGACAATGCTAGTTTCTAGAGGTTTGAATGAAGGTTAGGGTTTGATATATATTGAGATGGAAAGGGTTTATCCATAATTTATTGGAAATGTGCCTCTAATTCACTTGACATGTTCGGGTTGATCGGGCTAGCCTACACCGATGGAACAACAGAGTGGAAGACTGCATCAGAGTTGTGCCGATGATCTGATGGAGTTGTCTTAGGTGGTCCGAGTTGACATCGACTATCGGGGGTTCCGGTCTAGAGTTAAGCCGATACCTGATGAAGTCGCCTTAGGCGATTGGGTCAATATCAACTATCGAGTTAATATGCTGAAGGCTACGCCGAAGTCTCGATAAGTCCGTCTTGTTCTGTCTCAAAGTGCTTCGCTCATCGGGATAGTATTTTTGGGCTTGATCCTATAAGCTGATGAGACCACTCTCTGTTATCGAAGATCTGAGTAACCTCGCAGTGCTTGTGTCGATGTCCCGATGAGACCACCTTAGGTTATCGAGATAACATTGCATGTCGGGCTAACTGTGCAGGGTTGGTGTCGATGTCTCGATGAGGTCTGCTCTTATCTATCGAAGATTGGGATAACATCTTACATGCCTTACCGATGACCCGATGGAGTCACCTTCGATGATCGCATATCATCGGGCGATCGACTTTACTATTTGAAAGCTATACCGATGACCGATGGAGTGGAGACCGACTGCGGGAGCGAAATCGAAACGAGATCCAAAAAAGTTAACTCTTGGACACTAAGGATGCGACTATCGATGTATTTGAATACGAAACTGACCTGACTCCTTGCTGCATGTGGGATAGTTGGTTTTCCATGAATACAGACCGACACAAGCAGATAGTTAGACTTCAAGTTGTTGGTGCAGTTGCTTAGATGAATCATCGACTAGTTTGGTATTTGAAGCCAAATGTGAACTGAATGAAGGGTTACAAGTTACGATAGCTATTGAGTGTTGTATGTTAATCTGGAACAGTTGTACAACAGAGTGAAGGAAGTCTGCAGACTGGACTTTATTGTATTGTTTTTGACATATTGTTAATAAAGTCGATTATTTGTTGCTGGTGGGTTTTTCTCCCGAAAGGGTTTTTCCACGTTAACTCTATGTGTTATATCTCTATGTTGTTTATTTGTGTATGCTCATGCTTGTGCCATATTCTATACATGTTGAAAAATTGTATACACTAGTCTATTCTCCCCTGCAAATTGACATTAGGGAAGCGAATTTCCGCACTTGCTTTCCTTACACAATTATCACCTACAAACTGTAATGGTGAAAATTAGGGTTTCCACCATTAGATATAGTAAAACCTCTATTTTTTCTTAATTACCATTAAATTAGGGAAAGATAGGAATTTGATAGATCTAAACCTAATAAATATAGATTCTAATTAGATTCCAAGGGTTTTTAAATATGCATCTTCTTTCCCTTGAGTTGAATTGAATTGTTGAATTTGCTGAAATTAGGGTATATGTGCCAGAATTGAGATAAAAACATGGAAACGGTGAGCTATAGTCATCGGATCTAGCAACAAACTTGGATCTGGAGAATATAAATGTATTCAGACCTATTTCCAAAAGGAGCTCCTAAAATATCAAGACCGGGATGGTGGTTGCTCTGGTCCTCCCCAATTTTTGCACTCCAAAGGAGATCTATTCATCTCTATAAATAAAGCCAATTTTGAAGATTGCAGCTCCATAGCTGCTCCTGGGCACACTAGAGAAGGGAAATAGGTTGGGAATAAGGGTTTTCCTAAGTCGAACCCTAGTTTAGGAATTAAACTTGAATGAAATATTGCAAATACTGAAATAAATAATGGAAAGATATACCTCAAATCTATAATGGTTGATAATGATTCTTTTCTTATTGAATGTAATCACATATGTTGTATGAAATGACATGAACATGACAAAACCCCAATCACACACACATGCTTGCATATGAATGATGTAATCTTCCTCCACAATGGTTGAATGAGGAATATGCAGCCTTGAAGACTTTTGAAAATGCTTGATGATGAATGCTTCAACGCTTTAGGTCGAATGTAGATGAATACTTATGATACTTGGATGAAATTAGGTTGATCAAATGTCTTTATATATGAGGATCTAGGTCAATTTACCAATTAGGTCATCCTCCAATGGTCAAATAGATCCACCAATTTCATTTCTTGTCGGAGAGATAAGTCCCATCCTCCACTTGAAAAATGGGCCCCATTGAGGGGAATTAGGGCGCTAGTGCCATGACCAAAATTTAGGCCCGGAGAGGAGGACACCCCTCCAAAGAGTCATTTGTAGGTGTATATGGCATTAAAATTGGAGTTAAGGCACTGAATGAATCCAAATAGGAGATGAGGGGGAGATGCGTTAAAGTAGGGGCACAAATATGAGGTGTAAATTGGCTCGATTACAATTTATGATGCTACGCAAACAAATTGAACACAACATTCAAACATAGAAAATTATATGGAATAATGTATATAAACATAGAGGCAAGAAGAATTGTATAGTATTAAAGATGTAAAAGAGCTAAAATAGCAGCATTAACAATATAGCTCGACATTTTAGCTAGTTGTAGAGGATGCAAAATACATAGCATTGCTAGAGAAATGAAAGAATCCCTTTACAAAATCAGCCATGGAGGATTTATTCTAGAGAAAGGAGTAGGGAGTCTTTGCCAAAAGATGGTAGAAAAGTGTACCCTGAGCGACCAAGGATACATGAGAAACATTCTTTGGGACTTTGTCAAATAAAAAAATTAAATATTTTTTAGTTTGAGTGGTGTAACAAGTACATTCTAGCATCTTTAAAATTGCAACAATGAACCATATGAAACTTGCAACAACTAGCAACTAGAAATTAGCAAATTATGTTCTTTGAAATTGAAAATTAGAAACATGGAAATCTAGATAACTTTTTCTTTGAAAACTGAAAGAAGGAAAATAAACTAGAAAAAATGAAATTCATTTGCATAACATAAATTGCATATTTACATAATATAGTACAACATAAACAAATATTTAAGAGAGGTTTAGTGTTTATAGCTTTTTGGAATTCATCCTAAATTTACAAGATCTTTACAATATATTGAAAGAGGGAAAGTATCATGAGGGCACTTTTCCGCCCAACCATAGACTTACTAGTCCCTCGTGCCATTTCCAGCTGGAAAGACCTAACCCTTCCCAAAGAACTGAGAGAAGTTGGTTCTAATGCCATATGAGACTAGTACTTGATTGTACACAATCCTTAGTCGGTCACACACCATAGACTACTCCTACCTAGTATGACCTCCGACTAGGTTGTATATCTGGGTCAAAAGAATTGAGTGATGCTTATAGTTTGTAGCATCACCTTGGCCAAAGGATTTATGAGTTTGCAACATGCCAATGTGTGTAGTCATTGTTCATCACCCTACTCAGCTAGACTTAAACCTATGAAGGTTTTCCAATCCATCATATCTATTTCTCATGCTAATTGCATACTGACTCGAAGAGTCTCGCTGGCTTACTTTCATGTTTAGACTCAAGGTTCACATGTTGGTCAAACAAGCTTGTGGTGACAATCACCCTTACGGTTAACCTTTCATTGACAATTAATTGATTTATTTAAAATTGGAATCATGTTTGTACTCATAAGTTGACAAATTGTCCACTCATGAGTAAAAGAATGAAATTCTTGTATAAAAGTTAAACAAAACTCTCTATTCCTCATTGAATGTGTTATATTCATTAAATCCATTTTAACAATCTCTAATTTGTAGTAGTTATGGTTATTCACAATTGAAGTAGTCTCATTACTTTTTGCAAATGATATGTAGCCAATATTTGGCCACAAATAATTGACATGATTGTTATATTTATAAACCAATTTTACCCTTTTATTGTTGTTTAAGTTTTTGACACCAAGAGCCATAGCATCCACTAGTATCGTTTCAGGTTCCTAAGTTTTTGACTCAACATTAGTACTCTTTGTCTCTGATTATGGCTTCCTCATTAAGCCGTAATGTTCTTGTTGTAAGAAAAGAGTAATGTTCACATCACAGTACCCTCAATATTGATCTTATGAGGACAATGATAATACATACTCTAAAACCCTTATAAGATTTCAATAGATATAATTACGTTTCACCAATAAACAAGGCTGACTGAACATGCCTGTAAAGGCTATAAACATTTATCATTCCATAAATTCAATCCTTCTATTTCAGTTTTTGTTAAAGCAGAGATATAAACTTTTCCTTTTAGAGGAAAGAATACACAATTCTTTTTCTTGCCTTAATTGTAATGCTTGCCATTCATAATTCTTTTACACAATTCAATATAAAAAAGAAGATGACCCGGTGAAATGCTCATTTGAACGGAATGCAAGAGGCTTCCTCACAAGTGATGAGCTACAGCTATGGAAGAACACGCTTAGTATGAGACCATTGGAGCATAAGCTTCCAGCTACTAAGGCAATGATATGGTCTTTTCGTTTTTTGGAAGAGTGCCGCATGGTGCCTTTTGTCGGTTAAGAACCGATTATTTTCATTTGCACTTTATAATATTGCAAGATTTGCAACATGGATATACTAATATGGATACATACATGATTATATGTGAGTAATTTGGGAATGTATATATGTATATATATGTAGGCAATATAGTACTTAACATACATATACGTATCTATAAATATATATAAATATAAGATCTTAGGATTATCATCAAGTTGAGACATAGTTATAATGTCATACATACATGTTTTTGTGTGGTAATACTAAGGTCCTACACTTATATATATTTATAGGTAAGTATATGTGTGTTAAGTACTATATTGCCTCCCCACACACATATATGTATATTACATTCCCAGATTACTCACACATAATCATGTATGTATCCATATTTTCAAAAAAAGTTACTGAGATTAAAAGAAAAGATCATGATTATTGTCTAAGATTAAAAAGTGGCAACTACAAGAAATAAATGAGGTATGGGCACTACTTTCTTTTGCACATATTTGCGGCAAAATAATTTAATTACCCTTTGTAGCTCCCGGGAATCAATATTTGGTGGTTGCAAAAGTTATTAAGCATTAATGGAGTTTCTAGGTTGAATGTGTGCCTTCAACAATTTATCAATGGAGTATTGGACTTGGACTTGTCATTGTGCCAAAGAGAAAAGCATTAAATTACCCATGACACTAAAAGACTACCATTAAGGATTCGGCTTCAAGCCTACTGCGTATAGTCTATCATCAAACCTAGGTGATGAGCACATCAAATATTGATGCCTGGATGAGAAATCCTTATCAAGTGTCGAGCATTGGGCCTACATTGTGACACTTGCTGTGAGGAAGAGGAGGATGAGGGACATTGAAATTTTTACATTTGGTGATTATCTTAACAAGACATCATCAAGGGATGAATATGGGGTGATGTCAACAAAAAGACGAAGGTAGGATGATGTCAACAATAGGCATGATTTAGGGATCAAGGATTAGAAGAAAATTGTACCATGTGCCAAATGAGATAGAAGAGAGGGAATGTTGGAAGGCTAATGTCTAAGAAAGGGACTTGGAATATTTATGTAGGGAAGACTTTGATCATCAAGGATCAAGAAGGTGAAGGAAGCAATACCATAGAGAGATGAGGGAGGAAGCTAACAACCCAAATGCCTAATAGATTCAACGATTAGGCGATATTTGGACTCAAACTTCAGGGGTTGAGGGGATTAAGGAGATGGCATGGAGGTAAAGGAAACCTTGATAGGTTGAATCTTGACAACTCGACACTAGCAATATAATTGTTTTATATTTCAGGGATTGGGGATGTGAATGAAAAAGGGTTCAAAGGAGTAGGGGAGTAAGGTGGATGCCGATAGTCCAAACCCTAAAAATATAGATTTAGCCACTTTTTTACAAAGTTCAAGGCAAAGAGTTAGAGCTAGAGGGAAATAATGACAACATGAGGGCAAGCAAAACCCCAAAACTATGAAATCCTGATTAGTCCAACATTTAATCAATTTTGGATTTTTGCAAGTTGTGTTTTTGTATAAGATAAGAACAAAAAGGGTTGAAGAAACAACCATAGACATAAAACCATACAAGATGTTCCATGTATGATCTCTCAAATTGATTGAACTGGGGGACCATAAGGGGCATGAAATTTCAACAAGTACGTTGGTTGCAAATCAATCACACTTTCTAGTACCAAATTTTGCACCTTCCTCTTATTTCCCATAGTACTTCCATTCAATCACTATGTTAAGTGCTAGTGAAAAGTTCATAGCCCATGATTACATGAGAACTTGTATATTATGTGACTGTTTCATAAATGAGATTCATTAAAGTAGCTCAAGTTAGTGGGTATACTAGAATGAATATAGAGCACGTTGTACACCATGGATTTGAATGTATTTAATTTTAAAATGATCGGTAGACTATACAATCCCATGGTTAAGCATTTTTCTTTTCTTTCAACCATTGTACTGCTCAAAATTGTACAAAAAATATTATTATATTCCTTGAATGACATTAAGGCCTAAAAAATGAGTGAAACTTTTCAGCCAACCAAATTCAAAATAATTCATTTTAAAAATATTTTTGTTAAAAAAATTGCATGTTAAATTTACAAAAGGTGAATATTTGTCTTAGCCAAAAACTATCTTTTTTATTTGTTGATAGATACAAATTTTAATTTTTATGTTAACCAATTTGTGTTGCAATGGGCTAAGAGTAGGTACTAAAAATTTACCTTCATTGATTAACAAATTTTTTATTAAAAAATATATTATTTATCAAATAGAACAATAAAAAAATAAGAGAATGACATGACAATAAGTTAAACTAGTAGAGAGGGCCCTATAGTGGAGCACTCTAACTTCATGCCTCCCAAAATCTTATGTGGATTTTTCAAATAACTGTCAAATTTGTCTTACTTGTAAGTCCCCTACTAAAAAAATTTGGTTTCAAGTCCGCATGGTCAAATATGATGCCACATTAGCATGTTTTTTTGTTGAGATATTCAAAATGGTCCCAAAAAGAAGTAAGACCCATAGTTTTACACTAAGTCATGTTTATTGGTGCGTTGACGTGGCATCACATAATTGGTTGCTATTTTAGAATATGATTTTTGGGGGGGAATTAAGTATTGAATAAATGAATGAATGAAGGAATTTTAATGATGTCCTCAAGACCTAGTGGTCTAATGGAACAAGATGCACCAAATTAACCTTTTTTTTTAGTTCTTTTCCATGTTGGTTCTTCTATTATGAATCCTCAATAAGAAACTCAATGTTTTGTGAATATTCTTTGAAGCTTTCTCTCTTCAAAAAAAACTCATTTGACATGACACTTTGGACCCCACTCCACTATGTGCTCCTCTCTCCTAATATTAGTGTTCACAATTGTCATCCTATTTCATAGCTTAACTAATTTTATAATATGCTCCACTATTGAATCTTGCTCCACTGTATGCTCTTCACCCCCTAATATTATTGTTCACAAATGTCATCCTATTCATAACTTTGACATTAATATACTCCACTATTAAATCTTGCTACACTATGTGCTCCTCTTCCCTAATATTAGTGTTCACATCTGTCATCCTATTTCATAGCTTAACATAATTCACAACTATCATCCTAATGATAGATAAATTCACTTAAATAGTTAAAATAAATTTATATAAAAACCGCATTGATTCATTTGCATTCTGTCCACGCAACAGCCTCTTGTTTGTACAGCTCTAGAGTTGGCCCTTACATCGTTCGTTTCAGCTTTTTGCCCAGAGATAGGTAATGAAATTTCTGGTAGATCTCATGCCTATTCATGAATCAGAAATGATGCAAACCGGAGAAAAATTAAAAGTTTGTAAAATGGAGACAATGTAAGGCTGTTTGAATGCTTGCAGAGTAATGGGAATTGCAGAGGGAAGATCTCAACTTAATACAGAAGCCCCGATTCCCCTAATTGGGTTGGGGACTGCAACCAGTAATCTCAATGAGGAGGAGATTAAAGCAGCCGTGACTACTGCTCTCCAGGTACTTATTTCAATTTTCAATCCACAGAATGTCAAAATCACCTGTTCCAATCTAGTTTGAACATCATTTCTACAAGTTCTGGATGCCTGGCACTGAGGCTATCCTCCACTCTATTAAAAGTATTATTCAATGTTGTGGGTGGAGATTGCAATAACTACCTTACAAAATTCGGGGTGGAGGTTTTTTTTCTTAAATTTTGTGAAATTCACTACAGATGGGGTATGAGCCTCCTTTGTGTACTTGAGTAGTACAATTAACCTAATATGATCATCTGTACTTTTTCTTCTCTCTTGTATGCAGGTGGGTTATAGACACTTTGACACAGCAAGCTTTTACCGCACAGAGCACGCACTAGGAGAAGCTCTGAATTCAGCTTTCCAGAGTGGGATCGTCAGCAGAGAAGATGTTTTTGTTACCACTAAATTAGCAAACACTGAACACGATGACCCAGTTGCTGCAATCAACAATAGTTTGAAGTATCCATTCCTTTTTACAGATCCGGTTATCTGTTTAGTATTATTCACTCTGTTTTGCAGACCTTTTTATTGCAAATATTTGTAATATCCAGGAATTTACAACTGGAGTATGTGGATCTGTATCTTATCCACTGGCCTGTCAAGATGAGAGAAACAAGTACATTATCCCAGCCAAAAGAAGAAGACTTTTTGCCATTAGATATAAAGTCTACTTGGCAGGGAATGGAGCAGTGCATGAAGATGGGGCTTAGCAAAGCCATTGGGGTCAGTAACTTTTCCTCTAAAAAAGTAGAAGACCTACTGAGCTATGCCAAGATCCCTCCTGCTGTTGATCAGGTAATGAGTTACAGTTTCTGTTTTGAAAGCTTGCTTTCCATCTGACCCAATGGCTATGTGTTCTTTCTTTTCTTTTTTTTGTATACATGTTCTAAAGCATCCAAGGCACAAACATTACTCTTATGGTAATCTTTTACAGCAAAATGGTTTTAGTGTGTGATGATTATGGTATGCAATGACAATCACAGGTGGAGATGCATCCAATGTGGCAGCAAAACAGGTTGAGAGAATATTGCAGCAAGCATAAGATTCATGTGAGTGCATGGTCTCCTCTGGGAGCTCCAAATAATCCATGGGGTTCTAATTCGCTGATGGATAACCCCCTTATCCAAGAAATTGCCCAAAAGCATGGAAAGACCAGAGCTCAGGTTTTGATTTGTTCATATTTGATTCTTTTGGAATTTTTACTTGGACATGAATCAGAAACTTAGATAAATGGTGTGCAATTGCAGGTTATTTTAAGATGGGGAATAGAGCAGGGAGTGAGTGTGCTGCCAAAGAGTTTCAATCCAGGCAGAATTGCTGAAAACTTTCAAATCTTTGATTGGTCTCTGAGTGTGGATGATCATGACAAGATTAGCAAGCTTGAACAGTGTAAGATACTCCCAGGGCATCAATTTGTTAATAGCACAACCAGTTTCTACAAGACTGTTGAAGAATTATGGGATGGAGAGATTTAATATAGTCACAAGTAATTATATTACTAGTATATCTATATTTAAAAAATATAGATAAATTATGTCGAGAGATATCTTATAATAGAAGGAATCTGATAATTGCAACAATATTAGTAGTATACAGGAGTTTAAAAAATATGGATAATAATAGAGTTGATTGTTCCCTTTTAAATATTATGGCACTCTTCCACTATCATTTGAATGTAATGGTTTCATATAGTTGGAGAGAAGTGGTGAGGGTTCTATTTTATTTGGAGTAATAAAATAACACCTCCACAAAAACCAAAAGACGGCATATTTCATGCATTTACCTGTCATTTGCATGTCAAATCGTTTCAAAATTGATTTTTTGTTTAATTGTAGATGCCTCTCGACATAAATATATTTTATAGACCTATTTATTTAATCAATAGCATTACTAGGTACAACAAAGTTTTCTATGAGTACTAATGCTTTGTAAGGAGAGATCAGAATGATACCATTAGTGTTTTCCTTGTTTAAGAATGTAGTAATCTAAGATGAAGTTTATAACAAATTGTGGCAAGGCTTCATGGTGTTCTACTATAAACTTTTAAATCTATTAAAATTATCGTTAATTTTGATAAGCTTTTAGTGGTTATTTTTATAGGTTTAATAATTGATAGATATGTTTTATGTGATCAACATAATTGTTGAATCTCACTATCTCCCACCATTAATTTATAATTAAAAAATATTAATATGTATAACTTTAATTTTTCTAATTGATTATTATTTATATTTAATGTTTTAAAATTTTATATATATATGGATTTTACAAAAAGTTATGATTTATGAGAGGGTTGACATTAAAATTAAATAAATGTTTTTTTATAAGATTTCTAATTGATAGGTGTGTTTCATGAGAAATGACTAGCAACTTTTGATGTTTTCAATAGAATTTATGTGATCAATGTAATGTTGAATCTTGTTATCTACATGCCATTGATTTGGATTATACTTATGTCTTAAGCTTTCTTAACAATTTTTTGGAAGATTGTGATTACCCATTAACAAGAAGAATTGTTGACCCTAAAACAAGTAGAATTCTTAAAGCGGGCCTTGACTTGTATCACAAGAATATGGCTTCAATAACGATAGGACAATGATTTCAAGCCTAGAAAAAGTTGAACACTTCATTATTTGATGAAATTATAATTTGCTAGGACATAATTGAACACAAAACTAGAGCTTTGTGATATGTACACATCCTTGGATGCCAAGAACTCTCACTCTTGTATCAAGTCCAAACTAAGAAAAATATTTATGTGCCCAAATAAAACAGTTCTCCCTTACCCCAAATCATCTACAATTTACATACATCTAATCTTTATAATTAGTATTATTCTCAACTATGCATTGTGTACTTCTACAATTGGGCAACAATTCCTTTATGTGTTCTTCAAAATCAAACAATACAATGAGAAACACAACTTGGAGTTAGCCAATTTCTACATTTGTAGGCCACATGGTGACACTTGCAACAAACCTCAATGATTCTTCTATTGTATTCAACAATTTATTCTTCAAAATATGCACTTTATTTGCATGTACATTTTTGTTTTGGTTATGTACAACCATCTTGGTTTTATTTGCAAGTTTCAAATTAATATATAGCATTGTCATTGATATATTCATTGCATGTGATACTCTTTCTTTCATTCTCTTGATGCTACTTTATCCACTCAATCCTTAGTTATCCTTTGTTTCAACTTCTATATTTTTCAAATTGTGGAATTTAGATGCTTTTTTTTTTAGAACTTTGTTTTTTATTAAGGAAAAACAGGCTTTAAGGGACCCGAAACCTTATACAAGATAGGTTTTGGAAGGACCTGCAACCCGAATCGAAAGATAAACTTGAAAGTCCACTCAAAGAAACAGAACACAAAAGAGACACAACAAAGCCAAACCAAAGATGGGGTACAACACAATAAGGACCCCCAACAAAAACCAGCGGGCTGCAAGAGACCAGCAGCCCCAACCCAACCCGGATGGATCAAGAATTTGACCTACCCTTATGGGATCGAAGGATCATATTAAAAGAGGACTGAGACGATTTAGATTTTTCACTTTTAACAGTAATCCATCCCTCCTCAACCCTAGCAGCAACCTTTTGCCAAGAGGATGGGTCCAAAATAGAGGACCTCCCATCACCAGGAGGAACAGAGCCAGCTTCCGGAGAGGCAGGGACAACAAAAATCGAAGAATCAGACAAAGATCCAGCATCAATCTGGGAAGCGGGAAGGTCATCCACCAAAGAGGAAGATCCAACATTCTTTAAACGATCGTTTGGGATGCCATCGCAAGCATCCCCACATTCCTAATCACCAAAAACAAAGGCAACAGCCAGAGGCTTGGCCTGAGGAACCTACGCAGCCACTTGGGAAAAGCTTTTCTTTTTAATAAAATAGTGTTTAGAGGAGGCACCTTTCCACCAAGAAGCAAATCTCTTTTTTTTTTTTATCTATTTCACACCATGCAGCAACATGTCCAGTCTGGAAGCACTTTCGACATCTAAAGGGGATACCCTCAAAGCCAAGCGGTTGGACCCAAGATCCCAAGGAAGATTCAATTTCTATCTCAGCTGGAAGCCCTTTAGAAGCATCAATGTTAACCAAAATCCAAGCATAAGTAGAATGATAAATTTGGTAAGATTCCTTATCAATCATTAGGAATTCGCCTAAAGCCCCCCCCACTTCCTCTAGCAGAGAGTCCGTCCATAGATGAAGGGGAAGGCTAGGGAGCCTAACCCAGATAGGAATCTCATTAAATGAATCAGTAGATGGATTAAAACCTAAGAACCAAGATTTAACCATCAAAACAAATTTGTCCTCCCAGCTGAAAGGATTTGTACATAAAAATTTTGATCTATCCTCTGCATATTCAAATTTAGCAATGAAAAAGCCCTTGGCTAAAGGAAAACTTTTAACTGAACCTTTTAAAATCGGTTCCCAGCTTTGGGAAATCCAAGTGTGCAGCTAAGGAAGGCTTGGCCAAAAGCCCTGAAACCTACAAATCAGACCATGAGATTCAAACATAGAGGAGTTGTGGATGATCTCCTGTTCAATATCAGCAGACACTCTGAAAGCCAATGGTTTGCAAACAGTAATGGCCAAAGGCCCCAAACCACGAGCAGCCCGATCTGAATCAGAGGGCGCCAAATGCACTGTATCACTATCCTTCGTGTTAGCAACAGGTACATGAACGATCTTGGTCTTGCAAGGAGCAGCCACAGGAGCATCCTTCAGCATCATGCCAGCAAGGGAGCCCCCAGGATTCGGAGCAGACCCAACACCCACCCCCAAAGAGGGTAAGGCCCGCACAGAAGAAGAACCCCTCAGACCCTCCGCCAAGGCCCAAACGGAGACCTCCGCAGATCACCCATTCACAACCCCCACAACATTCTCCATAGATCTCCCATTCGCAATAGCCATTGGGCGAGGTTGGATGGCAGCAGCAAGAGGCAAGACGGAAGTGGCATTTGGCCTTAGGGCAACAGGCAACATCGCAGTGGCAGCGGCAGCGTTTAACTTCACCCAAACCATCGCAGCGGCATGTATGGTTGCAATGTTAGAACTTTGTTAGTCTAGTGTATTATGTGAATAATATTTTTAATTAACATATGTAAGTTGGATGATTTTAGAATTCAGAGTATGACAAAAGAGAGGTTTTTCTTTGATGATATCTTGAGTTGAATTTCTAGCACTTAACATATCCAAGGTGTAATTGAAGACATGAGGGAGTTGAAGAAAGAGCATTGGGAAAACAAAGTATTAAGAGGTAAATCTTTACAATATTCTTAGTGTAAGTGAATTGTCAAGGTTTCAATTATTTCAATTTATAGGATCCTTTCCATTCTTTTTGAACTTCTATAAAAAATTATATTTGAATGTAGAGAATTAATTTTTCCAGACCACTAATGTATATTTAGGTAAGGACTTCAACTACTTTGTAGCTCTTGTTTGTTTAATTAAAGTTAATGTTTAAATTTATCAATAATAAACTATGAAATATTTATTATGTTGTCATGATTTTGTTGTTCTTGATTAGATGAGCAGAGAGATGGTCATGATCCCTTACAAGAGAAGAAACAACTTAAAGCTCAAAACCAGAATCACCAAAAGCAAAACAAAAGAAGGCCCCCCCAACTCTGCAACCCAACAAAAACAATCAAAACAACAACCCCAAAACTCCAAGAAACCAAAACCACTACATCAAAGCAAAACCTCTAACAGACCATCACTGACAATAAAGAACCTATCAAAATAAAATCCTTCAACATAAAACCCATCTTAACTAAACTATCTAGAAATATAAGGATTTCAAAAAGTTTAAAAGCACCATCCTAGAGCATTGAACTTGAGCTTTCCATCCACATCACTCTTTCCTCATCCATCTCATACCTTTTTCCATCACTCTTATTAGTCTTGTTCATCATTTTAAACTTCCCATGTACTGATTTCATTTGAGATAATCTTTTTATTTTTAGCGGGATTGTATCCATGTTCCAATTGCTCCAAATTTGAAAATAAAGACCTTCATTAGCAATGCAGTCCGCCACCATATTCCCCTCTCTGTAGACGTGTTGAAATTTGATTGGGAAAAGCTTTTAAGAGATTGAATGCAGTCCCTCATCAATGATTTGATCTCCCAATGCCTTTTTATCTCCTCTTTTAGGGTATCAATGATCATTTTTTAGTCCCCCTCAAACTTGAGCCTATTCAGACTCAAATCTTTTACCATTTGGATACCTCTCCAAGCAGTAATGGCTTCAGTGTAGCTATTTGTCTTGACCTCCAAAGCCATGCCTGAACAAGCTATGAGTCTTCCTTTGTGATCCCTGAGATGAACACCTACTCCAACCCACCTTGGGTTCCCTTTAGAGCAGCCATAAAAATTACACTTGATCTAGCCCTGATTCGGAGTTCTCCACTTTATTGTTATCCTATTATGCTTCTTTTGCCAATCCACCTCGGTAAGGTCTTTGGTTAGGCCCCATAATTGTTTCAGTCTCAATTCTTGAATATTAGGAAGATCTTTGAAGACACTAAAGGAAGCAACATTGATGTTTTCCACTACGAGATTTTGTATTTTCATGAAGACTTCCATACTTGATTTAGAGATTTCCCAAAAGATTCTATTATTTCCTTCCTTCCACAATCCTCAACTAACCATAGGACGGATATGTCTCCAAATTTATTTAAGAGCAACATGCTTGAAAGGGCACAATACCAATAATCAATACACCGACTTAAGGATTTAGGACTTACCCAATCCACCAGGGTCAAGCGCTTGATCAAAGACCAAACCTCCACCATGAAGGGACAATGTAATAAAAGATGATCAACACTCTCACTATCTTGATAACACAAAGTACATTTGTTTACAAACTTAAACCCTTTAGAATTGAGATTATCAATAATGAGAATTCTATTGCGAACAACTAACCACCAAAAACACTTGACTTTAGGAATAAGCTTCGGAAGCCAAACTTTTTTCCGATCAAACTGTTGTTGTCTTATGGGGGGTTTTGCAATGAAGAGTAAGAAGACCTAACAGATAAATCAACTAAAGGGTTTGGCCTCCAAACCCATTCATCCGACTTGTCTAAGAGCATTGGAGAACAATCTCCCAAAAATTCCATAATATCCTTTATGCTTCTTTCCCATTTAGGCTGCCAACTATACCTCACTTGTTGGTTTCTTGTCAGTTGATCTTTTATATTAATCCAAGCAGGATTGTCATTCTCCCAGTTAATATAGTCACAAAAATTCCTTCTCACCAATAATCTACAAGTATCTTTTAGTCGTTCATTAGTACAAACTAAGGAAAGAGGAAGGTTCCCCTTCCAAACCTCTTCCCAGAACAAAGTATCTTTACCATTTCCCACAACCTTTCCAACTCCCCTTCTTATCATCTCTCAACATATAAGAAGATTGTTCCATATAACTGAGCCATACGACAACCCTTCTTCGTGAAGGAAAGTTATAGGGTCCTCTCCCTTGAGATACTTAGCCTTTAAAATAGACACCCAATCTTTAGATCCCTCAAGAAATTACCAACCAATCTTAGAGAGAAGGGCTTTGTTGAAAGATTTAAGTCTTCTAATACCCAAATTGTCTTGATTTTTAGGGGAGCAGACTTTTTCCCAATTAACTAAGTAAATTCTTGCCTTGTCTTCTACCGCGGACCAAATTTATGATTTTGTTGTTAAAAAGTAATAGATTTTTAAAATATATTTACATATTTTATTCAAACATTATGTAAATTGAAAAGAAATATTACTTTATATGAGTTTAAAAAATTATATGGTTGTTGATTCAAATAAAAATGTTATTATTGTACACTTCGAAGAATCTATTCAATTGTTTATATTCACATGGAAATTATAATTTCAAGGCTTTGCTCGACATTTTCTTCTAGATTTTTTAATGTCACTTAAATAATAGACAATACCAAAAATAAACCAAAGACTACCTACTAGTTACAAGAAATCAAATTACAAATTAGTCAACTCTAAATAAAATAATTAAGTATAAATAAAAGATGTAGTTTGTCATATTTATAATTATTTAATCATATATTTGGGGTGTCAACCCAACCAAGCATGATGGATTTCACATTGTATGTATGCATGCATGCATGCATGTATGTATGTATGTATGTAGTCAAGCTTGGTGTGATGCATAAAAAGGGAGAACTTATATATGTAATAAATATAAACGAATTTATAATAAATTACACACTTCCAATTTACACCAATAACATCATATATTAATATCCTTTGATGACTTACACATGTATTATAATTCATTCATCATTCTTTATATATATATATACACTTCTTATTCCCACATATATTTACTCCATATTACTCCATATATGTTTCCACACTCTTCCACTTTATTCTACACTCTTATCCCAACTTTTTCCTCTTCATATAGCCTCTTTATGCCTCAACATAATGCCTTTCCATCACATCCCTTCATAATAACTCTTAATTAACTTTCTCCCACGAATTTGTATTTATTTCTATAATTATTTACTCTTTTATATCTTAATTAGACATATTATAGGTGTTTCAAAGCTATTTAAAAGGTATATAATGGATATGTGGGTCTAGAAATGACCCAAATGATATCTTTGGTGCCTCACAACCCTATTTCTTGCCAACATTCTCCCCAGGACTAAAATGTTATCTTGTCCTCAAGAAAATTTGGTAAAATCACTTGTATCTTTCATGATTGCCTTTCTTTCCATGGTTCTTTCTTAGTAGCAATCCTCTAAATTTTCATGTGATATATTTATGTTGTAGTCTTTGTCATTATTCTTTACTTCATTTCAACAATATCCTCTTGACACACTTAGTAGCACACACCTTGGTGGGATCTATCTCTACTCCAATATTTAATTTTTTCTTGATTTATATCATTCTTGACATATGAATATTTATGCTTGTACAAACTATTAAACATATATGTAATATTTTTTCAATTAGATCAATCAATACGTCCAGAATTCATTTCCATACAACCTTTCATAGGTTCTCTCTTCAACTCTCTATTCCAACATATACTTTTAGAATGATTCTTTAGTCCATAAAGGCTATAAGGATGAAGATCCTAACACATTTTTTTACCATATCCTTTCCTTTGACAATAAGAGCATTGTGCTTTCTAAATAGATTTGTTAAATTTTTTTATAATTGTAACATCATCTTCTTTTCCATTTCTAGTACCTTTATTATTTTTCTTCACAATTGGTACAATGGGATTGAAAACTTTTCTTACATATTATATTCTTCCAATCGTCTTAAGACCAACATTCTTTGGAGAATATCTTTTATCATCATCTGAAGTATCAACACTCGTAGATTTAAAATCAGCATTCTCTCTAATATTACAATCTTCATGAAAATTATTTTGAGCTATATCACATTTGTCAAGCGATTCATCAAATGAATAACATAAATCATTTGTATCACATGAGGCATTACATATTGTAGGCTTGGACCTTAAGTACTATTTTTCCTTTAGACATGTTGCAAGAAATTGATCTAAGTAATCATTTTGTTCTTTCAATGTTGATATTTCACTCTTTTGTAAGATATTTTCCTTTTCTAGCTCTTCATGTTGGCAATGTGTTGTCATTGATGTCAACTTGATCCTTGACAATATATGTTGTCCTATATGTGGTCTTTTACTGGTGACATATGGTGAGATGTCATTGATGATATGGTGATTGACTGAAGAGAGTGATTATTGCAGTAATGAAGATGTATATTGATCATGATCATATTGATTGTCACAAATATGAGAGATCATGTTTATCTACTTGTTGATTGTTTATTAATATGTTATGCTTCTTGGTGTTAGGTGTTGACATTCCTTTCACATTGTGTAATTGAATGAAGATTGGATTACTGATGGATGATTTTGGATAGTGCAGACTATTCTTTCAAGTATTGATATGGTGAGTTCAGATGAATGATGTTTTTAGGATTGTTGTAGATTATGTTGATATTAACAAAGGATCTTAGGTGTGGGTTGAGCAGATATTTCATAGCCACTCTTTTGGTGTTGATGGTGAAATGTTTAACAATATTTATATTTGAATGTTTCTATATCAATCATGTACTATGGATACTTGTTCTTGTATGATATTGATGCTAATAATTGTTTTGGTAGATATGTTGTGGTGTAGAGATGTTGTTAATGATGTCCTTGATGAACTTATACGTGGAAAACCCAAATGGGAAAATCCACGGTGGGAGTTAGTACCCACAACATCCACTATCTGCAGTATACAGATCTAACCGGTTAAGATCTACAACACTCGGTTAGAGGCACACCCAGTTAGGGGAACACCCTATTAGAAGTGTCTAAGCCCGGTTAAGAGCTTTAAAAAAAAGGCCTATGAGGACCAACCCTGTTAGGAGCTACCCAAGTTACTCGGATTTGCAAACACAAGTTAATGTGTCACCTAGTTAGAGGATTTAATGATCATAATTGTTAGGATCTGAGTGCACCCTATTAGCAATGACCTTGTAAGAGGATTTTCTTGCTGCAACTAATAGGGAGTCAACAAGTACAAAAGATCTCAGTATAACACCTTTTGTGTCTCATAAGATCCACTTTAGAACATTACAACATTACAAAGACTTCATCTCTCAACTTATCTGATCTTCGCATTATCAGAAATACAGAATTCGCTCATCACACATCACACTATCAAGCTCATGTATATATATATATATATATATATATATATATATATATATATATATATATATATCTTTTCATACCTCACCACACAATTAAAATTATCATAAGGTCGGCTAGAACCTTAATACAATTTCCTAGGTTCAATGCATCTAGACAATCTTGCATTGTACGCTTTAGTTATGTCAGCCTTCAACATAACAAATCCAATTCTGTATCATTTTATCGATCTGAGTGATTTTCATCACTGCTGGTTAAGTCTCCATCAACTAATTTATTTTGTCAAACAAATCTCGTTCACCTGATCGGTTCAGCATGTGCGGTTATAAACATATCTTCATCTGATAGTCTTCAATGCTTCTTTAAAACCACATCGTCTCAATCTTCATGATTTTCGTCTACCAGTTGTTAGAATGTAACAATGTCTGTCATTTACCGGTTCAAGTCCTAATTATCGGTTCTGATAAAAAATGTCTATGCTTTACCAGTTAAGTCTAGCCGGTTGAACTGTAGGACTTAGATGACTTAAAGAAACATAGTTGCCATCAATGACAACATACATAATAGTAATCATACATAAATCTAATCACTATGCACAACAGACATATATCGGTTGCATCAAGCAAACACACATTACCGGTATAGTACTACAAATGATCAAATGCCAACAATCTCCCCCTTTGGCATTGATGGCAACACTTAGGAAAATTTTGTCAACCAAGTATGCAAAACAAAAATTGACTTCATGGCATACACTCCCCTTTTGACAACAATGCCAAATAAAGAAGTAAAATGCATAAATTACATCAAAAATTTGTCATAAAAAACTGCATGTATATATAGAAATAAAAGTGTTAAGGTCTTTACAATGCAATTCTCAAGAAAACATCACTGTAATGAAATTTCAACTACTTAAGAACAGTGTCCCGTGTTTCCAACAGTGTTTCGGTAATCTCAACATGTGTTAAGATCTGAGCTACAAACTTCTCCATAACATCAAAGTTACTCATATCAGGAGTAACCAAAATTGCCTCTGACTCCTTGAATGCTCTCTAAAGAATATCTACTTTCGAAAGTAGCTGAGTGTGGATTTCTTTCAGTGATCTTGTCCGCTTCACTTATTCATGTTCACAAATTTTTAACTGGTGTTGCAGATCAATAATGTTTTTACCAAAAGTAATCACTGAGTATTGTACTGGTATGAAATTTTCACTTAACTTTTGAATTTCCTTCTCAGTATCAGCTCTCTTCTTTCTTAAGTCTACACAAAATAGTGAAAATTGGGAAATATTCACCAAAATCTTACAGCCGGTTTCCAATACAGTCTTCAACAAATCTTTATTCACCGTTAGGGCTACTTTGTCTTTATCTATCTCAACCATTAAATGTTCTCCCCTTTTCTTCTTTGTAATCCTTTGCAATAGAAATGTATGCAACTTCTTCAAGGGATTTAAGTTGTTCACTGACACTAACAACTAACAGTCCAAGTTTGGCAATAGGGGTAGCCAAATGTTTTGTGTCAGTCTCTGGTAGGAGACTTGACAAAATATCAACAACAGGCGTGATAGTCTCTGCTTCCTTTTGTTGTTCCCTTAATCTTTTATTTTTTGCCCGAGATTACATTGCAGTTGCAATCTCCATTAACTCAGTAGCACTCAAATTATCCATGTCTATTGGACCTTTTATGCTGATTGAGTCATCATCATCATCCTCAACTGTTGTTTTCTTCTTCTTCTCTTGATCCTTATTATCTGTCTTCTCCCTTTTCTCTCTTTTCTTCCTCTGTTTTCTTCTCTTCCTCCTTTTGTTTTTTTGTCTCCTCTCCCTTAGTGGTGTCTTTGACTGGTTGCAGATTTTCAACAGCTTGTTCCTTTACTGATACTTCATCTACCTTCTTTTCTTCACCCTTATCATTCTGATTGTCACTAGTAGCAACACTAATATTTATATTTGCATTTACAAATACTGGTTCTGTCTGAGTAACAGTAGACTGTGCATACACCGATTGCTCATTTGAGCTTTTGTCTACTTCCTTCTCTTCTCCTTTGTTCTCAACCTATTCCTGTTGAGTATCCATCATTTGTACATCAACTTCAAAAACTTCTACATTATTAGCAGTGTTAGCAACATTATCTGCATCATCGGTATCATCATCTGTTATATCTATCGGTTCAAAGTCTGTGATTTTTACACCTTCGGGAAGTTCTTCTAGGTTTGGCATAATAGGAATAATATCCTCAATTACTTCTTCTTTCTCCTCTTCTTCATTGAGAATGAGACCTAAAGCCTTTTTCACCAAAATCTCAGTCTCCTTTTGAACTAATTCGGTCTCACCAACAAGCATTCTTGTTAATGTCTTCTTTGATCTGAACAATGATTTTGTATTGACCTTTATCTATTTGATTTCCTCTTCAGTTGCTTCTGGTTGTAGGTGCTTAAGTTTATAATCAATAAATTCTTTGTCAAGGCTAATTGCCCCTTGCCACCTAGCATTAATCAAATTATATAAGGAATCTGGAATTTACACTTGTAATTCAATGAGTGCTTTACTAAACTTCTTCATACTGCAGATGACTACATCTTCAATCTGTTAGAATAACCAGTGGACAACTGAGAGGGGGGAGGGGTGAATCAGTTGTCAATAGATTATATTAATCAAACCACTTTATAACCTTTAAGCGGAGCACATAAACATTGAATACCAGAATAGAGGAAATAGATACCAGTAAGCAATAAAACTTAAGAACGAAATAGAGAATTAACACAATGCAACCATACCACATAACACCATGATTTGTATGTGGAAAACCCGGTAAAGGGAAAAAACACGGTGGGAAGCCTACCCACAGTTAGATAATACTTCTGCAGAAAGTATGTGATACAATAAGGGGCCTGCACATGCAGGAAGGCACACTGCCTAGAGCATACTGCTCATTACAAAGGAGTCTCATTGACTACAGAGAGGTTATAACCACCTCAAAATAATTGGACAAAAATCCAGAAGAATGAACTGCCAGTGACAGAATCTACCATGCCTGATTATAGTCCCAGTTAAGCTCAATATCAAAGGCCTTTGACCTCTTACATAAAACCAATTTGATCACCTATGATCGACCAAATCTCCTTCGTGTATGATTTTTCATTTCATGACCACAACCATTACAACCAAGATCTACAATGAGATCTTACATCAATTTATACAAACCCTAAGGCCTAAACCAATTAGGTAAGCCACCTAAAAGATATTACAATAAGATCATTACATACATCCATATTACAATGATATGCCATGTCGGCTTTAGACCAAAACAACATTAACCAATCCATAAATCATCCTGGTAATGTGCAGAGAACATGTTACATGATACTGGTCCATAACCTAGATAGGTACTTGACCTAATTTGGGTCCACCACACCAAAGTGATGTCTCCAATTAGTCGAGGCACGAACAAAGATCACCTTCTACATCCTGAATTCCATCTAGAAGCCGCACCAACACCACTTATGCATCCTGTCAAAGATTCTCAGTAAAATCTCTGTCAGTAAAACCTTAAACCCTTACTAGCATAGGCTTACTAGAGTGTATGATAGAATCTGATCATCAAATCAATACCAACTAACCAAAACATACTCTAGAAACATCAAACCAAACATATTCCATTGATCCAACTGATAATCCCTTCTGTCGGTAACACTAGTTCTTCTACCGGTAACCAAAATCTATCCGTCCATAACCAATCATAACAGTTAGTGTTGACATCAATGACAAAACATCAATGAAACACATAATCAATTCCTTCATATTGCCAACAATCTCCCCCTTTGGCATTGATGGCAACACTAGATGTGAAAAAAGAAACATCTAAGTGCCAAGAAATGCCAAACATTTCTCATAGAAGATATAACAATGAAAACTGAAAAAATCCCAACAACTCCCCCTAAGGAGTGCAGTCCAATCTGAAACTAATCTGAATCTCTCTCCCATATAACATATTATGACATTATTTTTCACATTTAACTCTCCGCCTTTGACATAAATGCCAGATATGACATAGATATCAAAATCTTGTGAATCTCAAAGCTGACTACTCCCGTTGAGTAGTAACACCACTACATCAATCTAGAGCAAAGGATAAGGTTGATGATGCATACCAGACTGATTCTTTGCTCCATTAGTTAAGTTTCTGTTAGAGGGGTAGATACCCCTAACCTATCTCTCAAATATTCAAATGATTCCTTAGACGATGGTTTAGTTAATATATCTGCAATCTGCTCTTTAGTGTTCACATAAACCAATTTGACTTCCTTTTCTTCCACCTTTTCCTTCCAGAAAGTTATATTTTATTGAAATGTGCTTAGTCTTCGAGTGAAATACCAGATTCTTAGATATGTCAATAGCTATAGAGTTATCACAATAGACAACTACCTGTTCACTTCAATTTACCTTGATATCCTTCAACATTTGCTTCATCCACAAGACTTGAGTGCAATTAGTTGTTGCTGCAACATATTCAGCTTCTGTAGTAGATAAAGAAATGCATGACTATTTTTTGTTGATCCATGAAACCAATTTCTTTCCAAGAAAGAAAGCTCCACCAGAAGTGCTCTTCCTGTCATCAATATCTCCTTCCCAATCTGAATCTATATATGCACATAAAGTGAAGTTATCATCTCTAGAATACCATAAGC
This sequence comes from Cryptomeria japonica, assembly GCF_030272615.1. Lineage (NCBI taxonomy): Eukaryota > Viridiplantae > Streptophyta > Pinopsida > Cupressales > Cupressaceae > Cryptomeria > Cryptomeria japonica. The sequence continues at coordinate 269,437,018 of NC_081405.1, forward strand.
CATATTTTGTTGTTCCTTGCAAATACCAAAATATCCTCTTTATTGCACATTCATGACTTTCTTTATGATTACTTTGATATCTTGAAACAATACTTACTGCATTCATAATATTCAGTCTAGTCTGAGTTAGATATAACAAGTCACTAATTAGAGACTTATACCTTGCCAAATTTACTTATGTAAATGTGTCTTTGATAGATAATTTCTCACTTGTCACCATAGGAGTACTTACCGGTTTGGAATTATCCATACCAAACTTCTTCAACAATTCCCTTAGATACTTAGTTTGATAGATAAAAATGCCTTTGTCAGTTTGAGTAATATGAAAACCTAAGAAAAATCTCATCTCACCAATCATGCACATTTCAAACTCATTCTTCATATTATTACAGAATTCCATGCACAATTTATCTTCACCTCCAAAAATGATATCATCAACAAATACTTCAATAATTAGGATATCATCATCAGTAATCTTGTAATATAAATTACTGTCAGCACTGCCTTTGGTAAAACCAAGCTTCAAAAGATATTTATCCAGCCTTGCATACCAAGCTCTAGGAGCTTTTTTCAATCCATATAATGCACATTTAACATCCATTTGATAGACCTTATAGTTCTTGTATGTTGCATAGGCAAGAAATATTCTAACAACTTCAATTCTAGCTATAGGTGCAAATGTCTCACCATAATCAATTCCTTCCATTTGAGAATATCCTTTACAAACCAATCTAGCTTTGTTTCTTGCTACTTGACCATCCTCATTTAGTTTATTTCTAAAAACCCATTTAGTTCCAATAACATTCTTATTTTTTAGGTCCGGGAACTGAAGTCCAAGTCTTATTCTTCTCTATCTGACCTAATTCATCTTCCATAGCCTTTAACCGATGTTTATCTTTACAAGCTTCAATAACAGATGTCGGTTCAATTTGAGAAATAAGACATATCTCTTCATTTTCCAGTCTTCTTCTTGTCATAACTCCCTTGTTCCTATCTCCAATGATTTAATCTTACATACCTTGGTGTCTTCTGAACTTCAAGTTCACTATTCTGATCATCAGTCACAGTTAAATTTTCTAATTGTACCGGTGTAACTGTGTCAGTGTCAGGTACTGGTTGAGGCATTTCTGGTTTAGTTATGATCATTTCCACTGCCGGTTCTCTGTCATATGATATAGATTGATCTTTGTATTTCTCATCCACTTTCACATTTGCGCTCTCCACAATATTCTGCAATCTTTTGTTATAACATCTATATATTTTGCTTGGAATTGAACATCCAAGAAATATCCCTTCATCACATCTAGGATCAAACTTCCCAATTGAATCATCCCTTTTGATATAACATTTACTTCCAAAAATTCAAAAATATTTAACAATAGGTGTATGTCCAAACCATAATTCATAAGGAGTCTTACTGGTTTCACCTTTGATATGAACTCTATTGAATGTGTAGACTGTTGTACTCACTGCTTCTCTCTAGTAGATGTGAGGCAATTTGGCTTCCATCATCAAGATTCTTATTGCATCCAAAATGGTTCTATTCTTCCTTTCCACTACTCCATTATGTTGAGGAGTCCGAGGTGCAAATAATAGTCTCCTAATTCTATTTATCTCACAAAAACTGTTAAATTCATGAGATGTGAACTCACCGCCTTGGTCTAATCTCAGACATTTTATTTTCAATCCAGTTTCTATTTCCACCTTTTCTTTGAAGATCTTGAATTTCTCAAAAGCTTTAGACTTCTCCCTTAAAAAAGTCACCCATATCATTCTAGAATAATCATCAATTATTAGCATGAAGTACCTAACACCTTGAAAGCTTATGATCCTTGTTGGACCACATAAGTCAGTATGAATCAAATCAAGCACATCATTAGATTTATCATGTCTGCTCTTGAAAGAAGTTCTAACTTGCTTTCCCAATTGACATTCCTTACGTTCCGGATTATGAGGCTTTAAAATCTTAGGTATATCTCTAACGACCTTTGTTGAACTGATCTTAACAATACAATCAAAATTAACATGACACAACCTCTTATGCCATAACCAACTCTCATCAATATGAGCAATCAAACATGTCTTATTACTAGTGTTCAAGTGAAAGATATTACCTCCACTTTGAGTACCGGTTGCAATCTCCAAACCAATTCTGTTAATGATTTTGCATTTTCTATCTTTGAACTGAAGTTGGAATCCCTTATCCACCAATTGACCAACACTTAAAAGATTATGCTTTAAACCTTCTACATAATAGACATTATCAGTATTATTCTTGCCATCCAGATAAATAATACCTCTACCTTTGATCATACATACTTTGTCATCCCCAAATCTGACTTGACCACTATTGTATTCTTGCAGGGACAAAATTTTTCTTTTATCTCCAGTCATATGATGTGAGCATCCACTATCAATTACCCATTCATCCTTGTCTTCAAATTTTTCTACCAGAGCCTTTTCTTCATTCTTGTTAGCCAGTTTTGGTTCATCTTCCTTTAAAGCATAGAACACCCATTCCTTTTCATTGTCGGATCCACTAGCCAAGTCTCCTGTCGGTTCATCCTCTGAGTCATCACTTACTCCTTCCTCATCCACTATGTAGCATAGTTTGTTTTTCTTGAATCTATATTTGTTCTGATTAGGCTTAAATGATATCTTAATTCTTTCTTCAAATCTTGCATTCCTTTCAGGACATCTAGATGCAAAATGACCAATCTTATTACATGCAAAACATTTAAAAGGTGCTTTTCCTTCATACTTACTTCCTGTCAGTCCTTTAGGTACTCTTCTAGCAAATAGGGCTTTAAGTTGCTCAAATTATTCATCCTCTTTCCTCATATCTTCCAAATCTTTTGCATATAGGGCTTTCCAATCATTCTTGCCGGTGGATGATGATGATGCATGAAAAGTAGGTTCAGACTTTGCAGCTCCAAAAGGTCCAGATTCTTCAAGCTCAAAAGCAGATAATTTCTCAATTAGAATGTCTCGATTAACTTAAGTGTTTGCCATTGTTCTCAATTCATTAATTGTAGTTGCCTTCATCTTGTAAGCCGGTGGAAGGGCTCTCAACACTTTGGAAACTATTTCATCTTCACTCAGAGATCCTCCACAACATTGAATTCCCACAACAATATCATTTACTCTTTCCATAAATGTAGCAATTCTTTCTTTATCTTCCATCTTCAAGTTCTCATATCTTACCTGATAACCATCAAGTTTAGCAATTTTGATAGTAGGGTCACCTTCATTGAGAGTTTGTACTTTATCCCACATAACCTTTGCAGATGATTTATCAGTCAATCCTATGATTTGCTGATTAGTGAGTGCACACAAGAGGGCTTCTCTAGCTCTGCAATCATTTTCAATATTTTTGTCCAAGTTTGCAAGAGTAGGATTGCCAGATGTTGAATCATAAGGTGTATATCCTTTCTCAGTGATCTCCCAGATATCCTTTCTAAGACATCTAATATGAGTCTCCATTTGGATTTTCCATATCCCATAGTTTGTTCAATCAAGCTTAGGGATTTCTCTTCTGAAAATAGTTGCTGGTAGATTTGAAGTATTAGTTGCCATACGATCTACCTCAAGTGGTTAAGCTTCTGCAAAAGAGGACCAAATCTCTGATACCAATTGTTAGAATAACTGGTGGACAATTGAGAGGGGGGGATGCATTAGTTGTCAATAGATTATATTAATCAAACCACTTTATAACCTTTAACTGAAGTACATAAACATTGAATAACGAAATAGCAGAAATAGATACCAATAAGCAATAAAACTTAAGAATGAAATAGAGAATTAATACAATGCAACCATACCACATAGCACCATGATTTGTACATGGAAAACCCGGTAAAGGGAAAAACCACAGTGAGAAGCCTACCCACAATCAGATAATACTTCTGCAGAAAGCATGTGATATAATAAGGGGCCTGCACATGCAGGAAGGCATACTGCCTAGAGCGTACTACTCGTTACAAAGGAGTCTCACTAACTACAAAGAGGTTATAACCACCTCAATATAATTGGACAACAATCCAGAAGAATGAACTGCCAGTGATAGCATCTACCATGCCTGATTACAGTCCTGACTAAGCTCAATATCAGAGGCCTTTGACCTCTTACATAAACCCAATTCGATCACCTATGATCAACCAAATCTCCTTTGCATATTATTTTTCATTCCATGACCACGACCATTACAACCATGATCTACAATGAGATCTTACATCAATTTATACAAACCCTAAGGCCTAAACCAATTAGGTTGGCCACCTAAAAGATATTACAATAAGATCATTACATCTATATTACAATGATATGCGATGCCAGCTTTAGACCAAAACAACATTAACCAATCCATAAACCATCCCAGTAACGTATAGAGAACACATTACATGATACTGATTCATAACCTAGATAGGTAGCGGACCTAATTTGGGTCCACCATGCCAAAGAGATGTCTCCAATTAGTCAAGGCATGAACAAAGATCACCTTCTACATCTTGAATTCCATCTAGAAGCTGCACCAACACCATTTATGCATCCTGCCAAAGATTCTCAATAAGCTGGTAAAACCTTAAACCCTTACCAGTATAGGCTTACTAGAGTGTATGATAGCATCCAATCATCAAGTCAATACCAACTGACCCAAAAATACTCCAGAAACATCAAACCAAACATATTCCATTGATCCAACTAATAGTCTCTTCTGCCGGTAACACTAGTTCTTCTACCGGTAACCAATATCTATCTGTCGGTAACCAATCATAACAACTAGTGTTGACATCAATGACAAAACATAAATACAACACATAATCAATTCCTTCATATGGCCAACACAATCTCCCTTCATTGAATTTCAGACAAATGACTAAACAGTATGTTTAAACCTTTGTAAATACCATACTCCTTAATAATTCTAATCATTCTAGTGAAAGAATCTTCAAGTGTCAATATTTTTGTAGCTTCTTCACCTTTTCAAGTAGTCTTTTGCTTCTTAGCACTTTCCCTTAGTGCTCTCTTATCTTCTTTTGATTTTATTTCCTCAATATGAATCACTGGATTTTGAGCTTTCTCCTTCTTTCTTTTTCCAGTTTGGGCAAGAACAACAGAAGGTTCAATAGTTTTACCTTTCCTTTGGAATTGTATTTTAGAGGGTTTCCCTCTTTGAGATTTAGTAGGATTCACCTTAGGTTCTTCTTCTTTGGTTGCTCTGGTCTTACCGGTTGGTACATTGGAAGTTCCACCTTGTTGAGCCTCAAATTTGGCTCTTGTTGAAGCTATCTATTCTTTTGTGAATTTGGCTTGCTCAACAAAGGCTTGTACCTCTTTTCTTACTTTTTTTTCTATCACCAGTTTCTGTAATTTAGAATGCACTTTCAGTAGTTTCTCCTTGTAGGTTCCAAACCTCTCAGCGGTGGTATTGACTAGTTGAGCTAACAAATGATCAGCATAAGCAACAAGTAGGTCTTTATCTACTTCATAACCAATGGGCATTACCCATGTGGTCTTGGGACTAACAACTTCCATCAAGCATGTATCTATGTCAACCATAAAATAGATAGAATCCTCATACCAATTGACTACCTCTGTCGGTATGCGTTCTCTTGCATGCATTTCCTTCTGAAATTTCTTAAAATATCCCCATGCAATATCATCAAACTTGTTTTTTTAGCATCCTAATGTTGTTCTTCATCTACAATAGGGTAGGTGTCCCAGTTATCCATTGTACATCACCAATACTAGGGAAAAAGTTTTGGAAATAAAAGAATTTAAGCCCATTATAAGTTGTCCAAACTGAAATCTCAGCCTTTTGTCCTTCTTCACGGCTTCAAGATTCGCCATTAATTGACTCCTTAGAGCTTCAGTCAAGTCATAGTCCACATTTTCCTTAATCATTCGGTATGCAGAGTGAATAGCTGCTGCCAATATACTATTCATTCTACTTGAATAGAAAATTCTATAGCCAATCACCATAGATGCAAATTTAATAGCGGGATCATTAATATCATTCATGGTCATGGCTCTTTTATCCCATCTAGATTCAGTTAACTTCTCAACATCATTCTTAGGTATAGACCTAGCAATGGTACTTCATTGGTTACAACATGGATTGCTTCCTTAGTGATTTTGTGAGGTTTGTCCAACCACATGAATTGATCATGAATGCGGCTCAAAAAAAATCTCACCAACTCATCATCAAAATCATCAATAAAATTGATTGCATGATGAAAACCTTTATCGGCTACACTTTTGAACTGTTCTTTCAATCTACCTTGTTCATTACACAGAGATCTGTATTTCTCATTAATAACTGAAATTCCCAGATCTTCCATTTTGTAGTGATAAAAGGATCTTACATCCTCTACATGCAAAACACCATTCGGTACACTGGATAGGGCACCGACAGGGTCAATTTCCTCCAACTTGTATGGATGTCGTTTGTATTTAGGACTTTCCCTCTCAGTCACATCAACTATATGTGGAGTATCCATACTACAATATGCAAAACTTTGAAGCAAAGAGTAAGATTCACTGATAAATACCTCTTCTGCTTTGGTGCTAGGGTTTCCAACCATCAAAAACTTTCAATACTCGATCATTGACTCAAACTTCACTTCAATCACCTTGGATACTGGTAAATGATCTGAATGCTGCTTGCACAAACTTATCTTACTCTGCTCACTTTGCCAAAAGTTTTCAAGATGTAAAGTGACAAATTAAATTCAAAAAGTTCTATTTATTTGCATTCTAACTAATGCAAGAAATGCATTTACCGACAAAACCCTAAAATACCTTAACAAACTCTAAAGCATATTACCGGTAGCAAAAACTCAAAGATATTTACTGGTTATGATCCAAAAACACATCAAAACATCAAAATGCATCAGAATATGCAGATTCAACTTACAATACATCATCCAGGGGTTCAACTCAAGATTTGATAATAAGCTCACCCCAAGTTGTAAAAACAACTTAGTTTGTCGGAGATGGATTCTCCACATTAGGTGAAGAATCTGATTCCTCAAATGGTTTGTCATCTCTCTTCTTGTTCCAGATCTTATTCATCTAAGCTTTGGTTTCTTCAATATCAACCTTCTGCTTTCCTTTCTGGTGTGCAGGATGATTCACTGATTGGTTCTTTTGTGTTCTGCAAAACTTGGCAATGTGTCCCGATTTGTTGCAATGATAGCATGCCATTCCAAATGCTCTCCAAGGTCCTGATTTGCCTATACCTATTCTTCTTCTATAGTTCAATGCCACATGTCCAAAATTGTTGCAGACTAAACAAGTCACATTGACTCTCTTTTCCATCTCATAAGGACTAGACTGGTTAACATAGGGTCTTTGCCAATTTGTGATCCTCAGGTCAATGAAATTCCTTCTTTAGTCACCAATAGGTCTTGGGTTCATGTGAGGTGCTAGATTGTTTGCTCCATATCCGCATTCAAGTGATCTATGCCCATACATGTTGCTTGTATAACAATAACCTTCAAATCTCTTAGGCACATATCTAGTATTAGGTCTATAACCAGTATTAGCATCAAATCTGCTTCTACAAACATTAGCAGTATGTCCTGATTTAAGATAGTTAAAGCAAATAGGTTTGTAAGCTTTCTTACTAGTAGGATTCTGAGCCTTAGGAGCAGTTTTACCTTCATGCATGTTGCTCTTGGTACCAGAAGTTTCTCCCTTCTCAGATGTATTGTATCCTAACCTAGATGTATCACCTTTCATCCTCTAAGATTGGATCTGTTCATCCACCATAGAGGAGCTCTTGTTGAATTTATTAGGCTTCTTATTGGCCTCAACAAATTCCTTTGTAAGATCTTCATTTGTTTTCATGAGGGTCTCTCTAAGAGACATTTCCATTTTAAGATTTGACTGTAATGCTTCTTTTTCTTCTTTCTCCTCATGCCAATGTTCATACAAAGTTGCATTCTCCTTCTTGATCTTAAAGATTTCATGCTCTTTATCTCGGATCTAATCCTCAACCTTTCTTCTAGCTTCAAGTTCCTCACTCATCCAGATTGTAAGTGCTTCAAGTTCTCTCCTTAGGTTAATCTTTTCACCATTTAGCTTCTTCAACCAGTGCATCAATGTTCGCTTCATCTGAGGAGCTGTTGTTTGAGATCTCCAACAATTGTTTGGTCAGTTCCTTCCTTTTAGCTATTGATGTCTTATACTTGCCTCTTAGGGTTTCTAACTCATCCTTGGTTTCAACAAGTTCTCTAGCCATCTCTATATAGCTCATTCCTTGGCCCATATTTGCCTTAGGATTAGATATCCCTTCCAAGCAATTAAGCCTTAAGGAAGTTGGGCTCTGATACCAATTGATGAACTTATAAGGCATTGAAAGGGGGGGTGAATCAATGATAGTAAAAACAATACAAAACTGAATATCAATTTTACCAACTTAAAACTCAATAGGCATGTAAGAAATAACACCAAGTATGCAATCACCACACAAAGCATAAACCACATGACACAAGAGTTTATACGTGGAAAATCTAAATGGGAAAAACCACGATGAGAGTTAGTACCCACAAGATCCACTATCTGTAGTATAGAGATCTGACCGATTAAGGTCTACAACACCCAGTTAGGGGCACACCTTGTTAGAAGTGTCTAAGCCCGGTTAAGATCTTTACAAAAAGGCCTGTGAGGACTAGCCCTATTAGGAGCTACCCAAGTTACTAGGATTTTCAAACACAAGTTAATGTGTCACCTGGTTAGAGGATTTAATGATCAAAACTGTTAGGATCTAAGAGCACCCTATTAGGAGTGACCTTGTAAAAGGATTTTCTTGCTACAATTGTTGGGGAGTCAACAAGTACAAAAGATCTTAGTATAACACCTTATGTGTCTAATAGGATCCACTTCAAAACATTACAACATTATAAAGACTTCATCTCTCAAATTCTCTAATCTTTGCATTATCAGAAATACATAATTCGCTCATCACACATCACACTATCAAGCTCATATATATATATATATATATATATATATATATATATATATATATATATATATATATATATATATATATATATATATATATATATATATATATATATATATATATATATATATATATATATATATATATATATCTTTTCATGCCTCATCACACAATTAAAATTATCATAAGGTCAGGTAGAACCTTATTACAATTTCCTAGGTTCAATGCATCTAGACAATCTTGCATTGTACGCTTTAGTTATGTCGGCCTCTGATATAACAAATCCAATTCTGTGTTGTTTTACCGATCTGAGTGATTTTCATCACTACCAATTAAGTCTCCATCAACTAATCTGTTATGTCAAACAAATATCGTTCACCTAATCGGTTCAGCACATGCGATCACAAACATATCTTCATCTGATAGTCTTCAATGCTATTGCAAAACCACATCATCTCAATCTTCATGATTTTTATGTACCAGTTGTTGGAATGCAACACCATCTGTCATTTACTGGTTGGAGTCCTAATTATCGGTTCTGATAAAAATTGTCTCTGCTTTACCGGTTTAGTCTAACCAGTTGAACTGTAGGACTTAGATGACTTAAAGAAACATAGTTGCCATCAATGACAACATACAGAATAGCCACCGTACATAAATCTAATCACTATGCACAACAGACATATATCGGTTGCATCAAGCAAACACACATTACCGGTATAGTACAAATGATCAAATGCCAACATTCCTTGGTTGATGCCCTCCATCATTTTAGTGTTTTGATGGTGATGTATTAGAGAGCAATGATTATTACAGTTGTTGAGAAAATAGTGATGAAGTTGTATGTTGGTCAGTAAAGAGATTGTTTGCAATTGATTATCAATTTTTGTCATTGTATCTTGGATGAATGATATGAAGAGAATGATGTAAAGAATAGGTTGTTATTGGTTGCAGTTGGTTTGCATGGTTGTCCACCTTCTTGTTTTATGATGACTGCACTATGTATACTAATACAGTTGATGGTGTTGACAATGTGGCTAATGGCAATCATAGCATAATGAGGTTTAGATAGCTTGAGATCTTAAGATTAGGATTAGATGCATGGCAAAAGAATGAAGATATTTTACTAAATGAAAAGGTGATGTTTCTAGGATATTTAGGTTCTTTGGAAGTTTGACAAAGCTAGTTGATGTAGAAGTATGTATTAATATTGTAGAACATAATTCTACTACTAAGAACGGGGGTGTATCAATAGTAGATAACAAATTTGATCCTCAATCAATTAAAATATTCTTGAAAAATGATAAACTTAAAATCAGAATTGAAAAGAATATAACCACATCTAAAAAACAATACACAAGAAATACGTGGAAAACCTGAAATAGGAAAAACCATGGTGAGAAGTGCTACTAGGACCTACTATCATAATCCACCCTCACAAATCAATAATGTGTACACATTTTTAAGGCCACAACCCTAAGGAATCACAAAATTCCTTGTCTAAGAACACTAAATCCTACAAAATCTCAACTTAACAAACTGAACACCAACTCAACATCCTTGGGGAACCAACCATAAGGATGTTACAAATAAGATAGTTTGACTTCAAATTTAAATATTATAACATTAGATGCATATGATAAAGTTGTTACAAAAAGAATATTAGGATTCTTCATAAATATAAATCAATTTTATACTTCATGAGGTTATCTTGATCTACTATCAAAAACTTGTACAACTTATGTAATGTCTACAAATTTCCAAGGTCCAGTTCACAAAAGCTTGGGATAATTTCATCAAATGGATTATAATGTATCACTGCTAATAATATCCACAATCTGAATCAATTGATCAATATGCACTTACAATTCTATTTTGATTTGTCAAACAAATAGTTTGTATACTTACAACATCTTGCATTCAATCAAATTCTCTTTAATAGTTCATCAAAATACTCATGTCACTCAACATTTATAATTTGTTTACATGATCTTTTCCACAATTTTTGGCATTCTAAACAATGTCTCTACAAATTCATTACTCGTTTCTCCTCACAACCCTCACAAAATTATATGCAACAACACACACTCTAAGGCTTATGATAAAGTTAATTGGAAATTCCTGTATGTGGTCCTTTCTAAGATGGGATTCCAGGAAAGATTTATCAATATTATCAGGGTGGCGATGGAAAGTGTTCACTATTTGGTGATTGTCAATGGCACACCCTAGGGCTTCTTCAAGGATGGGAAGGGGCTACGATAGGGAGACCCTCTCTCACCTTATTTGTTCATTATGGTAGCTGAAGTCTTGAGTAGGAATTTCTCCAATTTGATCAGGACCAATAGAATCTTGGGGGTAAAGGCTGCTTCCACACTCCCTCCTATGGTTATGTAACAATTTGTGGATGATGCCTTCCTTTTCATCCTATCATCTGTGATAGAGGTTAATGAATGGAAACATATGCTAGAAGAGTATGCCCTTGCCTCTGGTCAATTGATTAACTATTGCAAGAGAAAGGTTTATTTCTTTAACATGGACAAAATTCTCCTGGGTAAACTTATTCAAATCCTTGGATGTAGTGTTGTTGATCTCCTTGATTCCTACTTGGGTCTCCCCCTCACTATTAAGGAGGTCACCTCCCACTTTTGGGAATCAATACTTGAAAGAATGCAAAAGAAACTTGCTGGTTGGACTGGAAAAACTCTAAGTAGTGTGGGTAAACTCCAGCTCTTGGCGGCCTCTCTTCAAGGTGTTCCTATCTACTTTCTCTCTCTTTTCAAGATTTCCAATTCTGTGGCTAAGAAACGCAAGAGAATCCAAAGAAGCTTTCTGTGGATGGGATTGGAGGAGAAGACCAAAATCAACTTAGTCAATTGGGAGAAGGAGTGCAGACCGAAGGTCATGGGTAGCCTTGGGATTAGAAAAATCTTTGATCTGAATAAGGCCTTGTTGACTAAAATCAGATGGATCCTTATGAAGGGCAAAATTGAATAGAGCATGATTATGAGGGCCAAGTACTTCAATCACACACCCTTCCCCTCCCTCCTCTCTTCCAATGAGCTCCCTCCTCGGTCTAAAATTTGGAACAAATTTGTTAAGAACAAGAAACTTCTCAAGCAGGGTCTAAAGTGGCAAGTTGGTAATGGTGAGAAAATTAGATTTTGGGAGGACAACTGGATTGGTGATAGACCCCTTTCCTCCTCCTAGTTTAGTTGCCTCATGGTCACTCTCGAGGATTATATTGGCTCCCTTGTGATAAACTACATCGCTCCCTCTTGTTGCTGGTTAAGGCTTGCTAATAGTTTGGGAAATACCCCCCAATGGATTCATTTGGCTGAAGAGTTGCAATCCCTTCTTAAGGGGATCAGGATCCCCTATTTCACTCACACTGATAAACTTGTTTGGACCACGAATCCCTCAGGGTCTTTTAGTGTTAAATCAGCCTACAATCTCTTGGTTGCCTCCTTCAATGATTGCTACAACTAGAAAGAAGTTTGGAACTCTCAGCTCATCCCTAAAATTAACTTCTTCTAGTGGACAACCCTTCACAGGAAGATCCTTACTATTGATAATTTGAAAAGGAGGGGATTTATGCTTGCCAAAAAATGTGTTATGTGTAATTATGCTTAGGAAAGCATAAATCACCTCTTTATTGATTTCCCCTTCGCTTTCGGGGTTTGGTACAAAGTTCTACAAAAATTTAATTTGGCTTGGAGATTCTTGGAAGACTTGCAACAATTTATCAGCAACTAGAAGTGCCCCTTCGCACACCTGCTAGTCAGACTTTTTTGGAGACTCATTCCTCCCCACATCTGTTGGCATATCTGGAAGGAAAGAAATAATAGGATATTTTGTGACACTAGAAGTGTTGGCATTATGTGAACCGGCATGAGCCTTATGTAAACTAGCATGAAGACATTATGATATTGCATGTTGTCATTGATGTCAATATGAGACATGGTAAGAATCGACACATGTGATAGGTGAAGAGAGAGGAACCAGCATATGTATGAACCAGTTTATATGCCAAAGTGAAGTGGCACATTTGTTCAAGGTGAACCGGCATGTAGTTATGTGAACCAGCACATGGAAGCACTGTATGGTTACCGGGTTGTAGGTAGCTTCCACTTCAGGGTTTTCGGTTGGAGCAACTCAAGTGACTCAATTGGTAATCTTCGTGTGATGAGTTAGCAGTATGATGGAGGATAGATCGTGTTGCCACGTAAGCTCTATGTGCGTGAAGGATCTTGCATGAAGAATACTATTCCTATCCACCTCGGGAAAGTGCGAAGTCTATCAAACGGTGATAATGCGTGATGGGTTATCAGCCACCATGAAAACGGTGGATAATGGACGATGGAGAATGTCTTGAGATCGATTCAAGATTGTTGCATTTAATGCAGTATGATTCAACGGTCAGGATCAAACCGTTTGATTTGCTTAACCTAACAGGTTTAGGGTTTAGGGTTTTTGCTACCAACCTATATGTTTCCTATAAGATCGATGTTGGGCTTCTATCTGAGGTTGTTGGCAAAAGTTGTGAGTGTGTATCCAAGGAAAGTGATACGAGATTCTTGCCAGACCATAGGAGAGAAGAGATACCTGCAAAGTGAATGTGCAAAAGGAAAATAGGAGCCTAAACGGATCTGCATTAGCATTAAGTGTTGTTAATAGATCATTGTAATACCTGTTAATTTGTAACCACTTCAACAGCTGTAAAATCCCCTAATAGGGTAGCCTTAACTGGCTTGATTCAAAATCCCTTAAATCGGGTGCTCTTAACCGGCTTGTTTCAAATCCCTTAACCGGGTAACTCGAGGCTAATGATTTTTGAGAAGCTTGAGAAGCTTAGGAGATCCTTTCAGCTATTGAGTTCTTGAAATCCTCTAATAAGGTGACCCTACTGGGTTTAACCCTTAACTGGGTATCCCTTAACCGGGTGATTCCTAACAGGATCGGTTCCTACCAGAACCTATTGTAATGTCCTTAACCGAACAAGGCTCCTAATAGAGCGGACTTCTAAAGAGTTCAAAAAGTAGCTTGTGGGTATTGATCCCCACCATGGTTTTTCCCAGTTGGGTTTCCATGTGAAAAATATGTGTGTCATGTGAAATGCTTTTGTCTTATGATGCTTTGTCTTACCTGTTAAGCATATGAAGGTTCTATGTTTTATGCCTGTCTATAAAACACATTGAACTCATTGTTGTGAAGATCTGATGGTTAAGTTTACCTATTTATGCATGAGAATATAATGATATTGTGGTATTGAGCCAAGAGGAAAGCTTATTGAGTGATCAGTTCATGACTAGTTGAGCTATACTGGATGTTGCCGGTTGCACTTTGTTTTACCGATATCCCTGTTTGTTAGTCTTTTGGAGTATTTGCTGTCAAACTGGCTTTGGATGCTATTGGTGTTTGTACTGATTCACCCCCCCTCTCAGTACCGGTTTGGTACTAGTGGTTCATCATTGAGTTATCAAGAAGCTTGGTTGACATGGTGACCGACATAGTTGAGAATTACCTCAGGGAGAACACCCTCATCAACAAGTGGAAAACCTTGCAATCTAGCCTTATGGCTTTGGATCAGAGGTGGATTAAAATATGGAATTTTCCAGATAGCTTCCTTCGATATGAAAACTTGAAAAAGATGGAGAGGCTTAATACCAAATGGTCAACACCTCCCTCCCCTTGGCTCAAGCTCAATTTTGATGGTGCTACTCATAGTGGTTCAACGACAAGGGGCAGAATTATCAGGGACAACTTGGGCAACCTGGTTTTGGCCTATGCAGGAAATTTTGACTCTGTCTTGAGCAACATGGCTGAAGCCCTTGCTCTATTTTGGGGGCTTAAGCTAGCTCTTGGCACCAATATCAAAAGACTGATCATTGAAGGGGACTCTAAACTGATTATCGAGGCCACTAAAGGCATTTCAGGGATCAGCTAGAGAATCAACAATGTCATCAAGGACATCTGGTCCATGATTGTCTGGCTGGAGGAATTTCAAATTCAACATATCTATAGAGAGGGGAATGTGGTGGCTGACTCACTGGCTGCGACAGGACTGGAGATAAAAGATATGAGGTGCTGGAGGCACCTAGATTCTCTCACTGACAAGAAGAAGGACCTTATTGGGAATGAACAAATCACCTCTATCCATCAATAAAGTGCCACTTTCCTTTCCTCAACAAGCTACTTTGGGTCGGCTGCTATGCTACGTTGCTAGTGGGAAATTTAAATTCTAATTGGGTGGGCTTTGCCATGCTAGCTTCACGTGGTTCCCACCTTCTCTGCCAGATGCTGACTTGGCTGGCCACCTATTTTTGCATCGTCGATGGGTTGGAGTGCCAACTTTTGATCATTAATCACAACAAGGACCCTAATTATTACCTTAATTGGAAACTTAGAACTTGCCATAATGACGATCTTCGCAAGTTGCTAGAGATATCAAGAGGTGTCCCTTTGCATGCTTCTCGGAGTTGGCGGACGCATGCCTTGGGAAACACCACCAAAAATCATTATTATACCTTGCACAATATTTTGGCTAATTATCATTTGTTTTCTCTTAACTCTAGCTCTGGTTTTCCTCTCTGCATTTCTCTTTTTCAGGCTTGCGTTGTATCTCAACTTCACTCTGGAGGAAGCTATCATGGGAGGGGATTTAGTCTGGGTAGAACCAGACATTATTGATGATTATTTTCGCAATGATATGTGTGTCAAGATGTATGCTAAAGAAGGAGGAATCATCCCATTCAAGGAAGCCATGAAGGGATTGGACTAAAACCTCTCCATGTAATTTTTCAATAGTTGGAAGGACATGAGGGTGGTCATGGAGGAAATTTTGTTTGAAACTAGTGAGGAAGTTATCACCTAGGCTACGAGTCTCTCTACTAAAGGCAGGAAATGGAAGAAAACCAACAGGGTTGCGGACAAAAATAACATGAACCGCTTCTTCAAAAAGGGCGAGGAACCAGCTAGAATGCATGGGGGTTTCAACAGGGAATGTTTACCCTACCGGTGGGATCAAGTTTGAAAACTCATAATAAAATACTTCACCCTCGAGGGAAGGTATGGTGTGTTCTATTATTATCACTTCCCACTATTCAACCACTTTCGCAACCATGACACCATTTCTTTTCCTTTCTTTCTGCTACATGCTCTTGAGTCTACTGTCAAAGATGTCTGCAATTGTATAAGTCAAGAGGGTAATTTTACCATCCTCCACTAGGGGCTGATATTTAGGCTTTACAATTTTCATAAGGCCCTTTGCCCCCCTAAACCTATCTCGGTTCAACCTGCCCCCTCCATTCTGGGTCCCCTTGAAGACTCTAAAAAAGGCCTCAAAAAGTCTTCAAAAAAGCTAATGACTCCTTGTCAATTCCCTGACCAAGGCCCCCCCTACCCCCTCAAAATTGGGAAAAAAAATAAATGCAACCCTTCTGCTATGAAACCCACCTCCAAGAAACCCAAAAAGGAGCCCAAAATCCTCCTTGTTGAGTTCAATGTGGAGGAGGGTATCATCTCGTGCAGATCTCACAGAAACAAACCCCAGATGAAGAAAATGGTAGTGAGAAAGAATTATTCTAGCGAAGAAGAGGATGATTATGAGAAAGCAGAAAGTGAGAAGGGGGAGGAGGATTTGGAGGCCAAAGAGGGCTTAGATTCCTCCAATTTGGGCACTAATGTCCCCGACTCGGAGACCATCAAGGAGGATATCAAGAACACCTCCCCTCATTCTAACACTTCCCTGCCCCACACCTCTGAGGGGGATGGTAGATATTCTGATGGCAGGAAGACTGCTACTAAAGAAGGGGAGAAGGAAGAGGCGGTGCAGTGTTTGGGTTGCAGTGCTATCTCTGAAGATTTAAATGGTGTTAAGAAAAAGCTAGAGCACCTGGAGTCCTATGTCAACAAGATTGGGAAATTTGCTGTCAAAGTGATGCACTCGTCGACTACCTCTCTGTGATTGCTCCACCATGATAAGGCTGATCTGGAAGGGCTGGAAAGCGACACCACTAAGGAACTATTCCAGTTCTTGGCTGATGATTGGACATGGCTTATGCTCTCTAAGCACACGGGTGCTGATAATTAGGTTGTATGGCTGGCTTCCTTCCTTTTTGCTATAGTTTTTGTCGTTGGAACGCCTGGTTCCATGGTGATATTGCTACTATTAATAGTTTTTAAGTATTGACATTATGATGGTTTACTGCTGGTTATGGAGCTTGTTGGATGAGATTGGTTTTGATCTCGGGTTATCTAATAGCGGCAGACAGTTTCTGTTTTTGCTTACTACAGTAGGGATTGGCTGACTGTCACGTGTCTGTGGTGTGTGTGCCAGTAGTGCTTTTTTCTATTTCTTTTGGGTCAGCCCCTGGTTTTGGCTACTTTATAATAAAAAATAACACACACTCACCTCTCTAACCTTTCATCTCTATCTTCATACTTCTTAAACATAAGTTGTTAATGGGTAATTAGTTAGGAGTAGTTTCCATTGATTTATAACTTTTTACACAATTATAACTGAGGATCATTAAGCATGTGAGTTATTCACAATCTCCAAACTATTTATTTCTCTATATAGCCATTTCTAGTAACCAAAAAAACATAATAACTTATAAACTAAAAATTGATTGTAACTACTTATGACAAGTGGCGACTTTAACAATTGAAACCGAATCATTCAAACAACAAATCAAACTTAGAAAGATAACAAATCGTAAAACTTCAAAGAGAAAAGTTTTGTTCGATAAATATAACCCAAGTAAATATTTTCTCTCTCCATACAACAACTTTATATCGATTAATCATTGTCCAATCATATAAGTTTGATAAACATTCCCTTTGATGAAAATTCGATTATAGTTCTTTATTGAACTAATGCACAAAATTATCAAAGGTAAAACAATGATCATCAAGTATTGCATTAATGTCTACAAACCAAATTTGTTGACTTTATTGCTAGAAGATCTATGCATTCGAACTAGGGTTTGGCATAATGTCTACAAGCACTTTTACATATGTTATTTGATATCAATGACAAATTCTTATAACAAATGCGTGTCTAGAAGAATGCTTTTCATTCCTCCGTATTTGATAATATAGTCTTATGAACTTGGATATAATGTTTACACTCTATTTACATTGCTCTCCTATCTTTTCAGGTCCTTGGTGTTGCAACTAATATGGTTGGAGATTATAGTTGTTGACAGTTTGGTCATTTGTTAGAATTGGTATGGAAAATGCTTCAAATTTATTTGTATTGATGTTTCATGTGTTGTGTCTTTGAGAACATGTTTATAATGTTTGTGTTATGTCTTGGTCCAATTTTTAGAAGCTGGTATGTTTTGCAAGAAATGACAATGATATTCTATGTTTAGTTGGCTCTCTAGAATGAAGTCTTTAGTATCTATTGTGTTGTGCCTATATGATCTTGATATGGAAAGATGAAGGAAGGATTTGGAATTTTTTTTGTATATTCGAGGAACATCTTGGTATGCTCTACATGATGTTGGATGGTGTGTTTGATGGTGCATTGTGATTGAAATGTGTGTTTCAAGGTAACCATTCTGATCTAGCTAACATGAGTTTCTCTTCAACCTACGATAATCTTTGGGTGTCTCCAATTGTCTTGAAGAATTAATTACATTATTTATACATCCTACCTTGGTGTGTGAGGATCTGCATCAAGATATTTTATTTGGAAGATGTGTTTTAGATTGACTAGTGATGTGCTACTTGGTGTATTTACACGTTACCTTGTTGCTGACCTTGGAGGATGTGTGATAGAATGTGAATTATTCTAACTATCTATAAAGAAGTAACATAATGTTTTAGGTCCTCTCAATTTCCTGGATTGGACCTCTTTCACCACAATTATATTTTGGTGGTCGTCTTGATAGGACCTATGCTCGTCCTCTACTCTAGCGGACCTAATTGATGCTTCTAATGAAGAAGATGGTATATATAGAAGATCAAGTAGATGTTGATGGTGTGGATGAGTGTGTGAATCAATATGTATGTTGCGCTGACATGATCATATCATTTGTAGAAGATAATGATGTGAAGTTGTGACAGAAAAGGTGTGTGGTGACTGTTGTGAAGTTGGTTGCCTGAGATAGAGATTCAAGGAAAACTTCATACTTGGATATTGTTGGAGCCTGTGTTGTTAAAGGTCTATTCATTCATGATTCATATATTCATGTACCTTGATTGGGTACAATGAGTCTTCTTTTCAAGCTTTGTATCTTTTCCTAAGATAGTGTGTGTCATCCTAGAAGTTCTCTGTATCTTGCCTTGGGATAGTGCATCTTAGCTTGCAAGTCCTTCAGACAGTAGTTTGCTTCCTTGATAGTGAGTCTAAAATGATATTGCAATCATTTCATATTTTGTGAGTTGACTCTCACCATAGTTTCTCCTTATTGGGTTTTTCAAATAAATCTGGTGTTCTCTTGTGCATGGTGATTCATTTTTTTATCTTTCATTATTGATGATAACAATAAGGTCGATTTTGGATTGTGAAATAAATTTTAAGTATTTGGTCTGAACTAATTCACCCCCCTTCTTAGTCTTAAAGTAAGTTCAATAATTGGTATCATAGCCAAGTTCCTCTAGAAGAAGCTTAACTACTTGAGGCAGGTCTAGGATGGTACAAGATGGATCTTAGAAGATTCCCAAGTTTGATGGCATAAACTACCCCTTCTAGAAGATGAGGATGGAATCATATTTGAATTCTATGGGATTTATAATTTGGAACTTTGTTGTACGTGGTTATACTCCTCCCTCTACTCCACCTGCTACACCGGATGAAATCAAAATGCATGAGAACAATGGAAAGGTAAGGAATGCAATCATAAGTGGTTTTCAGATACAAAACTCTTGAAGATAATGGGTTACAAATCTGCCAAGGATGTTCGGGAGAAGCTTAGCAACATATATGAAGGTGATAAGAAGATAAAGAAAGTCAAGTTGTAGAATCTCAAAAGTAGATTTGAGAATTTAAGAATGTTCTAGAAGATGAAAATATTGATAACTACATGCACTAGATGATTTTTCTAGGATATTTTGGTCCTTTGGAAGTTTGACAAAGCTATTTGATGTAAAAGTATTTATTGATGTGTTTTTGAAAAAATGCTTCACATTCCTCTGCATTTGATGATATGGTCTTGCAAACTTGGATATAATGCTTATGCTCTATGTTCATTATACTCCTATCTTTTTAGGTCCTTGGTGTTGTAGTTGATATGGTTGGTGATTACAGTTGGCTGACAGTCTAGTCATCTATTAGAATTGGTCTGGAAAATTCTCTACATTGAATTTTTAGTTGTTTTGGCTTGGACGATATGTTATAACATTTGTGTTATGTCAGTCCAGTTTTTAAAAGTTGGTGTTGTTTGTAAGCAATGATAATGATGTTTTGTGTTTGACTAGCTCTCTAGAATGAAGTGTTTAGTGTCAGTTGTGTTGTGCTAGTATGATCTTCATATGGAAAGATGAAGGAAGGATTTGAGAATGTTTTTGGATGTTCAAGGAACATCCTAGTATGCTCCACATAATAGTGCATTGTGACTGGAAAGTGTGTTTCAAGGTAACCACTTTGGTTTGACCAACAAGAGTTTCTCTTTAGCATACAATGAATCCTTGGGTGTCTCTACTTGTCTTGAAGAATGCATTGAATTTATTTTGGGTTTTACCTTGGCATGTAAGGATCCACATTGGGGTTTCTCATCTGGAAGGGGTGTTTCAGATTGACTAGTGATGTGCTTCTTAGCGTATCTACATGTTACCTTGTTGCCAAACTTGGAAGATGTGTGATAGTGTGTGAATTATTCTAAACTACATATAGATAAGTAATATGATGTTTTTATGTCCTCTCTATCTCTTTTATTAGACAAATTTCATGACAATTATGTTTTGGTGGTTGTTTTGATAGGACCTATGCTTATTCTTTGCTTTGACTAACCTAATTAATGTTTGTAATGAATATGATGTATATATAAAAGATCAAATTAATGTTGATGGTGCGGATGAGTGTGTGAATAAATATGTGTGTTGCTCTTACATGATCATATCATTTTCAAAAGACAATGATGTGATGATGTGACAAAAAAGGTGTGTGGTGATTGCTTTGAAGTTGGTTTCTTGAGACATAGATTCAAAGATAACTTCATTCTTGGAGATTGTCAGAGTCTATGTTGCTGAAGGCCTATTCATTCCTCATTCATATATTCATGTACCTTTCTTGAGGATAATGCTTTTTTTTTGCAAGATTTGTATCTTGTCTCGAGCCAATATGTCTCATCTTGCAAGTCCTTTAGGGTGCAATGTGCTTCATTGGAAGTGAGCGTAAAACAATATTGTAATCATTTCATACATTGTGAGTTGACTTTCATCATCATTTTTTCCCTATTTAGAATTTCCATGTAAATCCGGTGTCCTCTTGTGCATGGTGATTCATTGTTTTATCTTTCATTGTTGTTGATAAGGATAATGTTATATTGAGTATAGATAGTGAAATAAAGTTTAAGTATTTGGTCTAGATTGATTCACCCCCTCCCCCCCTCTCAATTCTAAAGTAATTTTAATACTTCATTCTTCTTTTTAACTTTGTCAAGTTCATTTTCTAGAATACTTTTTTCAATTAAATATTTATAACTATCCCTGCTAAACAATTTCATCCTTTCTTTTAGGTCTAAGTTATTATTTTTAACATTAATCAATTCTTCCATTAAATCCTTTTTTTTCATCTTCAATCTTTCTAAAAAAATTCCCATTGAAACAAAATTCATTTTAGAAAAAAAGATCTCAAAACTTTCACGTCTCAAATTTTCAACACTAATTTTGTCTTTGGTACAATCTCCCTCCTTATGCAACAACAACCAAAGCTCTGAAACAAAATCAACGTTGATAGAAAAATATTGACCCAAGTGTAACTTTATTCTATGATATGTAGTCAACCTTGGTGTGATGCATAAAAAGGGGGAACTTATATATGTAATAAGTATAAACCAATTTATAATAAATTACACACATTCACATTTACACCAATAACATCATATATTAATATCCTTTAGTGTCTTACACATGTATTTTATTCATTCATCACACTTCATCCATATATATACTCATGCAACAACAACCAAAGCTTTGCAACAAAATCAATGTTGATAGAAAAATATTGACCCAAGTGTAAGTTTATTTTATCATATGTAGTCAACCTTGGTGTGATGCATAAAAAGGGGGAACTTATATATGTAATAAGTATAAACCAATTTATAATAAATTACACACATTCACATTTAAACCAATAATATCATATATTAATATCCTTTAATGTCTTACACATGTATTATAATTCATTCATCATGCTTTATATATGTATGTATGTATGTAAATATGTATATATATGTATGTATGTATACATATATATGTATACATATATGTATGTATACATACACACACACACACACATATATGTATGTATGTATACATATGTATATATACACACATATATATATATATATGTATGTATATATATACATACACATATATATATGTGTATATATATGTGTATGTATATATATACATACATATATATATATATATGTGTGTATATATACATATGTATACATACATACATATATGTGTGTGTGTGTGTGTGTGTGTATACATATGTATATATACATATATGTATGTATGTATGTATGTATGTATATATATACATACATATATGTATGTATATACATACATACACACACACACACACAAACACATATACATACCTATATATGTATACATACATATATATACATACATGCATGCATACATACATACATGTATATATATGTATATGCATATGTATATGTACATATGTATATGTGTGTATATGTATATACATATACATATGTGTATATGTATACACACACACACACACACACACACACACACACACACATATATATATATATATAAATGTACATACATACATACATACATACATACATACACACACACACACACACACACACACACACACACACACACACACACACACACACACACACACACACACACACATATATATCATTATTTGTTTCCACACTCTTTCACTTTATTCACTCTTAATTAACTTACTCCCATGAATTTCTCTTTATTTCTATAACTATTTACCCTTTTATATATTAATTAGGCATATTAGAGGTGTTTTAAGGCTATTTAAGGGGTATGCAATGGATATATGGGTTTAGAAATGACCCAAATGATATCCTTGGTGCCTCACAACCCTACTTCCTGCCACAAGTATGTATGTATATGTATATGTATATGTATACGTATTTGATACTAAACTAAAGAAATAAATTTCACAAATAACATGAGAGATAATGGATGCTTCATACATGACAATATACCATAATATATCAATTACATTAGCCTTGATCATAAACAAGAAAAATTATCAACATAATTATGTTACACTACAATATGAATCAAAATGACTTACTTTACACATGATAATTCAATGAATAGTATGAACAAGAAAATCATATCTAATTGGTGCTATCAATGACACTCTTCAAAATTCAACATTATTAAAATTCAACATTATCAAATCTTTAACCATGATAATTCAATGAATAGTATGAACTAGAGTTGCAACTTTCAACATAAGGTCATCTAAGTTATTCATTCCAAGTTGAAAACCCCTATAAGAGATATCATTTAACTAAAGGGAATAAAATTAACAAGTTTGCAAGAAGAAATAAGACATGTCAAGTACGTATTCGTCAATAAAATGAGCTTCATTGGTGAGAAATTATTAAAAAACATTGATTTTCAACTACACCAAGCATTCCCACAAGGTTCTCATCTAATCCTTCCAGGAACATGTGTCATTATAATTTTGTAGAAAACCATTCATTTTAGAATAAATGTCATTCTTATCTATTAAATTTGTATACTTACTTTACATAGTATTCAATAAGTTCATCATTTCTATTAGACATATTTATGATTTTGGTTTAAGATCTTGGTTTATTGTCATCGGTTAATTGTAAACCAATATATGATAACAATAGATGGACAAAGGTACTAAAAAAATTCAAATAATGATAATTTTAGATAAAATATTTAGACAAGATGGAGAAGACATTCAATAATATTTTTTTATCAACTATTAAAGAGACGCAAAACAAATAATTGATGTTTGGAAATCGTTAATGACAAGAACTAGTTCCAACATTAGAACATCAAGCAATGAAGAGTTTTACAATACCGTTAATTTGTTCTCCACAAAAAATAATATTTATATTTATAATGGAAAAAAAATATACTCTTTGAAAAATCTTTTTGCATTTAGCATTGAATAAAAAATTAGAAGTCTTCATGCAACAAAAGGAGCTCATAATGATGAAATTGATGTGGAATTATTATTTATTAAGAATACAAGAGTAATGTTTAGTTCAAATTTATGGATAGTAGGGTTTGTAAATGAAGCTCTAGAATATATTTAAAATATTGTATACAAATAAGGATTTGTGCCACCACAACCACCAATGTCTGTAATGGTTTAGTTTAACTATTACTAGAGAATATTGTTTGAAGATCATAATTCACAAATTATTCCAATTACATTGTACAAAGAGATTCAACAATACAAATACCCTTTAGATTGGCTTAGGTATTGACAATATACAATCATAAGGTTTGACACTTCCAAAAGACAATATTAATATAAGACCAACAAAAAGAGCAAGAATGACATAAAGTATTTAGAAGGATTAAGAATTATGCCACCATTCACATATGACTCTTATGAAAGAATAAAAAAAAAAAAGACAACTTGCCAAATGAAGAAAAAAAAAGAAAAGAAAAAGATAGACTAAAAACTTTAGAAAATATTTGATAAAACATACTCTCCCAATTTTTTATATTTGTTTACCTTATGCTCGTTGGACTGTTGTTATAAGGACAACACCCTTGTTTTGCTGCTTTTTAATACAAAAAATATACTCTCCCAATTTGCTTCAATTAATATTTTTCTATATAATATATAAATTAGTTTACAAATATTTACAATTTCATTCAAAATTAAATTAAAAAAATTATGCTTCTATTATTTTAATTATATAATGAAATTTGAATGATTTTAAATATTCAATATTTTATCTCCTTATACATTACCTATTGTTGTATTACGCTAGATTTTAAATATTTATGATACATGGTGGTTGTTGTTTGAAATGCACTAAGAATGTCACAACTATAACTAAATAGACAAGCTAGGTTAAATTTCCCTTAATTTCATGGGTCTTTTATGTTTTGATTTTGTAAATGGCTATTTCTTTTTAGAGAAGTTAAGTATTGTATGTATTTTTGTGTATCTAAAATCACTAAACAAATTCTCTTTAAAAGTAATTGTTATCCAATCCAACCTTTGATATATATTTTTTTGTTGACTATAATTATTGTCTACATGTGCTTTTTTAATTATTTTAAAATATAAACTATAATATTATGTAGGTATTGTGGTTAC
Source organism: Cryptomeria japonica (assembly GCF_030272615.1). Classification (NCBI taxonomy): domain Eukaryota; kingdom Viridiplantae; phylum Streptophyta; class Pinopsida; order Cupressales; family Cupressaceae; genus Cryptomeria; species Cryptomeria japonica. Next base: position 269,462,514 of record NC_081405.1, read on the forward strand.
TTGAATGTTGCTTCATTTTAATATTTTTGTTTAAAAATAAGATTGATTAGTAAATCTTTGTACATTAAAAAATAGAGTTTACAAGTAGAAAATAATATAAACATTAATTAAGTGAAAATAAAATAATATTGAAGCAAAGTTTAAATATTTAAAATCAAATAAGATCAATACTAGAGATACATTTTAATTTTCATTTTATATTATCTAGATAACATTAATAATAAAAAAATTTATACTTAAATTACAAACTTTAATATTATCTTCCGTGTTGAACCTTAGATGCTATTAGCATATACCTATATCAGAATATGCCAATATATGTCTTTATCAACATGGTATTTCCTTCGAAATCAAAGAAGAGGTGATCGCTCAGGCGACAGATCTATTTCAGATACCACCAGCCTGAACCAGTTTTTCCATGAGGGGGAGAACCCTGTGAAGAGGGCGGGCGACTTTAGCCGGGAGGAGCTTCCGTCGCCTTGGGACGAGGTCTGCTACATCATAATGAAATATTTCACCCTTGAAGGACGGTATGGGGTCTTCTACTATTATCACCTTCCTTTCCTTAACCATCTTAAGAATAAAGATCTTATCTCCATTCCTTTTTTTTTGCTGCACTCTTTGGACTATAGTGTTAAAGATATTGCGGAGGCTAAGAAAAAAGGCAAGGAATTTCCTATTCTACACCAAGGTCTTATCCTCCGCCTCTACAATTTCCACCTGGCCCTTTGCCCCCCTCGCATGATTTCTGTCCAGAATGTGCTTGGAAACCAACCCCTAGCCATTGCTGCTGATAAACCTGACATAAGCCCTCCTCGGCTGCTTGAAATTGGCTCTTGCAGTAAGAAGAATAAAAAGCACCATTCAAAGGATGCTAAAACCCCTAAGAAAGTTAGAATTCAGGAAATTGACTCTGATGTGGAGATTATAGATGAGGCTAACACTCCCCGTCGCTCTGTGAGATTGACCTCCGAACTCCCTGAGAAATCCTTAAGGGACCCCTCCTCATCCCATGAAATTGGGAATTCCATCCCTTCTGACAATGTGGCCTCGTTTCAGTCTACTTCGACCCCCCACTCTGCCAGCTCCACCCATGCTTCTGAGAGTCCAAAAAATTCCATGAGTTCAGAGGCCGGCTCCAAATCCCAGACCAACTCTCCGTCCCCTACTCTCAGGTTCCATAAGATGATGGTGGTGGAGGAAGTGAGCAGTATAAAGGAGGAAGATGACAACAATCTAGCAGAATTGGGTAAGAAAGTGGAGGGTATGTTTGAAAACTTGCAAGAAATCACCAACATAATGGAAGCCATTGAGAACAAGCTGTAGGATGTCTCCAGGTTTGCTCTGAATGTTATGCACTGCTCGGTGACCACTTTGTGTCTTCTGTAGGAAAGCACAATCAAAGGCAAAGGAAAGGAAAGGAGGACGAAGACTGCAGGGACCTCTTCAAATTCCTCACCAAGGAATAGGCTAGAAAGCTCCTCCCCAAGAGGAGCCATGGAAAAAAGAAATAGTTGTCTTCTATGGTTTGGATCTTTGGTTTTTTGTTCGGCCCTAGTGGCCTATCGGCTTATAGTTTTAGTTTCTGGTTATGCTTGAGCTTAACTATTTGTTGCCCTGTGTGGCACACTTTTATTAACTTTTATTTACCTGGTTAATATGCATAGAATGATTAAAGTTTCTGATAGAGGAAAAGTTTAGGGGGATGCTTCTCTACTGACAATTGGCTTGCCACTGTTTTTCTTGCTCTGTACCTAGATGAGCCCCTTTTGACTGCTTTTTAATATAAAAAACATCCATTTAATTTTCCCCATTCTACTTAAAAATATATTGCAGATTAAAAAGACATCTCTAACGTAATATTAACTAATATTATATAGGCAAATTATGTAGAAATAAATATAAAATCAACGGAATATAGACAACAAAACATTAAAGAATACGAGAATCTGTCTTTACATGGTGAAAATATCTAGGAGACGATTATTGCAGTCTGCTAGCTGCGTCCCAATAAATGGTAAACAACAGTGAAACTCTGACAGCTCAGATAAATTTAATCGCTTTGCATTCTGTTCAGGTTATATAAGCTGAAATTTATTCGCTCCCTTCCTTTGAGGGAACCCACTTCATGTTTAATTACATGAATCTAAGTTGAATAGAACGTTTGTGCCTGGAATCAACAAGCTCGTCACTTTGTTTTGTATAATTTCTATCTTTTAAGGGTTTTGTCCAAGCTCAGATTATCAAAAACGATTCCGGGGCACTCAACACTGTGGCAAGAGCTTGATGCTACAGTCCAGCTTTCTGCCGAAGAAGTCTTCAAAGGTAGGTAGTGAAATTTCTGGTAGATCTCATGCCTATTTTTGAATCAGAAATGGTGCAAACCAAAGAGAAATTAGAAGTTTGTAAAATGGAGATGATCTATGGTTCTTTGAATGCTTGCAGAGTAGCCTCGGGCACTAGGTAATGAGAATTGCAGAGGGAACAGCTCAACTTAATACAGGAGCCCTGATTCCCCTAATTGGGTTGGGGACTGCAACCAGAAATCTGAATGATGAGGAGATTAAAGCTGCTATGACTACTGCTCTCCAGGTACCTAATGCAATTTTTTCACTCTATAAAATGTCATAATTATCTGTTCCAACCTAGTTTCATCATTTCTACCAGTTATGGATGTCTGGCATGAGGCAATCCTTTACTCTATTAAAGATTTAATGTCGTGTTTGGATATTTTTGTTACTTCTTTAATAATTCTATGTTGTGGGTGGGGATTCCAATATTTACTCTACAAAATTATGGGTGGAGGTTTTTTAACTTCTCTAATTTTTCCAAAGTTTAGTACTGATGGGGTATGAACCTCCTTTGCTCTATTCTAGAAGTGATGTATTTGAGCTATCCAATTAACCTAATATGATGTCTCTAGTTTTTTTTCTCTCTTCTTTGTAGGTGGGTTATAGACACTTTGACACAGCAAGCTATTACGGTACAGAACATGCTCTAGGAGAAGCTCTTAATTCAGCTTTCCGGAGTGGGATTGTCAACAGAGAAGATGTTTTTGTTACCTCCAAATTAGGGAACACTGAACACGATGACCCAATTGCTGCAATCAAGAATAGTTTGAAGTATCGATTCCTTTTAACAGGTTCAGTCATCTGTTCAGTATTCACTCTATTTTGCAGACCTTCTTATTGCAATATTTCTAATATGCAGGAGTTTACAACTGGAGTATGTGGATCTGTACCTTATCCATTGGCCTGTCAAGATGAGAACACGTATTCTATTTTCCCAGCCAAAAGAAGAAGACTTCTTGCCATTAAATATAAAGTCCACTTGGCAGGGAATGGAGCAGTGCATGGAGACGGGGCTTACCAAAGCCATTGGGGTCAGTAACTTTTCCTCTAAAAAAATTGAAGACCTACTGAGCTATGCCAAGATCCCTCCTGCTGTTGATCAGGTAATGAGTTACAGTTTCTATTCTGAAATCTTGCTTTCCATCTGACCCAATGGCTATCTGTGTTCATTTTTTTCGTGTATACATATTCTAAAGCATCTAACGGTCAAGAATTACTTGGGATGGTAATATTTTGCACCAAAATTGCTTTAATGTGTGATGATCATGGTATGCAATCACAGGTGGAGATGCACCCACTATGGCAGCAAAAGAAGTTGAGAGAGTGTTGCAGCAAGCATAACATTCATGTGAGTGCATGGTCTCCTCTGGGAGCTCCAAATAATCCATGGGGTTCTAATGTGGTGATAGATAACCCCCTTATACAAGAAATTGCTGAAAAGCATGGAAAGACTAGAGCTCAGGTATTTATTTGTTCATAATTGATTATTTTGGAATTATTGCTTGGACATGAATCAGAAACTTGGATCAATGGTGTGCAAATGCAGGTTATTTTAAGGTGGGGGGTAGAGCAGGGAGTGAGTGTGCTGCCCAAGAGCTTCAATGCAGGCAGAATTGCTGAAAATTTTCAAATCTTTGATTGGTCATTGACTCTGGATGATCACGACAAGATTTCCAAGCTTAAACAGGGTAAGATATCTACAGGGCAGAAATTTGTTAATAGCACAACCAGTCCCTACAAGACCGTTGAAGAATTATGGGATGGGGAGATTTAATAGAGCCATGCTCCTTGGTTTAATACAGTCACAAGTAATTGAGACTTTTATGAAGATATTTTATTGATCTATTTACTTATTCAACTGTGAATGTTATTATTAGCTTTGGGAGAATTATAAAAAGGAAATAGGTTTACTGGGTACAACAAAGGTTTCTATTAGTGCAAATGTTTACAAGGAGAGATCAGAATGATACAATCTGTCATTTTGGAGCTCAAAAAAGTAGAAATCTAAAATGGAGTTTGTAAGAAATTGTGACAAGGTTTCATTGCATTCTACAAAACAGTTAAATCTATTAAAATTATCAATGAATATTTGAGAAGCTTTTGATGTTGATTTAATTTTTTGTGATAAATAGTGTTGTATGGATGCTTTGGTATATATACACATGATGATGAGACTGTTTTAACAATTTTATTATTTTTGTATACTAATTTGACCCTTGTAATATATTTCTGTAAAGAAAATGCAATTCGTTAGTACCTACATCATAAATATGATCTTGAAGTTGTATTTATTGATACCATCCATTATCAGCCTTTATTATTAAAAACCAAAGTCTGAGCAGAAAGCATAGAATCATTGTGTTAGCCATTCTATATTCATGTGGGCAACGATCTATGGCTAAGTACTTACTTTAATTGCCATGTACTGGCTTCCATATCTGCAATCTCACCTAAAACATACTTGAGTCCTTCATCCTCTATGTGGCCTACACAAGTTGATAGAGTGTAGTCGTAACTATAAAAACTGTCATACAGACATACAGAAATTGCAGAACTCTGCTGCTTCTATTCAATCATTCATTATCAATAAGTTTTTACATGATGAGGAATTTATATGGAATTCTCCTGATTACAAATGATACTATGTATGTGATACTAAGTTCTGCAAGTAACTACAATCCTTAACCCTTTAACATTTCTTCAGTAGTAACTAGTAATTATTAAATGATTTTACTCAGATAATTCCTGAATCCTAGGAAGTTGCTTATTTTTATACATGCAATGTATTGGTGCAATTACAATATTAAAAATGTTTACAACTATTGAAAACACAAATGCTGAAGAGTGAATTTTTTGGGATGGCAACCTTAAGGCTTATACAGACCTCTGCATACCTTGGTGCATTTACATGTTAAAAATGCATATACACTCTATAACTGAGATATCTTGTGAATATCTGCACTCAATTCCTTTGGTGGGCAGCAAATTTATAATATTTATTTCATAAATTTGAAAAATCTCCATCAGCCCTCATCTGCCTTGATGAATTGTCAGTCTGTCACATCATACTTCATACCAGTGAATTCCAAGCACAATTACCATTGTTTCCTCTGATATTACCTTCTGCCATGCTCATTTAGCTCAAAACTTATGGCAACAAGTCTGGCATGCTTGTCCACATCATTCACCTGACATTCTGGTCACAGCACCCTTTTATTCAACAACCACCGTGATGGGCATCCGTTCAACACCAGATAATTATCACCTTAAAATGCCTCATGGGAGTATGTGCAGACATGGTATGATAAAAGGATAATTATAGAAAATGTATCAGAATGAGTGCAGGTATATATAGGATAGGGGCAAACTTATGCTTGAACGAGTTTAAATGGGAAGGAGTGATCATTTGGGGAATAAGTCCAACTTTATATAAAGCATTCCATCAAGATAGTCCAAAATTAAATCTGAATTGACATATGTTAAATTAACCATTATAATTATGTTCACATCTCATTCTTCTTTATATAAATGTATTTAAGATACATATGTTAGTACTTAAATTTTTTTTTTTTTTTAAGAAATTTATTTATCTAGATCAGTTATGAATTTTTTTCTCTTAAAAAATTTATTACTTTAAAACCACCATTGTTTTAGAATTTATTCACTTATGAATGTTTTTTTTCTCTTTTTTCAAAGAAAGATTAGATAGATAGACATACACAAGATAGATCATATATATCTTTTAGATAGATGCATTTAAGATATTTATGTTCACTATAAACTAAAAGGGGCAAAAATTTATTCAAACACAAAAAGATTACACAGCATTACACCACCATGTCATGTTCCATTAAGTTATCTAACATATGAGACAATGCTAGAGACAACTATCCCCGATCCGTAATATTCAAATTCTGCATTAATCAGAAACCCATTTATCATTTATGATTTTTTTTTCTTTTATATATATCTATACAAACAGATAAATGAATGGACAAAATGAATAGAAAGAAAGATAGAGATAAACAGACCAACATATGGATAAATAAATAGAATAAAGAATACAACAACAATGAGAAGCAAGGGAGACTAATAAAAAAACCATTACAAGGAGGTCTCATCATGGGGATGATTAGAAAACGACAAACAATAGCTTTTGAGTAGGGAGCTGAGATGCCTTCATTAGGTTTCCTAGGAATGTCTCAAGACTCTAAAATATTTAGCGTCAAACAGATCAATCCAAATTTTAGTTCTTTCATGAATAATCTGGGGTTGAACCTAGCAGAAGCTTTTTGGTTTTTTCAAAGTGGAGATGGGAAAGTTTTGAAACTCCATAATCAGCGAGCTACATCAAAGTAGCTTTGAATGCGATTTGAAGTCCGAATTCACAGGTCAATAGCTTAGAAATATTGTTAGTAGCCTTCCCAGTGTTGATGCAGAAAGCAACGAGATTGGATTTTTAGATGCCCCATCAATGAAGAGAACAAGAAAGGATAAATGCAGAGAGCAAGCGGGTGCAGTAGGAAAACTGGCTAGAGAATATTTGAAAGATGCCAGCAATTAATGATATACATTTCAGCAGCAAAAGGACTATTTGAAATCGGTTTTTGCTTAAAATGAACTTTGGCATTGAACGTGATATCAGGTTTTATTTTGAGATCAATGATGTGGTTGCCAGAAGACTTGTCACTGAATATTCTTTGATTTCTATCCTGTCAAATGTGCCAAACACAAAACAAGGAGGTGGTGTGCCATAGATGTCTAAATAGAGGCTTCTGAGAAAAGCTGCCAATTTAATGGTTGCTGCAAGTGATAAGATAGTTCTTGGCATTTAGATTGATACAAAGAGAAATGCCCATACCGTTGGTGGGAGAGATCTAAATTTGAGTAGTAGAAGAGCAATCAAAAAATAAGTGAGTTAGGGTCCCAACACTTTCAAAACACCTGTAACATGTGAGGTTCCAGAATTTCACTTGTGGGAAGATTGTTGCCACTCAGAATACAATGTCGGCAAATAAGCCACTAACTCATAAGGAGTGAAAGACATTCATCAAATACAGTGCAAAGATTTGTTTTGTGGGACTTGAGATCATAGGAAAGAAGTACCAGCACTAACTGTTTAACTACCAACGGAGTTGAGACCTCCCCAAGTTAATTTATCGTCCTCATTAGTAGCCAAAGGCCTCAGTGCAGAAAATTATTTCTGAATTTTTAGCCAAAGAGCCTAGTTAAGTTGAGGAAGGCCATGAATGTCTTCCCAAGAAGGAAGGTAGTCATCCCATTTAACAGGCTAGGCATGTTGGATCACTTTGAGATTTTGGAAGGAATAAATAAGATTAGGAGGCAAAAGACTAGGTGGGGCTGCATTACTAAGGATGGAATTTCCCAACACTATATTCTGACCATTACCTGGTAGCCAAGAAATTTTCTCATGGACAATATCAGAAGATGAGCAGATCAAAATGCCAAATTCTTGAATTGCCTTTAATTGGAGAGAGGTTCTTGAGAAGCTCAAACCAGTAGTGACCATTTCCATATTTATGAATACTATTCCTTTCCAGAGGTAGAAGGGAGGGGTAATGAAGCCCAAATCTGACGCCCAGATATCTTTGACTTTTGTTCTTGATTATTGGGAAAATTAAGATTTACATTTTATAATAAAATCATTTTAGTCACTTAATATGAGATTTAATTAATAATTTGTTGGAAGATAGTTTAGGAAGCTTTAGGGATGTTACAAGAATGTAATACTTTATAAGAATATAAGAATATGAACATTTTATAGTAAGATTGACCAGAACTTAATAATTATTATCATTCTATATTTGTTCTTATAGAAATGTGGCTGCCCTTTATTTTCCCTTTATGGTATGACAACAACAGGAAGATGGGGCATGGTTTTTTTTTCCTTAGTTGTCTGCATTTTTCAGAAGCCACTAAAAATAGTTGTAATGGAGAAAGCAAGGACGCTGAATGTGTTAAGTCCACCCAAGTCTTTTTCAGTGATGTTTTTTTTTTTTTTGGCAAGGTGGCAATGCCACTTGATATATTTTATTAATAATATATAATTTTTACAATATATTTAAAAACTGGTTCAAACTGAGCTCCCAGAAAAAAGAACCAGTGCAAGAAAAACTTTGGTCATTGCTCATCAACATGACTATAGAAGAGAAGTAGTGAACAATCCTCTAGCCGGAGCTAGTTACAAAATAGAGATCGGCAAAGGAGCATGCAGACTCATTTACAAATAGGAGCATGCAAGCTCATTTTACAGAATAGGAGCATGCAAGCTTATTTACAAAATAAGTTCTTGGGATATCTTGAAGGCCTTGCAACAAAGAACTCCTACAACCAAAATTGACATGCCCCTGCACCAAAGAACTCCTGCAACCAAAATTGACATGCCCCTGCACCAAAAAACAACTGCAACCAAAATATATATATATACTATAGAACACAGAGAATTTACAAGAAACACAAGGTTCCAAAACATGACTGACACCAACGACATGAGATCTGCGGTCCACCATTATAGACAAATGCCAAAGGAGAAGAGGTGAAAGCATAAATGCTAGAGAGAAATGAAGCCCAAAATTTTTATGTCGTAAATGAAAAGAAAGAGGAGATATATCATAAAAAAATTGACAAACAATAGAAGCGGCGTACAAAGATAATCATGAAAACAATGCTACGCCAAACTTTAAATGGCATATGAAGGACGGATTCCCAATGTGAGAATAAATATCTCCAGATTTCGCACAAGAAGAGAGTACCAAACACACGAACAACATCAATAACAACCAACTCATCATTTAAAGCAACCATAAAAGATAGATCGAAGTCCTTGATTTTCGAAAAGAATCCATGGCTTAAAGGAAGAAGTACTTATAGTAGGTTATGCTGCCGCTAAAGCAAGTCGGAGAGAAAGGACGATTAGATAAGCAACTTTTTTTTTTTCAGGGATGTATAAAACTTTCAAAATGCTGCAAGTGCAAGGTGGATAAAAGACGATGTTTTCCTTTAATTACATGAGAAAGGGGTAAAGTTGATTATTAGTATTTGGAAATTAATTTGAGGAGAAAGGGGTAAAGTTGATAATTAGTATTTGGAAATTAATTTGAGGATGTAAGAAAGTGTATTTTGGAAGCTTGCAAGAAAAGACATTTTTATCAAATTTTGATATTTTGAATGAAAATTTTATATTTTCTCGTTAAGTATTGTAGACACTTAAATTTGGCTAATTAATTTAGTCAAATTTATTTCCTTTAGCCATTTAATTAATCAAGCTAATCCCTTGAATTAATTAATCTAATTAATTAAGCTCATCCCTTGAGTTAATTAATCTAATTAATTAACTCTCCCCTTCCAATCCCTTAAATTAATTAATCTAATTAATTAATTCTCTCTTTCTATTCCATGAATTAATTAATCAAATTAATTAATTTCCCTTTTCATCCCTTTTATTTGAATTAATAAAATTCAAATATTCCTTTTTGATCACGTCTCCTAAGTTCTAACCACCTAACTAACCCCCTTCTAACCTAACCTCCAATCTAAACCTTGGGTTCTTACCAACCCTATCCTCCCAAACCACCCTTATCCTAACCAATCCCACCCTCCTAACCAATCTTATCCAAACCTCCCCTCACATGCATGTGCACACACATAATCCCCTAATTTCCTTAATATTAGGAAATTGATCTTATTTTGGGTGGCTTCTTCCAAAATTGACATGTGTCCTTGCAGGACACATGTCAAGCCCCTTTTGACATGTGTCCCTCTTGAGGACACTTGCCAAGCCCCTTGTGACATGTGTCCCTCTTGAGACACATGTCAACCCTTGTTGAGCCAAGGACAAGTGTTGCATTCTCCCATCCCTTCCTCTCCTTACAACTCCCATTTAATCCCCCCTTTTTTTCAAGCAAATCATTCACTTTCTCACTACCATATCATTATCATGCAAAATTCTCTCCACTTTCATTACATTGTATTGTTATAATGCACAATTTCATCCACCATTAGCACTACATATTGTCATAATGCCCAATTTCATCCTCACTTCACATCATCCAATCCCCATATATTGTGAATCCAATCAACATAATCACATCATGGAGTTGTATCAAGCAAAGAGCATACATCTTACCATGGGATAATCAAATCAAAGACCGAAAATGGAGTTTACATTCTCTTGCTTATGTCTTTCTACTTCATTTGCTTTCTTTTCAACATCCCAATCATGAGGTGTTTGAGCTAATTGTGTTTGCTTGATTGTCATCACGGGTATTTCAATCTCTCATATTCGAGCGCAATTTTTCCTCACACAAGTATGATGGGCATGATTTAAATTCAGGTGTAACTAATTTTAATTGAAAAAGAGTTTTGGGATATTGTTCATGGAATCATAAAAAAATTACAAGATGTAGATGAAGTTGTAAAATGGGTAACAAAAGACTACAAAGCAATGACATTGATTAGTCTTAGGTTATCTAATGCATATTTACATCATAATGATCTTACAAAAACTCCAAAGCGAATATGGGATGATCTTAATTCTTGATTTGGCTAACAAGCTTCAAGTGGCAAGCTGTCATTTAAACAAAAGTATTTTGACTTGAAGATGAAAGTTGTGAAAGCATTGCTCAACATATTAATACATTTTGTTCTCTTCTTAATCAACTTGTTGGCATAAATTCTACAATTGATGATGATGATGCAAAAGTGATTTTATTAAGTAATATGCCTTTAAGCTTTCATAATATTGTATTTACATTTAAGAAAAATCAATCCAAGCTTAGAGACTGTTATTTCTTTCTTGATTGATGAAGAGAATAGAGTTGCTAAAAATCATACAATTATTGAAGAAACTGATGAATACTAAGAGGGAGGGGGGGGGGGGGGGTGGGGGTGAATTAGTATGCCAAAAATCTTTGTACTAAAACACTTACACGGTCTAAAGATAACCGATAAAGCAGTCTAATAGTCAAACCGGTTACCACATATGCAAACCATAATGCAAATAAAGCATTCACCCACAAAAGCAATACAACCATAACACAAGATATTTGACGTGGAAACCCAACTGGGAAAAACCACAGTGAGACGGAACTCACAAGTCACTATCTACAGAATAGAAACTAGATCAGTTAAGGTCTTACAATGTTCTTGACCAGAACAGATCCTGTTAGGAATCTCAATCTCTGTTAGGAGATAAGTCCGATTAAAGACTACCTTGTTAGAGGATTTTAGATTCACATGTGTGAACCACCTTGTTAGAGGATTTTACAAAGGCTTTGAGGCCTACCCAGTTAAGGGCTACAGACTTGTCAAAGATGTGAGTAATCAACAAGTGTTTGATCTATCTAATAGCACAAACTGCTTGGTTAGATCCAGTATTGCTCACAGCTAATGCATTCCAGCATTACTTCAGTCTCCTCTATCTCTCTCTCAGTTACAACTCAATCTTCTCAGATAAGATCGCTCTCAACTTCCACCTTAAACCCTAGCTCAACATTAACCCTTTTTGCAACTTCTTCAACAACTTAAAAACCCTAGACATGATGTCCTTTTAAGGAATCTGATTTCATGTCGGTCCAATAGGATTACATCACAATTTCCTAGGTTCAATGAATCTAGACATACTCAGTAACATGACACAAGAATCACCGTTAATGTGTCGTGTCATGCCCAAACTTTTGGGTAAAAAACAATAGACAAATTTTTTTTTTAAGCACTTAATTAAATGCATTCATTTACTTAAATAGTTGTGACAACTTAACAGTTTGTTCTAAACGAAATCTTAATTGATATTAAATACTAACATAACAATTATGATAACTTCTATTATCAAGCGGAGCAAATAATTTTCATGAGGGTGTTATTAAGTTCTCTCGAAAGTTCCTTTCATTTCATTTGCGCTTTTTAGTACTTATTTGGATCCATTTTTACTAAACAGACATTAATATAATTATCGGGTTTGATATCAATTATTTACTAAATGTTAACACTATTGCTATTTCATTTCATTAATATTGCCTAATTGAGTAGATACAATTAAGGTGCCAAACATCATTAAGTTAATTAAATTGTCTGATGAAAGACTCCACTTGGGATAATAAGGTACGCCTAGCTTAGTCCCTTAATTTTATTACAATATCTTCTTAAATTATTTATTTTACTATATTGAATCATTCCGTTTAATTATAAAAATAAAACCATTTTGATCTCTAAAATGAATTAAAATAATTTAAATCAAGTTTATATTACTTTTTCCAACATCAACTATTTAATATTTTGCTTCCATTAATCCCATTACCCCTTGCTTTAATTTCAACCGATTGAACTTCTAAACTATGTTTATCCAAATATGATAATAATAATGTTGTAGGATATTTCATTATATTTTCCTTTAAAAATCCCCTAAAAGGTTAACCTCAAAAATTAATTAGAATTTTAAGCATTTTTTTTTTTTAAATATGCCCTCTTCACTATTTAAACATTTATAAAATATAAACACCTAATAAAATGATTAACTCTTCAATTTGTCCTATACATTATATATAAATGAACATTTAACATTGATGAAAAGAAATTAAGGATGGTAAATAAACTAATTAAATTCATGACAATTTTTTTTTTTTCCACTTCCATAATTTTTAAACTATACATAAATAAATATATATGTATATTTAAAATATACATATGATTACATATATATTTATCTAATATACAGTTATATATTTAAAGTGAGGTTTATCCCCCTTTTAGCTAAACATACCTAAATTTACCATGATACCCATAAACCCCAATTCTGTTTTAATCATTACAAAAAGCCTCTTTTATTTATTTATTTATTTTTTTTATAGATTTGTTTTTAAAAAAGAATTTGTTTTGTAATAATTCTTTTTTTTTTTATAAAATAAAGTTTTAAATAGTATTTTTTTTTTTTTGCTTTATATGTTGGTTTAAATTTATATATATATATTCAAACAAATAAGTTTATTATTAAGTAATGAATTCATTTAAACTATATATATATATATATATATATATATATATATATATATATATATATATATATATATATATATATATATATATATATATATATATATATATATATATATATTGGACAATAAATTTATTTCTGTTTATATCTGAGAAATGAATTCTTTTAAATATTCAATATAGGCATGAAAAACTGTTTATATATATATGTGGTGTCTAGGACAAAAGCTTTCTATGAAAAATATAAAATATGAAACATATTTAGCAGATTGGATAATTTCTACAGATTTGAATCATTAAATTTATTTCCTTTTTTATTAAAATCCTAGTTGCTAAAAGAAATAGATAGGTTATTTAAATATTGATTTACTATCGACAAAATATAGTAAAAAACAGAATTAAGTCAGTTAGAATAGCAACTCTAGAATTTCTATTTATTTCATTTAATTTGTTTAACTATAGATTTTATTCTCTGTAACTAAAAAAATGACAGTATTTAATAATTCTAACAGCAACTATATAAATGACCAATTTAATAAATTTAACAGCAACTAGATAAATCTAGACTAAAATAAACTTTAGAAATGACTATAATAAATCAATTTTTTATTTTATTTTCTGCAATAAACAAAATGACAGATTTAAATAAAACTAAATATGGCATTTCCATGTATAGATCTAAATTTAGATTTTATTTTATTTCCCAACCTACTACATGGAGGTAGATCTATTCCATTTTTTTTCTAATATCTTGATTTTAAATGCATAAAGGGAATGAATACATTTCTTTCTTTTCAAAGCATCCTATACACAACAAATATTTATTTCAAAACTAAAAACTAGAAATAATCATTTCTTTTTTGCAATATAACATAAATAAATATCACATATCTTTAAAACATATTCCCAAGTCTTTATTGTCATTTTACAAATAGGTCTCTCATTTCAAATAGATGAGGACTTTTAAAGAATATTAATTACATTTACAACATTTTTCTGCAACAATTAACTCCAGCCATATCTACATGTCCTGATATTTTTTTCTAACAACCTACAAATAAAACAAAGAGATGACCATGGAGTGCTCACCTCCCAGCCTAGGCTAACTAGTAGCCACCCCCGAGCTCGGAGAACCAAGCCCTAGACAGGATTACACACATGCAATACAAAAGACAAGGGAAAACACCAGCTCAAACACAATCCCAACCCAGGCTACACTGCACCACACATTTGTGATGTCTTTTCAAGGGTGGTAGTGGACCAAGTACCCTGAAGAGACTGCAAGTATGGTAAAACATATAGCCACCTCATGGCAAAACAAAACATATAGCCACCTCATGGCAAACCAGATACTTCAAGTATAACATCCCCACATTCCTTATGCCCCCCAAGGCATTCATGCCTTATTTTCCCTCCTTATGACCCCCAATGCATAAACAATCCATGCAGCAAGGGTCACATAAAATCCCTTGTGATCACTCTCATAACGAGAGCCTCTCACTCGAGGGCTGTCACTTCTACCACCCACAAGCCCATCTTCTCTCCCAAGAGTAGAAGGTCTTGTTTACTCCCAAAACACATACATTGCACAAACACAAAACACTAAGTAAATTTCCAAGAAATACATGCACAACAACTAGTCTTTCTCACAGACATTTTTCTTTAAAAACAACATACAGTAAGAAAAACATTACAAGAAAAGTAGAACAAACCTTAAACTGCCCAAAGGTATGCTAGTTTTGTTGAGGATGAGCAGCCCAATTCCACAAGACTTCTCTTTCTACCCTTAGCCTACATTCTAAATCCCAGATCTATTTTTTCTTTTCAAAATTCTTTTGTCTCCAAAAATGGAGAGTGGGTGATTACCCCCAAAATCTCTCTTTCTTGCTTAAGAAGACACTAGTGTGAGTTCTCTCAAGTTTCTAAAATTGAAAAGGAAAGTAAGGTAAAATGGAAAAGGGAACTCTCATTTGAAAAGGAAGGTTCATAACTTAGCTCAAGTCTTCAAATTTCAATTTTCGCACAACTTAGAAAAGTGACTTTTTAGGGTGTCTAAAAGGTCACATGGGAGTAGAAACTTGCCTAAAATTACCCCTAACCCTTAGGTATACCTTATGGGCTTTAGGAAACCCTATTAAACTACCCCTGGGTGTCCATTTAACCCTTTTTTAACCCCTCTGAAGTTTATTTTTTGGTCAAACCTATGTTGACCATCCCAAAGGTTCTTTACCCAAGGCATTTATGGATTCTCATTACATTAATTGAAAAAGCTATAGTTAGACAATTCCCTCCAAGAGACAAATTTAAAAACTCAAACATAAATCAACACATGTGTCAAGTGACACAAAGAAAATACTTTTACAAAATTGCACATGAAATCTTGTCTCTTATTGGATTTAAATAAATCAAATAAATAACATTTAACACACATGCATCATCTACTATTACGAATAAAATATGACACAAATGGGGTGTTGTCTCTCCAAATAGACAAACCCTGGTTTTACGAACATACATAAGTCTAGGTTTGGTTCTCCGTAATATTTCTATGGTCACATGGATAACTTCCTGCGCATCTCAATTACACATTAGTAACTTCAAATAACCTCATATAATATAAAGCACAAGAATAATAATACACATTAAACACTTGCATACAATTTACATTTGAACAATTTAATATATCTTATATCCAAGTAATTTCACATAAGCAATTATCCTAATTCTCATAGTTTTGATCCACACATAAAACATACATCCTATTTCTATCATCATTAGTAAAGTCCTACAAATCCAATAACGACATATATCATCGCAAATTCTTCCTATTCAAAAATCATGTAGGGTTCTATATCATAAAGCATATAAATAAAGCATCAACATTCATCAATGTTATCCAATCATGGAATCATATAAGTTCTACATCCAGACATAGCTGGCATATGTTAAATCAAGATTATCCAATCAATGGATCTTTTAGGATTTCAAATTCATAACACATAAAAATGTACACCACAAGGTGCAATAACTCTATAACTTGGTTCAATTACTTTTCTCACCAATCTATCTGTCTAACACCGTCCATTCTATTGAATTATAAAGCATTTATTAATAGGGTCAAACATGGTCAACTAAGTTAATCAAAGCTTGGTTTGGGGAAGGCCTTATATGTCGGCACCGTCAAACAATCGGTGGATTGGTAACTCATCATAGAGTATTACCAGTTCATACAAAATACCAGTTGTCGGTTTGACAAAAATGAAGACTGGTAAGAATGTGTTGTGCCACTTTGCTTCCTTGTACTGTTTGTGATCTGCGAACCGCTTGGGGTCGACATGCTGCTTCAGACTGGGAAACACATTCTGCAAAGTCACCACTAGTCTAGGGACTAGTATACAACATATCGGTTAGAACAAAATACCGGTTGAGCACAAGCTCATACATATAAAGGGGATCTCAATACAAGTGTGTGTCCATCAATGACAATCACAACATAAACCACAAAAATGCCAACAATCTCCCCCTTTGGCATTGATGGCAATACTTAGGAAAATAAAATTTTGACATCTAAGTGTTTTACAACAGAAAAACTTGCCATTAACAAAATTGCTCCCCCTAAGCATATACACTATCCCTTAATCAACAGAGTGTATAGCAATTTTGCATTCAGAGCATAATCATCAGAGCATATAGCATTTATCACAGCATATATCAAAATTCCAAAATAGATACTTCTCCCCTGATATATCAAAATGTCAAAATTTAAAACAAAATTTAAAACCATATACTTCTCCCCCTTTGCCAACAATGACAAAGTACCGTTGAAAAACTTGTTTCCATATATATATAAAAGAGTTTATGACAATAATGAATAATACTTGTCAAAAACCGCTTTATAGTCCTGCAAAAATTGTTTCATGGAAAGAGACCAGGACTCAAGTAGGGAGGTTGCCACTTCCTTCTCTGTCTGCATTTGTGATACCTATTCCTCCATGGCATCTATTATGCTCAATTCTTGTGTGACTATCAGGGCATCCAGGTTCAGATAGCATTTCTAGAGAATTTGTAGTCGTGGAAGTAATACCAGTTGAAGCTCCTGCAAATCCCTAGACCTTGCGCTGATCTCTTGCTCTATCTTGGCTGACTGGATCTAGAATCGGTGAATGGTTTGCCCATATGCTGCAAAGGAGTCGTAAGGAGTCTTGAATGTGCTCAAGTAGGACTATAAGTCCGTTTGAAGCTGTTGCTTCTTTTCTAGCACATCATCACATAACAGATGAGGTTGACAGATTTTGCTGAGTAGCAAGTTTCCCTCATCCAAGACACTCCTTATGTCCTTTTGATCCTTTAGCAATTCAGTCCTAAGCTCATTTAATTTCTTCACAAGAGCAACATTAAGAGCCTTTTGGTGCTCTTTCTTTACATTGGCCTCTGCTACTTCTTCTAGACTCTGCACCTGATCATCCACTACAGTACACAGAAGTTTAAGTTGTGCTAGTGATGAATCAGTGTCAGGAAGATTAGTACCGGGGATTAAACCGGTAAGAGTGTCTACAATTGCCTGAATAATGTCTTGTTCCTTTTTCCTGCGAATGATCTCAAGGTGCTCTTGAGCAACCTTGATGTTCTGCATAAGCTCTGACTCACTTGCAGATTGGAGATCGATAGGACTAGAGAGATCAACCAGTGAGGGTTGACTTTCGGTTGCCTTCAGAGTCTCCACCTCAGAGCTTTTTGCCGCTTCTCGTTCCTTGGCTTCTTCAGCTTTCTTCTTTTCCGCTTCTCTTCTCTTCTCTTCTTCCTTGTCTTCCTCTGCCTTTTTCTTCTCCTCTGCTCTCCTCTCCTCCTCTTCCTTTTCTTCTTCTTCCCTCTTCTTCTTCTCTTTCTCTTCCTTTTTCTTCTTTTCTTCCTCTTCCTTCTTTTTCTTCTCCTCTTCTTTCTTCTTCTTTTCTTCCTCTTCCTTCTTCCTCGTTTCTTCTTCTTCCTTCTTCTTCTTTTCTTCCTTGTACTCTTCTTCTTTCTTCTTCCTTTCTTCTTCTTGTTTCGTCTTCTCTTCATCTTTTCTTTTCTCCTCTTCCTCTTTCTTTTTCTCTTCCTCTTTTTTCTGTTTCTCATCTTCCTCCTTCTTCTTTTTCTCTTCCTGATCTTTTGCTACTTGCTGTGTGTCCACAGCTTGTTCACCACCCTAATCGGCCTATTGCACCTGCTCAGTTCCCTCAGAAGGTATGTCCTGAGTGAAATCTTCTATATCTAGGGCATCGACATCTATGGTGTCGATTGGTTCCTCCACCAGGTTGCCTTCCTCATCAAAAACCTCATCTGGTTTGGAAATAACCGGTTCCTTTTCCACTTGGATGTTGGCCATTCGAGCTTTGTGAGAGCTGATAGCATGGGCCATGTGTTGATACGTATCCTTTTCTACATCATCAACTCTCCCCTCCAACAACCAGAGTCTTCTTCTCCTTGTGAAGAAAAGACCTTTATTTTGATCTAATACATCAAATAATTCTGAATTTGAGAGTTCGGGGAAGTACCGTTCAAAAACTTTCTCCCTAATCTCCTGTTCTTTTTCAATGGCAATGCGCCATTTGTTATCCAATGCTTTAAATAATGAATCCAGTGTCTGAGATTTAATCTTTGATGGTGACCGGTCATTTTTACATAAATAAAGAATGATTTCCTGTAGTATTTCATCTTTTTCCTCACTATTGAGTTCATCATAATAATCTATTAAATCATGAAGTATCTTTCTCCTAATATTCTTTACTATTCTTTGACAATGTGTCAAAGGTTTGTAAGAGGAGATATCTATATTTACCGGTGCGGATGCTAACGGTTCATTCTTCTTCATCTTCTTGGTCTGTCTAGCCTTCTTTGGCTGATCATCAGACTCAATTTCTTCAGAGTCCGATTCATTTGCCTTAGTCTTCCTCTTTCTTTTGAAGACTTTTTCCCATTTTACCTCCAGTTTCTTCTTTGCTGATGACCGCTTGGTCACTCTTGGAGTCGCAGTGGTAGCCGGTGCCGATGCTGCAAGCATTGCCTTAGCTTTCTTAGCTGTCGGTTCTTTTCCCTTCTTCACCGAAGGTTCTTCAACCGGTGCGATCCTCTCCAAGTAGGTTATGGTTCTCTTAGCCTTTGGATCAAGAGGCGAGGCAATAAGGGTTGAAGCATACCCTTCTAGCATGTCAAACATGACCTCATAGCCCATAGGCTCCACTTCCTCCATTCTAGGCTCAACAGCCTCCATTAGACATTTGTCCACTTGAATAGTGAAACAGATGTCATCTTCGTATTTTTTCACACTGTCTTCTGAGATTCTTACCCTCTAACTCATCTTTCTTTTGAACTCATCAAAGTATTTGTTCAGTACATCAGGGTAGCCAGTTCCAATGGCTTGCACACTTTCCTTTATCTGCTTGGTTACCGGTTGGTCAGGGGACCACTGGACATCTCCTACACCTGGAAAGTAGCCTTGGAAATAGACAAACAACCCTACCAGTAGTTGTCCAAACTTAAATTTCAGTGAATTGTCCTTTTTGATTTCCTTAAGGTTTGACAGGAGTTGCCTCTGCATGCCGGTGCATAAGTCAAAAGATGCATCCTCTATTATCATTCGGTAAGCGACATTTACCGCTGCAACAGATACAAAATTAATCCTACTGGCTGAGAATGTTTTGTAGCCTATCACCATGCAGGCATATTTCACCAGTTCATCCTTGATAGAATTAACTGTCATACCTCGTGAATCACTTGTCGAACTGGTGAGCTTGGTCATTTCCATTTTGCTTACTGTTCTCAGGGCTGGCACTTCCCCTATGTTGCAGAAACCGGTGACTGCATGAATTGCCTCAGGCGTGATATCATGCGTTCTCTCTAGGTACATCTTATCACCATGGAATCTGCTCAAGATGATCCTGATGTGATCCTCTGTGAAGTCTTCAAGGAAATATACAGCGTTGTGGAATTTCTTCTTCTCTATGACACTAAATTCTGGTTTGATCCTTTTATCCTTTCCACAAAATAGACCTAATTGAGTATGAATGGCTAAAGACCCAAGGTCTTCTATTTTGCAATCAATATAATCTGAAATTCCTTCTTCGACTATGACTCCAGCTAGAACTTGTGACAAAGCAATATATTTGGCCTTCCTCTAAATAAAACTTTTTGACTCAATGGATGTGCTTGAACTGGTATGAGATGTGGAAGCCATTGTAGAGTATTTCAAGAACATGAAAAATACCTTTCAAATGTGAAATTAGGGCTTCCTAATTCTGCTTTACTTCTCTCTCCATTGGATGCCAAATCACTGCTTTGAGTTCTCCACTACCGCTTGCAAACTCGATTTGAATCTCTTTCAAGGTTATCCAATTTCTTGAAATCTAAGCTCAAATCACCTTTTCTTCGCTTTGCACTTGAAAACTTTTCTTCGCTCAAAAACAGATAGTGAGAAATGATTTGAAAATTGCATTTATACATGTCTCTCACCTACCATCATTAATGCTCCTCTATTAGGGCGTAAACCCTAATTTGCCTTTTTACCATTTTCGGGCTTCTGCCAAGCGACAGGTGTAACATATTGGTTAAGGTCTTCTACCGGTGTCAACCGGGGGTTCGAAAGCATTTCGCCGTTTGCTCCCCCTAAGCCTTTGAAGCTTAGTTTGCCGGTTCCGATATTTCCACACTAGGTGCAAAAAATGGTTCCTCCTCCAACAATATTGGTTTCTTCTTCCATGTTTTCTTCATGTCTCCTTAAACTTTTTCAACATCTATTTCTCCTTCCTGAGTGACTGGTATATCATCAGATATACTTTTTCTGCTTCTGCAGAATCTTGCAATGTGACCCGGTTTGTTGTAGTGATAGCAAACAAGTCCAAGTGCTCTCCAAGGTTCATTGTACATGTTTCCATTCTTCCTTTTGCATGTTGCAGTAGTGTGACCATGACCATGACAGATCATACAACTTTCTCTCCATCTGGTTGCCGCTTGATGACCACCGCTTCTTGACTGATGATTGAAGACATTAAACTAGTTGTGGTTCCGGTTCATAAAAGATTCAAGACTAGTTCCTTGGGTCCTCTGAGGATATCTTCCAGTGTTATCCATTACAGACCTACATTCAAATGCTCTATGACCAAACTTGTTGCATGCATAACAATGACCATTGAACTTATTGGATCTAGGTACATTGTTGATAAAATAAGGAAAATTATTGTAGGCTTTACTCCTACATACATTGGCAGTGTGTCCTTCTTTAAGACAATTAAAGCAAACAGGTTTGAATTTTTGCTTACCTTTTCTTTTGAGTGCCAGTTGCTTCTTTGATGCTTCAACATTTGTTCTTGAGGTTTCTCCTTCCTCATGTCCAGAAAAACCAAGACCATTGGTATTCTTTTTCGATCTAGATGACTCAAGCTTTTGCTCTAGCCTGACTGTACTTTTGCCAAACTTAGCAAGTATTTCCTTTGACTCAAAGAGTTCTTTGGAAATAGTAGTGTTTGTCTCCATAAGACTTGCATTTTCAGAGATGGCAATGTTCAGTTCTCCTTGCATGTCTTCTTTTTCCATTCTACTCTCATGAAGGTGAGCAGTTAGTGCACTAATCTCATGTTTCAACTTGGAGATCTCATGATCTCTATCTTTTACCAGATCTTCAGCTTTTCTCCGGTTCTCAAGCTCTTGACTAAACCGAATAGTCAGTCCTTCCAACTCCTTTCTCAAATTGGAGTTTGAATCATTCAACTTATTCACTTCAGCAATCATAGCTTCCATGTTAGCTTCACCTTCAGAACTACTTTCAGATGGTTCCATTAGCCTCTCTGCATGTTCTCTTCTTTTTGCTTGAGATGCCTTGTATTTGACCATAAGATCATCATAGGCTTGCTTAGACTTAGTGAGCCGTTGAGTAAGTTCCCTCAAGGTGTATTCCCCCATATCTCTTTCCAAGTGGTTAAACTTATAGAAAGGTTGGCTCTGATACCAATTGATGAATACTAAGAGGGGGGGTGAATTAGTATGCCAAAAATCTTTGCACTAAAACACTTACACAGTCTAAAGATAAACCGATAAAGCAGTCTAACAGTCAAACCAGTTACCACATATGCAAACCATAATGCGAATAAAGCATTCACCCACAAAAGCAATACAACCATAACACAAGATATTTGATGTGGAAACCCAACTGGGAAAAACCATGGTGAGATGGAACTCACAAGTCACTATCTGCAGAATAGAAACCAGACCAGTTAAGGTTAGACCGGTTAAGGTCTTACAATGTTATTCACCAGAACAGATCCTGTTAGGAATCTCAATCTCTGTTAGGAGATAAGTCCGATTAAAGACTACCTTGTTAGAGGATTTTAGATTCACATGTGTGAACCACCTTGTTAGAGGATTTTACAAAGGCTTTGAGGCCTACCCAGTTAAGGGCTACAGACTTGTCAAAGATGTGAGTAATCAACAAGTGTTTGATCTATCTAATAGCACAAATTGCTTGGCTAGATCTAGTATTGCTCACAGCTAATGCATTCCAGAATTACTTCAGTCTCCTCTATCTCTCTCTCAGTTACAACTCAATCTTCTCAGATAAGATCGCTCTCAAATTCCACCTTAAACCCTAGCTCAACATTAACCCTTTTCGCAACTTCTTCAACAACTTAAAAACCCTAGACATGATGTCCTTTTAAGGGATCTAATTTCATGTCGGTCCAATAGGATTACATTACAATTTCCTAGGTTCAATGAATCTAGACATACTCAGTAACATGACACAAGAATCACCGTCAATGTGTCGGCATCGTCAAACAATCGGTGGATTGGTAACTCGTCACAAAATGTCGGTTGGTAACTCATCACAGAGTATTACTGGTTCATACAAAATACCAGTTGCCAGTTTGACAAAAATGAAGACTGGTAAGAATGTGTTGTGCCGCTTTGCTTCCTCATACCGCTTGGGGTTGACATGCTGCTTCAGACTGGGAAACACATTCTGCAAAATCACCACTAGTCTAGAGACTAGTATACAACATACCGGTTGGAACAAAATACCGATTGAGCATAAGCTCATACATATAAAGGGGATCTCAATACAAGTGTGTGTCCATCAATGACAATCACAGCATAAACCACAAAAATGCCAATAGAAACTACTTTGTTTGTAAAGAATGCTAACAATTCAACATGAAATAATACAAAATTTAAATGTTACAATTGTAATCAAAGAGGAAGTATTCTAGTGAATTGTATTCAAAGTGCTACGAATCTTATTGATGGTAAGTTAAAAACTAATAATGATTTGATGCTATTAAAAATTAGATAGAAAGGTGTAGTTTTGGAGTACATGATCAAGATTCTTCTTGCAATGACAACAAGAAAAAATATATTTTTAAAATCAAACAAATCATAAATTGGAGGCTAGAGGCATCAGAGGCCAAAGGTATTTTATTATCTCAAGTTAGCTTCTCACTCAGAGATGATACATTGCATGAGAAACAACACTAGTCATATTTTTCATCATGAGTCCCTTCATGGAGCAAGGGGGCACACCAATTGTTTTTGGTTTGTAGATAATTTAGTTTGTCTCGATCTAGAGATGTAGTGAGTGGTATCTATGGATAACTAAGTTTGTCTTGATCCATAGTTTTGCAAGTTGTGTTACCGTGAATAATGGAGTTTCTCTCAATCCACGTGTATTGTGTTGTTCTCCTTTTTGAAAACTTTTGTTTCTTCTCTTTAAAAGTGAAAATTACTGCCTCTGTGTTGCAATGGAAGAGAACAACAAAAGTTTGAAATAAAGACAACAATATGAGGTTCCAAAATTAGGAAACCTCCTACACTTTAAGCTTATAAAAGATTGGGCAGGTGAATCCTTTTAAAGACTATTTTCTCACAAAAATAGTAAATGGTTTGCAGAAAACCAGTGTAAATTCCTACAAACTTTCCTTACTGACCAGTACAACTAACCTAAATGGAAAATTGATTTGACTTTCTTAAAAAGGATCACAAAATGCAACAAAAATCCAATAGATAAACCAGTGCCTTATCCGGACAACAAAGTCATCTACAACAGACTGCAACCTGACAAGAGAAACTAGTATACAAATCACAAGTTCTTGATCTATCAACTCTGAATATGCCTAACATACACAAAGTCCTAATCTGCACCAAACTTCATCATCCAATCCACAATGAGATACTGATATCAATGACTTTGTTCAAAGTATTTTATATTTTCCTCCTTAAGAAAAAGACTCAAAACAACTTCATTAGATGCCAAACAAATAATTCAAATAAGCAATCTTTAATTACTTAAATGAAATGAACACCAGTACAGTGACATAGAGATAATGCAAATCTGGATTTAAATTCTGTGGACTGTATATTTCATTCCCCTATCAAAAGGTTACAAGTACTTCATATTTGATTCAGAAATTGCTAAGACAAAGGCCTGTATTAATTTTGCCAGAGTTTAGCTACAAAAATTTTGTGTCCCTTTTCTAGGTAGGCTTGGTATCCTTTTATAGAAATCAGGATGCAACAAGCTTCAGACCACCTAGAAGAAAAATATTACCCTAACAATCATTTATTGCAAAAATTATATTTCTGTGCCATTGCAGTTGAGGGAGAAATCTAACATTCCTTCTGCGATGCGTGCTTCATTAATTCACTAGGAATTCACTTGGAAAATGGTTGAAAGGGTAAATTCCTATTACCCAAAATCGGATACAACCACTATCAGCTTCATAATGCCGGTGGATCATCTTATGCCAGAGCATTGATGAGTTCTTATCGAAGAAAACACATAGTGGCACACCATTATGTTCTTCACACATATCCCTGCAGATCTCCTGGATACCTCTCACCAACCCATTTTCATCTTGAAGTAATGTCAAATGCAACTTGCATAGCTTTGCCGATATTTCTTTTAAATATTTAAAATTCTTTGGCACCAACGGATCGGGAGGCTTTCTCTCTGAGCACTTTTCCTTTAGTCACCAAGTCACGACCTTTAAAGTTTGGATGTATTTCCATTGCGGTATAGCGACAACCATCCGATCATGGGAAACTAACACGCCTTTTAACTTCCTTGAGTAATCCGCTTAGAAACAGGCCCCACCACCTGGTCTCTGGTTGTTAAAAATTTTACTGCTACCGCACTTGGCCTGTAGAAAATCCAATCTTTCTAACTAAAGAATAAACCCTGAGATCCCGAGGTCATTGGCCTGTAGAAAATCCAATCTTTCTAACTGAAGAATAAACCCTGAGATCAAGAGCCATCCACTGATATTTGACAAATCCATATCTGGGCAAAAATTAACCCTCGCAGATCAACCCCTCTGCAGGTCGGTCACTCAAGCTTTTGCCTTTTCACCACAGTCTAAAACTATATTTTAACTTGACTTTCCCGCGCAGGTTTCGGCCACATGTCACCACCTAGTTTGCTTGTGAGTCCCTCTAGACTCCACCTATCCTGCCACTTCATCAATCGCCAAGTCACGACCATTAACATTTGAGCACCTCCATCTTGCGGTATGGCGACAACCGTAGATCTTCTTTGAACTTGCTTGTTCTTTACTTCCTCCGAACTGTTCTTCCTATGGGTCCCACCGCTTAGTCGCCAAGTCATGCCTCTTAGCCATCGAGCATCTTTACATTGCGACATGGTGACCACTGTCAGATCATTGATCCAATCGTTAGATCCCTCTTGACATGCCCACTGGTTAATTCACTTGGGCTACTCTCCTCTCTGGTAGATATCACTCTTTCAACCAAACATCCTCTTCGGCTAGTCGTTTTCCTATCTCATCAAAACCATAGTTTCATCGATGGCATTATTTTATCGGCGGGATTAGTTTATATTTCTTCGATGTGCCTTTGTCAATGGAAACGAGCTTTCGGTGAAACCATTTAAAGATTCATCGCAACCAAGGTCTTCCCGACATTCATCTTGATGACATACCACTTGCTTTTCCATGTGGCACACCACTAGACCTTCCACCTCATCAGCTACGTGGCACCTCATGATTTGCTCCCGAAATCCACCTGAGCATGACCCCATCCACCACCTCAGCACTACCAGACCCACCACTCTTTCGGCTAAACCTCCTCTTCGGCTAGCCATTTTCATATTTTATCGAAACCCTAGTTCATCGACACCTTTCATGTTGATGAAACTGATGCCTTTGGTGAGTCCCTTCAATGATCCATCAAAGCCATGGTCTACTCGATATACACCTTGATGATATGCCACCTGTCTGCCACGTGGCACCCTTTGATTGGCTCCAGAGTTTACAATTGGGCACCACCTATCATGAGGGTGTTCATTCTGGGCTCTCCACTCTGACACCTTAGCATGACCTCCACTAACCGCCGGAATGAACCGCATGCATTAACTGTTGGCCATGGTTCACCGCTAGTGGTTTGTCGCCAAGTCAGAGGCGATATCTAGCAAGCATTTTTATGTCGCGACATAGTGACGACCCTTGGATCCATCTTGATCACCATTGATCTTTCTTGATCTGCTCGACCTTGAGTCCCTCTGAGCGGCTACATCCTATGCCACGGTGTCACCATGTGTCTGCCACTTGTTTTCCATGTCATCAGTTGCCAAGTCGTGGCCATTAATAGTTGATCACCTTTGCATGGCTGTATAGCGATGGTCATGGATCTGTATTCAACCTGCTCACTATTTAACTTGCCCTTTTACTGCAAAATTTTGGGCGCTTTGAGATGCATGTAGGGGGGCCACCACTTCTGATCTGCCACTTGTCAAAAGCCTGTAAGCTTTGACACTTAGGATATATGCGGCCTTGCACATAAATACTGAAATGCTCATCCCTATGGCCAATGTGGGATAAATGGGCTACCTAGGCCCTTCCATCAGGTTGTCAGGATCTCTCCAAACATGCGAACCCGATGGCTGATGCCATCTTTCTGCACTTCGCACCTTTCTCATGGGTCCCACCACTTAGTCACCATGTCACGGCGAATAACCATCGAGCACTTTTGGGTTGCGGTATAGCGATAGCCGCGAGATCAACAAGAACCTGCTTGGTCTTTAGGAAGCTCGACAGATACATATGAAAAGACATAAGACTTAGGCAAAATTAAAATTTATCAAAACTCGCCCAAGCCTAGTCTTAGAAGGGGGCCCCTCTCGATGACGCATAGACCCTTCTGCTTAAGTGGAAAAAGGTAATGAGCAAAGACTTTTAGCGAAAGAAAGGGACATTTTGAACCTTGAACTGATTGCAGATGGTTCAAAACTGACATAACACATTTTCACTTGCTTATTAAAAAACATTACAAAGTCATGACTCACGCAAGAGAAATGATTTAATCTTGAACCTGAACCAAAAAGGTTCAAGGGTTCAAGTTCAATATGAATTACAATAATGTGCTACAAAGGTTTAATTTTTCTAAATGTTTTCATGAAAAAACAAAAACCCTAAACCCTTAAGACCACAAACTCGTAGGCAAAGGTCAAATTCTGAATTTTGACAAATTCATCAAGTGCCATTAGAAAGTGCAGAGCAAAATTTTAAAATGGGCCACTCAAAATCTCAAAATTTTTATAGGTCCCAACATATTGTTGGATAGTTAGGAAATTTGTTTGGATATAAGTAATTTGGGTTGTTCTATGGAGTCTTGGTGGATGATGCTTATGCAAATTTCTAGTTGGACTAAAGTCAGTTCATGTTGTTCTTTCTTTCTTTTTTTGTAATGTAAACCTTAAGGGGGGATGTTGGAAAAATCAAAGTTTACATTTTATAATAAAGTCACTTTAATGAATCAAATATTTTAATTAATAATTTGTTGGGATTTAATTTATGTAGGGTAGTTTAGGAATATTTGGGGAAGTTATGGGAATGTAAT
Source organism: Cryptomeria japonica (assembly GCF_030272615.1). Lineage (NCBI taxonomy): Eukaryota > Viridiplantae > Streptophyta > Pinopsida > Cupressales > Cupressaceae > Cryptomeria > Cryptomeria japonica. The sequence continues at coordinate 269,490,746 of NC_081405.1, forward strand.
GTTGTATACGCATTTGAAGGTTTCATTGTAAAATTGATTAGAACTTAATAATACTATTATCATTATGTATTTGTTCTTATAGAAATGTTGTTGCATTATGTTTTCCCTTTATTCATCACAATCTTCCATCTTTCTAAATGAAATTTATTTTTAGAGTTTTGTTTCCCACCTTTCCAAAGGCAGTTTCTCATTCTTTCACCAAGTTCTTGGAGCATGCATGCTAGGGTTTGATATATTATTAGCTAATGTATGTGTAGACTAGATAGAAAACATTGAATGAGGGTGGCTCTAACAAATAGAGAAAAACAATCATTGTTGTAACTTTGTATTCATTTGATGAATTTTTTCAAGAGATGATTTCAATAGCTTGCATGCTTTAGTGAAAAGCTAATTGAAAAGCCCTAGATACCCAAAGAGGCCAATTCCACCAGGAAGAAATCGAAGAATTTGAGAATAAATTATGATTTCAATAGGGGAGGAATTCAAATTCTAAAATTTGATTTTAAGACTAATAATGAAAATGCCAAAGGATCTCAAATATAGATCAAGGGAAGATTATTCTTTCAAACATTTGAATTGTAGGCTTTGCCAAGAAGGATGGTATCATCAACAAATTGAGCACATGTGAGTAATTTCTTTAACACCTTCAACAATATTTTTTCCATCAATTTTGTAACTTCTATCCACAGAAAGGTCTTTGCCAAGAGCTTCAACAAGAATAATATAAAGATAAGGAAAGAGGGGGAAACCTTGATAAAGACCTCTAGAGGCCTTGAAAAAATTGGAGGGAGATCCATTCATCAAAGGGGCCCTATCCATGGATCTTTAATCCAACAATGATTCCATTTATGGGAATCTCATTTTTCTAAGAGTGCAAAGAAGGAAATTGTGATATCTATCAAATGCATTTGTGTTATCCTCAATTTTGGCTTTCTCATGTTGTGGGATAACTCCTACTATTTTTTATCCAAATTGTGACCTATATACTCTCAGTTTGTCAATAGGGGTGAATTTCTATTCCCTTTCTCGACTTGGTCCTTAAGCCATTTTTGTTTAAAGTCTTTTCTTTGAAAGTTTTTATCTTTCATTTTTAAGTTCACTTTTTTTTCATCTTTATTGATATTGGTGTCAATTCGGGTCCTAAACCCGATTCTACACATGTATAGGAGTTTTATTTTGTGTAAATTGGGTTCATAGACCTGAAATGCACCAAACTTGGTGTAAATCAGTTTTATAGACCCGAAATGTACCTAACTTGGTGTAGTTCGGATCCATAGACCCGAAATGCACCTAACTTGGTGTAGTTGGGATCAATGGATTTGAACAACACTGCCACCATGACTTTCCCATGGTGTAAGTTAGATTCATAGACTCGATCTCCACCACCATGTTGTTATATTATTTGTGGTGTAAATCAGGCCTGTGAACCCGACTTACAAGAGTTGTTCTTCCCCTAGGCGTATGTCGGGTCTATAAACCCAACTTACACTAAATTTTTTATTTACCCTGTCAAGGTGTAAATTGAGTCAGTAGACTCGATTTGAAAAACACATAAGCATTACCCTAGGTGCAAATTGGGCCTATGGACTCGATTCACACTCGCACTTAGAAATTTTTTAAGTATAGAAAACATAGGGGATACAATTTTTACTTAGAATTTTTCTAAGTATGAAGAGGAAATTTTTACTCTTGGAGGATCTTTGAAGACATCTTGTACAAGGCCTTTTTAGTTTTCTTGTTCCAAAGAAGATGTTTTTCTCATGAGGATGTTTTGGCTAATTCAAGAGGCCTTTCTCAATTATATTGTAGTCACCATTTCTACCAGATGACTTTGCCTTCTCTAAGTCAGAAAAAGATGAAGTTTAAAAAGCAAGATTCCCATCCTACCTCCCCACCATCCTCAACGACATCAAACATTGCAAACACTAGATGATTTTGAAATACAGACTACCTGACAACAATATAAATATTTTTTGAAGAAGGATGATCATAATAATGATATGTCTCTAGACACTTAGTCATTTTGATGCATCTCTACTATAGTGGCATTTTATAATTTCAATTGACACTTTAGGTGTCATTGTGTATATACATTATTACATTTAGAAGTGCATAAGTCCTAAGTCAAGTCAAACTCTTTCTTTGGCTTAGTCTTAAATTAGTTGCAACTTTCCTATTTTTGCTAATTGCACCTCACCTATATATATGAGTGTGATATTTTTCCAAGATCAAGAGCTCAATGAAATGTACAAAATAAAGACACAATATAGGACAAGAGTAAACTGTATTCTCATCAATAGAAAATGATCAATAGTTGTTGTTACAATGAATATGAGCCTGCTTATATAGGCAAGGCTATATGTATATGTGAGCACACAAACATGACATGTGGCTCAATAAGAAACAAGGGTAGGTAGGAAATAGGTGTGGGTAGGTAGGAGAAACAATATAATATTCCACATGAGGTGGATCACCCACCGAAGGTGGAATTATCACTCCACAATAAGTGGATATGATAAAGTAGTAACAAGATGAACACCATAAAAAGTGGAATTTATCCTACACACACTATCCCAATGTGGCACAAACACCCAAGTGTCTCATACCCAAACTACTATGAAATGCATTTCCTAAGTAAACTTAAGTAAGGTGTAATAATATCCAAGATGAATAATTATTTACACCAACACCCCCCCTTAAGTGCAACTTAGGGGAATGCACTTAAGTAAACAATGCAACTAAGCAATGCAAGATGGGTCCCGACTACTAGGCCATGTTAGGTACCCATGTACAAATGCAAATGCATGCAAACCAATGCAATGAAATCTCTCACAAAGTAGGGAAAGAGAGAAAAACCCAATGGGAAAAAACTCTCCCCCAAAAGAGAGATGAAAACTAGATACAAAGAACTCTCATAGAAGTATGTGAAGGACAAAACCCCATGTGAGGAAAAAGTCCCCCCCATATGAGAGAAGAAGAAGAGAGACTAGAAAGCCCCCCCTCAATGTGGAATCTGCACCAATGATAGAAGCTCGAAGATGAATGAAAAAACTTCTCTGTGAACGTCGAACGACATTCCTCCCCTCAGGAAGAAACAAAACCAAAGGTGTATCCAAAGAATCTCCCCAATCATGAAGGGAACATGTAGAAAAAATACTCATGATGAAAGGAATCTCTGAAAACTGCTCAAGTGTCCCCATGTCGATGCTGAAAGTAACTCCCTCCAAAGGTGGTAAACTATGCCACACTACTGAAAAAGGCACTCCAAGATCTAGTGGAGATGAATGTAGAACAATGTCCAAAGACTCATATGTCTCCTCAAAAGATAAAGAGACCTCCTCCAAGTGTTGTACAAAATTATCCACAATCATGTCAACCTCGAAAGAATGATCATGTAGAGAATGAACAAGAGGGTCATAGTGTTCCCTTGCAACAATCGAAGAACGATCATCTTCAACAAAGAGAAGATGAATATCATCAAGGATGTATCCCAAATCTGCAATGTAGGATTCCACAAACAAACCTACAATGTCTGTCAAGTGATTATCCCATGAATCTGAAGCTGGAAGACAATGAATATCCTGCTACACTGAATCACATGAAGGAAAAACTGTCACACTATCCACATCATTAGGTGCAATAGGTGATGTGATATCAATATGAGGAGATGAAATACAAGGCTCAAGAATAGGGTCACATGTGAGAATCCCCATGTTCAAGTGCCCAAAGTTCTCCTCAAAATCTGAACCATCACAAGAAGTGTGATCATCATGTGTAGAATCATCAAATGTGAAATCATCATCATCAACAAAATCTAAAAAGGAGTATAACCAGGATGCAGGATCAACCACCCCAGTCGCAACGATAGCTCTAGTCTCCAAGTCTCTAATGAAAACTGACTTAGGTGTGAAATTCACAACTCTCTTAGTTGCTCCATGTGTGATTTGATAGATGGAAATGAGATTGTTTGTCAAGTGGGGTACACACAACACATCATTGAAGGAGTTATCCCCAATGTCAATAGATCCTTTCCCAATCACATCCATGTATGTATGATTGCCCATCAAAATCCATGGCATTGTGGAAGGCTCAAATGTAGAGAACATAGACTATGAAGATGCCATATGATGAGAAGCCCCTGAATCTAGAAGCCATCTCTCTGAATCATGACTGGTAGTAGCACAAAGAGCTTTTCCTTTTCTTGTCCCAAAAGAGTGAGTCTTCCCACTTGTAGAAGCCATGAATGCTTGCCCTTTTCCTTTTGAATGTGTGGAAGTGGAAGTTGATGAATCATCCTTCTTGTAGACATTAGGTAAATCAATGTTATGCTTTTTGAGGATATGTGTGAGCTCATCAATCTTCTTAGAATGGCAACGATGCTCCTCATGACCAAATTTTTTACAATAGGCACAAGTAGGTCTCTCCCTCTTTGGTGAATTATCCCTCTTGGAAGAGGATGAATCTCCTTGTTGTGGAGAAGATGATGCTTTGTCCTTAGGCTTTGATTGCCATTTCTTCTTCTTTGAGTTGTCATTTCCTTGATTTCCTTTGTTCCCTTGATTTTCCACTAATGCTTGGGACTTAGAAGCCTTAAGAATGCCCATGCTTATCAACTTAGTTTGTTCCATCATCAACATTTCAGTGAAAGCATCAAATGTAGGCATTGTGTAGCTTGAACCCATTGTCATCCTATGGGTTTGGAAACTAGAAACAAATGCTGCATATTCTTATGGAAGCTTGCCCATCAAGTTGAAGATCAATTGAGTATCCTTCTTATCAATACCATAATCTTTGAGTTGTACCCTCAACTCATTTGCCTTAGTGACATATTCTTGTATAGTATCAAAGTTCTTGGGATCCAACATGGTGAGATCACTATCAATTTGATATCCCCTAATCTCATCAACTTGACCATACAAGTCTTGAAACTTTTTCCAAGCATCTTTGATTAGAGTACATTTCTCAATATGAAAAATGAGATTCTTTGATACATACTTTCTTAAGGTACCAATTGCCATGATATTTTTAGTGAGCCAATCCAAGTGACCAACCGGATCAACCTTGGGATCAGTGGGAGCAACAATAGTTCCATTAATATAATGAGTGAGTCCTTTTTCCATAAGTTTACTCCATGCATCAATTTTCTGAGTAGCATAATTATGAGGAGTTAGGAGAGGAAACTTAGAAGAACCCATAGCAGCAAAAAGGAAGGAACACAAGAGCACAAAAGCACAAGAGACACCTCCCAAATTCACTCAATCAAAGTACCACCCCCCCCCAAAAAAAATGATGATTTTGGCACTTTATATGTAGTGCATGTACAATAGGCCACTTGCAAACAATGGCAAGGTGGACTTCTAATTTTGTTTTACAACTACCCCAATAGGCTAAGAACTACAATGTAAAAGACCAACAAGATAGATCTATGCAATACAAGTGCCAAATTGGCCAAATAAAACCATATGCTGAAAGTACAATTTCTACCCAAAATTGCTGAAACATGATAGCAAATTATGAAGGTATAGGAAAAATCATGCACTTTAAAAAAAATGGCACCTAAAAAGGAGTTCGTATGAGCTTGAACGGAGACCTGGAAGTTGCAGAAATGGGGATTGGACAGGTACAATCACCAAAAACTGAGAATTATGAAAAATATGTCCATCAAAATGAGAAAATAATTCCACCACATGAAAGTACACGAAATTATAGCCCATTTCAAAAATAATTGCACCAAAAAAGGAGCAAAAATGAGCAAGATATGGCCATTTGAAGTTGAACTACAAAATCAAAAAGCTCAATGAGAGGGGCCTGCAAATTTTTTGAAAAATGATGACATCAGCTAACTGCAAGGTTAAATTTGATGGTCGTATGAGCGTCTCCAAAACTTCATGACTGACTGGGTGTTGGCGTGGCATGATCTGATTGGCTGAAAAAAATGATGTGGCAGTACGGAAATCTGACATGGTAGGGTGATTTGGCAGCCAACTGGACTACTGATGTGGCACTCAAGTGGGCCCTGCTGGCAGTCACTGACGTTCTGGTGGGCGGTTGCTGGAAGGCAGGTGGCGGTCGTCGGAATCTAACGGCGGGAGTTGCCGACGGTGCCAGAGGGGCCGACAGGAGTTGTCGACGGTGCTGGAGGGGCCGGTGGGGGTAGCATGACAGGGAGGTGATGGGACAGGAGGCGCGACTGTGGCTGCGACAGGGCAGCTGTGCGATGATGCTATCGGGGGAGTTGCGCGACGATGGTGCCGCTGATGGTGGAGCCCTGCAGACCTGTGGGTTAGAGGGGGGTCTTTGGACCCCCCAAATGAATTTTTTTTTTACGAAAAAAAAAATTTCTGCGTAATTTTTTTTTTTTGCAGAAAAAAAAATAAAAATATATATATATATATTTTTTAAAATTTGTACAAATATAGCAAAATTGGTGAAAAAAAATTCTCACTAAAATAGGTCGACTTTATAACCAAAATTCATGGAAATGGCCACCTGGACATAATGACGAGGTCGGATCTGGTCTAAGGACACCTCCAAAAGATGCTGCTCCTCAAATCTGCCTCTTGACATTGCAATAATGCCTCTTCAAGGATGAATCAATGACACTCTAATGGCTCTGATACCATGTGAGATTTTGCCAAGATCAAGAGCTCAATGAAATGTACAAAATAAAGACACAATATAGGACAAGAATAAAATGTATTCTCATCAATAGAAAATGATCAATAGTTGTTGTTACAATGAATATGAGCCTGCTTATATAGGCAAGTCTATATGGATATGTGAGAACACAAACATGACATGTGGCTCGATAAAAAACAAAGGTAGGTAGGAAATAGGTGTGGGTAGGTAGGAGAAACAATATAATATTCCACATGAGGTGGATCACCCATCGAAGGTGGAATTATCACTCCACAATAAGTGGATATGATAAAGTAGTAACAAGATCAACACCATAAAAGGTGAAATTTCTCCTACACACACTACCCCAATGTGGCACAAACACCCAAGTGTCTCATATCCAAACTACTATGAAATGCATTTCCTAAGTAAACTTAAGTAAGGTGTATTAATATCCAAGATGAATAATTATTTACACCAACAATGAGGGTGCTCTTTGTAATTAGTATCTTTATTTTATGCAACAAAACTTTGCCAAAGTGAAAAGAAAAGTGATACTTTGTGTTCAAATTGTGATTTTGCAAGCTTAATCAAAATAAGAAAAAGATAAATTTTGGCTTTCAATCTTTGTGTTGGAATCATCTTTCTTTATGATATAGTTGTTCTTATATCATTTATATTTTTCATTAAGCAAAAATAGGTTTTGAGCGGACCTAAAACCCCTTTTATCACATATTTAAAGATAAAGCATTATAGAATCATAAGAGAACCTAGGACTTAGAAACAAAATTGGCTGCAAACCAAGAGCAAAAAAACCTAGCAGCCACCAAAAGACCAGCAAAAGGCCAACAAGATGCTGGCAAAAATAGCAACACAAACCACCTACTTAAAAATGTCTAAAGCCTGGGAGGCCTCCTTCTCAAGCAACAACATAGCCTTGGTAGCTTCCTTAAAGTCCAACAAGTCTTGTGGAAGAGACTCTTCCACCGGTTTAGTGCTATGCCTAGTTCTCCTAGCAGTGCGGGGAGTCAACTTTGAGCTCGAGGCCCCAACATCATTTTCTAGATCCACAACATTCTTCTTATTATGAATACTCTCCAGCCTAGAAACCAAAGCATTCATCTTGACCGCATAAACTTTCATCATAGCAACACTGTTTTCCATAATTTTCTTCATCCCTTCCTCAATTTGCATCATCTTTTGACTGATCTCATTATTCTTCTGATCATTTTTTCTCTTTAATAGTTTCACTACCTCACCATTCTTCTTTAAAATCTCTAACATCATATTTTTCTCCCCCACAGTCCAAGTAGCATACTCATCTATATCCCAAGCTGTCCTCTTATTTTTCACCATTTGTTTATCTTTGTGTTGCTTAAGTTCCCCCTCTTCAATTTTGGCATTTGTGGCTCTAAGTTTTAAGTTCAGAGTCTTAATTCCATGGAATGTCCACCTGTTGAAATGACAAAGATCAACCAAGGAACTCCTTGCAGTGCCCAATATGTCAATCAGGGTCTCCAACTTGTCCTGTAAGTCCTTTGAGTCTAAATCCATTGGCTTAGAATCATGTTCTTCATACTCATTCAGAGATAACTTACCCTCCTCCTCAGGATCAGACATATGTTCCATGGAATTTTCCCTCGATCTAGGAAGTGAATTGCATTCTCCTCCTCCTCAGAGTCAAACTCCCCATGGTCATCACTTGGTTCATACTCCTTATCATTCTCCGAATTATTTTGAATTTGCTTAGTCTTGACCTTACAAAACTCATAAATCATGAGGATAAGGTATTGATGGGAAAGAGGGCTAGCTTTAGGATTTTTAATGAAATCTGCCACATTATCATTCAGAGAATAGACAAGATAATAAGGGACATAAATCTTAATGCCATGGCAAAAATGGTTTAAAAGGATAAAATGATAGTTGTAGATTTTTGTAAACCTACCATCAACAATGATATACTCCATAATTGCCCTAAGCATTTTCCTCCAAAAAAGTTTAATTTGAAGAGGGGTAAAGTAAGATTTGTTTAACTTTACAAGGTTATTCCTCTCCACATTAAATTTAGGGAAGGTCTTCATGGCACTGTTAGATAGCTTTCGATCCCTAAAGAACTTTATGCCTTCCATAGACATACTTGTCACCTCCGTGATTAGCTCCTCATCCAGTTTAAAAGTTTGGCCGAATAGGGTGAATTTCTTCTTAGACCATCCCTTAACAAAGGTTTTGGAGGCATGATCTTTCTTTCCGTTTAGCTTCTCCATGAAACTAGCCACTCTTCCCTTCTGCAGCCTCCTCTAGATTTTCTTTTCCTTCTTCCAAGCCTAGCAACTCGGGGGTTCAATCCTGTTGATGTTGTCACCCATGGTGATGACCAACCCAAAGATATCAATCAAAATCACAAATTGAAAACCTTGATAGTGTAAATAGGGGAAATGAACGCTAAGAGACTCGGCGGATAAAACCACCCAGAAAACGTGTGAAAAGAGCCAGATCATCCCACCTAGAAGTTTCCCCCTATCGGAATAATAATTTCCATTCCTGCTCTCATTAAGTGTAATTATTATTAGATAGGGGGGAATTGGTACCATTATTTCAATCAAATAATAAGTGCCCCTTCACCTCAAAAGGTAAATATCCTTCATTTTGTGATGAAAAAGAGGCAATAGAACTAACTCCAAAGTTAACAAACAAGTCCGCACCCTTGTTGGCTTCTCTAAAAAACATGAGTTATAATACATTCCTCAAAGTCATCAATAATCTTAAGAGAATTAAGAATGATATTCTTAATACTCCAAGAAGGCTTTGCCAATCTTTTGAGACATCTAATAATATGTAATGAATCCCCTTCAATCCAAACTTTATTAATTTTGAATTGTCTAGCAATTTTGAGGATTTCTTAAACTCCCATGGCCTCCGCTATGTGATTGGACTGAATCCCCAATGGAGAAGCAATAGCAGCCACACAAATCCCATTAGAGTCTCTTAGAACACCCCCACATCCTGCCCTACCAGGGTTCCCCTTAGTTGCACCATCAAAGTTAATTTTCATCCATCCATCTGGAGGTTAGCACCAAACAATACCATCCCTACTCTTTTTAACTCTGAAGTTATTGATGTCAACCTGAAGATCCCATTTTCGAGAAACAATATTATCCTCCTCCTTGACATAGGATGAGGAAGCAAGTCCAACACCACCAATAGATAGGTTCAAGTTCTCTCTAGCAGCTTTGCAAATTTTCTCAAAAACAATCTCAGAAGAACAAGACACATTTCTGAAAATTCAATTGTTTCTTTCTTTCCACACCTGCCAAGACACAAAAGGAAATAACAAGACCAAAGATTTTTCAAAAAGGGGTTATAAGAGGGGCACTTCCATTGAGTAAAAAAATATTCCACCTTCTTAGGAAGTACCCACTCAATACTCCAGAGATTAAGGATTTTGCTCTAGATATCAGAGGTAAAAGGACAATGAAGAGCAAGATGTGAGACAGATTCACTAGCATTAAGGCACAAAAAAAACCTATTCGGAAGTTGAAAACCTCTCCTCATGAGGTTATCAAGAGTAAGGATTTTATTTTGAAGAAGGAGCCACAAAAAAGGTTGATTTTAGGAATAAGAATCTAAAACCAGGCTTTGGCCCACACAGGAGGAAGTAGAGTTGGAGGGATCAAAACATTGATGGTAGAGGCAATCGAGAAAGAACCATCTAAAGTCTTCTTCTAGGTAAAAAAATCATCATGATCTCGATCCACACAAAAGGACAACAAAGCTTGCTGGAGAGGAGAGAAGACAACATCAATCTCCTCTAGCCTAACCCAAGAAGATTGCTGCCAATAATGACTAACCAGAAAGACAAATCTTTATTTACAAATCTCCATAAAAGGCACCAAATTATCATCACAACATAGGGGTCTATCAAACAACCAAACATCTTCCCAAAATATGATCTTATTACCTTTGCCAAGAACCCACCTAGAACTAGCAACAACAACTTGTTTGGCCTTAAGGATGCTATTCCAAATAGCTGAACCCCTAGGGATATGGTCAGATTGAAGGAAGGAGGCAATATTCGGAACATCCTGAAGATACTTACTAATCCAAACCAAGTTTCAGTCCCTTCTATCACTAAAGGATCTCCAAATTTGTTTAGCTAACATAGCATTATTAAAGTCTTTTATGGTCCTTAAACCAAGGCCCCAATCACACTTAGGATTACAGACCCTTTCCCAAGCAACCAAGGGAAGTCTTTTTTTCTCTTCTACCCCAGTCCATAAAAATCTGTTTTGAAATTTGTCTATAGCATCAACAAACTTAGAGGGGATATTAAAAAGACTAAGATCATAGACATGAAGATTTTTAAAAGAGGCCTTCAGAAGCTGCAACTTCCCTGCTTGACTCAGTAGAGCCCCTTTCCACCTAGCCAATTTCTTGAAAAACTTGTCCACAATAGAAATCCAAAAGGAATCAGGAGGAGAGACCCTAAAGGAAGCCTCAAGTAGATTGAGGGGAAGGAATCAATATAACATCCGATAATATTTTAATCTTTCTTTTCCTGCAAAGGGAAGTGTTAATGAAAAAATAGAAGTCTTGTTCCAATTGATCAGCTGGCCAGAGGCCCTAGAATAAGTTTGAAGAGCACTTTTAAAGGATCTAGCTTCATGAACAGAGGCAGCACCAAGGAGGATAATGTCATCCACAAATTGTTGATGGGAACAAACCATATTGGAAGATGAAGGCCTATGACCCTTAATATCTCCCGATATCACCATCCTTTGCAATAACCGACTCATGCTTTCATTTAGAATGGTGAAAAAATTGGGGAGATAGGACCCCCCTGCCTAAGACCCCTAGTCAGCTTGAAAAAAGATGAGGTAGATCCATTAGTAATATTAGACTTAGGAGTACAGATAAGTTTCCAAATGATATCTGAAAATTTACCATCAAAACCGAAAGCCTTAAGAATTCTTTTCAAAAGGAACCAATCCGCTCTATCATAAGCCTTAGCGAGGTCAAGCTTAACAAGGAAACCATATTTTTTAGAATCAATAAGAGAGTGAATGTTCTCATGAACCATAATTATAGAATCCAAAATTTGCCTTCCTGGCACAAATCCATTCTGATGCGATGAAACAGGAGAAGGGAGAAAAGTGATCAATCTAGAAGTCACCACCTTCGATATAATTTTATAAAGCAAATTACATAGACTTTAGGTTTGAACTTATCCATAGAGTCTGCACTAGGTTGCTTAGGAATAAGAACCAAAAAAGTAGAATTCACCTCCTTAAGCAACAATTTAGTTCCAAAAATTCTTTCACAACTTGAACAATGTCCTTCCCAACAATATGCCAGAAATGATGCAAAAAAAACATGGGGTACCCATCAAGCCCAGGAGATTTATATCCTTGAAAAGAAAAAATAACCCTTTTAATCTCAACATAAGAGGGAATAGCACAAAAAACCTTATTTTGCTCCAATCCAATAACCTTTAGAATATTTCCCAGTAAGGAATCTTGATCTTCACTACAGAGGTTAGAATCAATAGATAGAAGTTTAGAAAAAAAGCGGGCAACCTCCTTAGAAATATTATCATTTCCCTTAATGATATTGTTGTTCACCACTAACTGGGAAATCTTGTTGGCAACTTTGTGTTTAACAATGGACATATGAAAATATTTAGTATTCTTATCTCCAGCCAACAACCAAAGAGCCCTTGATCTTTGTCTCCAAAAGTCTTCTTCATTGGCTATGATTTTATGATATTTATAAAGGATCTCATTCTCTTTATCCCTAGAGACAGAGTTATAGCCATCTTTTTGGATAGAATCTTGGATTGATTTTAACTATGTTTTTAAAGCATTTTTCATAACAAATATATCTCCAAAGATTTCCTTGTTCCAGGCCCTAATTTTGTCCTTAACAAGCCTAAGTTTCTTAACAACTCTAAACATAGAAGATCCTTCCACCTGAATATTCCACCATAGTTTGATATTCTTTTCCAGGGTAGGGTGAGATAACCATATTTTCTCAAATTTGAAAGGGAAGCATCATCTTTTAACAAGAGGTTCAGCCACAAAAGTAATAGGGAAATGGTTTGATCCTATTCTATTAATGACATACTATTGTACTTAGTAAACCAATTATTGGAGATTAACGTTCTATCCAGTCTAACTTGAATTAGCTCATCACCATTCCACCTATTTGACCAAGTGAAAGTCACCTCACACATCTCCACATCAATGAGAGCCATGATAGTAATAAAATTCATAAGATTAGTTTTGCTATCTAGAAGAATTTGAGATCCTCCGTACTTTTCAAAATCATATAGGGGAGTATTGAAGTCACCCATGATCATCCAAGGATCATTTGGAAGCCTTTTCTATTTTCCTCCAAATCTTTCCAAAATTTAGATCTAGCAACTTTTGAGTTTGGAGAATAGATGTTAGAAAGGACCCAAATAAAATCATCCCTAATATGCTTAAATCTAATGCTTATCAGGTTACCTTTAGCTTGGATCACTTCACCCTCCATAACCTTCTTATTCCAGAAGATAGCAACATCTCCTGAAGCCCCTTTAGCGCTACTACCAATAAAACCTCCAAAAGCAAAAGCATTAATTTTTTCTACTTTTTCTTTACTCATCTTAGTTTCTTGAATTAAGATAACATCCGGTTTATGGTCTCTAACCAAATTCCTTAATATGTCCTGTTTATGGGGACCATTTAGATCCCCTATGTTCCAAGATATCACCTTCAATTAGATAGGGGGGAATAGGTTTGCAAGATGGTATGCTAAAATCCATTAGCTATGTTCTATTTACTTTCATTTTCTCTATGCCACCTAGCCAATTTTCTACCCGGGGAAGATTTGGAATTGCCAATATCAACCTTAGCTCTTGTCCTGGTTTGGATACCCATGAAATTACCTATTTTCTTATTCTTCTTTTTTCCCACTATGAGGAAGTCCCCATCCCCATCATCAACATTCTTGAAGTCTTTCATATTTTGACTCTTCAGCTTGTGATTTGGGGTACTTATATTATCTTTTAAAATCTTCAAAGCTTCCTGGTTAACAAAATCCTAGGAATCTGAACTTAATCCCATAGGACTAATAGGCTCCTCATCTTTTTCATGATCAATTTCAGGCACCTTAGAGTAATCCATACTTTCATTGTCCACCTTGTCTTCCTTTGAAGGTGACTCCCCATTTTCCACCGGTTCATCTATCTCTCCTTCTTCCAGCTGCAGTTTCTGATTATCACCACTGGGTTGCATGGTAACATTATTAGAATCCACCTGATCATTCTCACTAGGTTCTCCTTCCTTATTTACCTTAATCCCAATAGCTGGGATCTCTGGAACTTGCAACCTCATGCCATTAGACCTCTTGTCATCCTTACCTGGTTTCTCTTTCTAGACTTGCTTCTGAACCCCTATATTCTTAGAAGCAATCTTTGGATTTATCGGACATCATCTGGCCCAATGTCCAACTTTTTTGCAATGAAAACACATAAAAGGCAGAGATTTGTATTCGATAGGATGTTCCCATGTCCCAAGTTTAGAGAGGATATCAATAGACAAAAGGCGATCTGAGTTATGGAAAATATTCATGTAGATTCTAGCATAGTCTAACCTTTTCCTTGCAACTGTCATAGGATATGTAGCAATAAGTTCCCAAAAAGAGATAGCTATCCCTTCAAACACATCTTCAGCCCAAAAATCCAAAGGCAAACCACACAATTTTGCCCAAACCGGAGCCAAATCAAAAAATGATGAATCTTTTAGCTCCAGCTTTAGGGACCATTTCCTTAAAGTCAAGGAGGTTTTACCAAACATCCATGGGCCTCCACAAAGAACCCCCTCTAAATCTTCTAAATATGAAAAGTTAAAAGAAAAAAATCATTTGGGCAACGCTGAAATATCAACTTGACCTTTCAGATGCCATTTCTTTTTAGCAAAGACCCTAACATTCTCAATATTAGGCCTTGGACCAACAAATTTACCCACCAAAGTGAAGCCATTAAGGATATATTATGCTCAATCACAACATCCATAATGGAGATGGAAAACTTTTTCTCTATCTTATTTGAAATATCTTTCACCTTAGGGAAGGCAAACTTACCAGTAGGTTTTGTACCAAATAAGCTAGCCCAAGATTTTGGGGGGCCTTGGAAAACCACGTTCTGTTCTAGCTGAGATTCCCCTCTTGAAGAACCTTTTCCACATGACCCAAGGACCCACAAAAACTGACCTTCCCCAAGGTCAAAAGGAGGATCCATAGGATGAGGGTCCCCATCCTCAATATCACCCGTAGGTTTGTCTGAAGCATGCAGCCTATGCGTAGAGATTCCTATCTGAGCCCCAACATCTTTCCCGCTCAACAGACTCCCACCCAACTCCATTTTCAATTTAGGTTCAGTTATATCATTTACGTTATATATATGTTCTTGATGATATTGATTTGAGTAGTGTGAGTTGTGATATATTGAGGAGTAGTTTGAATTTTCTAAGTAGACTTAGTGTTACTTTGTGAATTTGAAAATAGGACTTGTATGTGGATAACCATTCAAAGACTTTGTGCTTCATTGTTACTTGAAATGTATTAGTTAATAGGAGTCATTTGAAAAAGGTTGATAGGAGTATTATTTAATAAGTGTCATTTGAAAAAGGTTGATAGGATAGTGGTAAAAAGAAGAGTAAATGAGATTCATTATTACTTTCCCATCCCATAAGTTATTTTTGGAAACTGAAGCAATAGGAGGCTTTGTACTCTTGTGGACACTTTGCTTCTAATTGGTATAGATTTTTGAATTATTGCAAGTGAGAATTGTTTTCAATCTCAAGAAAGGAAATCCATTCTAGATAGAGAATTGGGAAAATACTCACTGTGAAAAAAGAGAGTGAAATAATTGTATCATCTTGGATTAGTGTAAAGTTAGCAGGTAGAATAATATTAAATATAGTTTGCAGTAGAAAGTGGGGTCTTCCCTTATAATTAGGAGATATTATATCTTGCCTTCTAAGAGATATTATCTTGCATACTGTGGTGAAACCAACATTTTGTAAACCTCCCCGAGTTTACAAAATTTACACCCAACAATTTGGCATAAGAACTTTAATTCCAATATTTTTCTTTTTCTTTTTTACTTTCCACAATAATTTTAATTGTATTATTCATGGATAACAACAATATTTGTCACAACCCCATGTTAAGAGCCTCTTATCATACATTAGACATACAAAATGTTAATAAAAAATAAAATAAATATTTAATGTAGCCAATTTAATGAGGTTTGGGCCACACATGGACTTGTTGTGTTGTAACTAAATCAGAGAGGAAAAAAGGAATGGGAACCATGAGAAGATGATAAATAAGAGAGGATGAAGGAGAGAACCTAAGATAAAATAGTATGGTACAAGGAAAGTAAGGGAGATGTCTATGTCATTACAAGGGCATGTCAACCCTCCCTAACAAGTAGAAGAATTGTAGGTTGTAGTTAATGGTACACAATATAGTCATTAAATCACCCTCATAACCCCTTTAATTCCACATTTTTGAGTTGGTTTTGAAGGTAAAGAGAGTGAGAATGTGGGAGAGAAGGAATACAAAAATGGTGTAAGGAGAGAAGGTTGAATGTCTAGAAAGAAAAAACCAAGAGAACGTGAGGAGAAAGGATAATATATGCCCAAATAGGTTCATTGAAAAGGCTATAGAAATGTTTAGGTGAATGAAAATGGTAGATGAATGGATAATTTCATAATCGTTAACATTGTTCTCCTTGCTTGTGTTGTAATGTGAGTCCTTGAACAAGTGATGGACTTCCCATCAAAGCTTAAGGGGGAGAAAAAAATGATCAATTGTGTGGGAGATGACACATAGAGGAAATTAAAGAAGGGGGAGATTTTGTTTCATTTAGGAGGAGATAAAGGTATTTGGCTAGATTGCATGGGAGGGAGTGTAGGTGAGTATAGAGTAGAGGGAAGAATGGTGATGCAAAGTGTGATGTGGTGAATTGGTGAATGATGGATCAAGAGGAAAACTACCCTTTCCCTCAAAGAGAGATGAGAGCTTCACTATTGATTACCCTTCAAACACTTTTCACCAAATTACATTTGGAAGAGGAGACAAGAATTCATTAGATTCAACCTTCAAACATGAAGATTGAATTCTTAATGAAATGGGAATGATAAGTTGATCCCCTCTTCCTTATTTCAAATGTAAAGGAATTGATTGAATTATGTAGTGCAAACATGACAAAGAACTGATAATAACTTGAGATCTGAATATGGGGTGAAGTTGTGCACCTGGATTTGGTAGTAATATGTCGAGACAAAGTCGTGCTACAAATTTGAGGAAAAGTTGTCTGGATCATGGCAGGAATGTACACAGTCCTCCCAAAAATCCGTGAAACAAAAAGGGTTTTTCTGCCTCTGCAAATGGAGCCCAAATCTGAAAGTACAACTGTGCACCTACAACCTACACACAAAAAAGAGAGGAAAATGGGTTGGGATTGGGGGTTTTTATTTAGGTCAAACCCAGTTTTGGAATTAACCAAGTAATGAAAGAAAGTACTTGCAAGTAGCTGTAAATGAAAGATTGGATTGTAAATCACCTCAAGGGAGGTTGTGGTAGAAATGTTGATAGAAATGCTTGTGTAGAATTGAATGTTGGAATCAATCTCCTCTTAAATGGTTGAATCCTTGACTTGAATGCAACACCTAACCTTGAAAGGGGACTTGAGAA
Organism: Cryptomeria japonica; assembly: GCF_030272615.1. Classification (NCBI taxonomy): domain Eukaryota; kingdom Viridiplantae; phylum Streptophyta; class Pinopsida; order Cupressales; family Cupressaceae; genus Cryptomeria; species Cryptomeria japonica. The sequence goes on from NC_081405.1 coordinate 269,508,107, forward strand.
TGCTCAATGCTAGAAAAAAATGCTTGAATTCTTGAATGCTTGATCACTTGTGCAACTTGAATCTCTCCGACTTTGACCTATCCAACTAATGAAAATGAGAGAATGAATGCCCCTTAAATACATGTTAGTGGATTTGATTTTCATCACAGGATGACATTGGGGGAGTTTCCCGCCCAATGCACAACCAACAATGCAACCCTAGGAAGGGTCCTACCCCAAAATAAGGTAGGGACAGGGGTGCGATGCCCCTGTCCAAGGGGCAATAGTGGTGCCATGCCCCTATCCTACCCCTTTCTCTAGGGAAGAGTACAAATGGGGTGATGCAGAGGCCAAGAAAGAAGTTGTTCTGAGGGCTGAACAATCTTCGATCTCTGATTAGGCTAGAGGATTCGATCTCACATGCGTAAGGACCCTAATGCAGTCAAAAATTTCTAGGGTCGCAATTTTATGATACTACATTTAGCCCCCACTTTAGTGAGAGTTTAAGCCTACGCTGCTAGTAAAGTACAAGGAAACAAGATTGAAAGACTTTTATGACTTTGATTGACAAAGTAAAAGGGATGATCGAGAAGGGGAGAACCATTATTGCAAGTAGCATAGTTCCCTTCACTATGAGTCATGAAAAAAAGGATACCAAATATTACAAAGCAAAACAAAGTTCAGTAAGTAATTCTAAGTATCAAAGAAGAAAAATATGAGCGGAGTGTATGCCCCCACATTAAAGAGATCACATGTGCCTTATCGGGAGCGATTTCTTTAAGGTAGGATACACGCAAGAGAAATAGAAGGAGGGAGCATGTTATCACAAGAATTTATCCCCCAATCAAGGAATAAACCCAAGGATAAGGAACACAAAACATGAGGTAGTTTCGCTTTCCTCGGGGTCAGTATGTTGTATGATAACTCATGTATATCATGTATGTATATGCATATAATAATCTTCATTCCCCAAAGAAGGACACTACCTTAGAAGAAAGGGAAGAGAGGATATCTATTGAGTCAACATGAAAGAGATCTCAACACTTTGCGTTATCCCCGAGTAGACATTAAGGGAACAATAGAAGAACATGGATACACATAGAAGAATGGTCACAAAAGAGAAAGAAAGGAGAGAGAGAAAGATTTGAAGTGCTAATATTGTTAATCTAGCATGACATCAGCCTCTCGATCTTGCTGATCACTATTTTGGGAAGGCGAGCAACACGCTAGAGGAGCGACATCGAGCACAGCAGATGGAGATATCACAAGATCCAAACAAGGACTATGCTCATGTTGTAAGTCACTTTGTTTGATTCTAGGAGATAGGATTAGGGTTTGTGAAAATTCAATTGATAAATGATTGTCCACATCAACATGCTCATACTCACTATCAGAAGCATTAGGAGTTGTAAAGCCATTATGAATAATATTTTTACCCATTTCTTCATCGAAGTTTAGAGAAGGAGGAGCAAGAACACTAATAGGAGTAAAACCATCATCTGTTTTGTGCAAATTATGATTTGGAGATGTAGGTTGAACATCTTTCTTAGGAGAAAAGGGAATCATGTCAATTGTTAGAGTCATGTATTTTTTGGCATTCTCTCGCACAATGATTCTGTCAAGTCTTAGTGGAAGGCTGAGAAGGAGGATGAATACTTGAAAAAGTAGGAATGTTTCTCTCCTTTATAGTGGAAGGTTTAGGTTGAGGTCTTTTTGGTTGAACAATAGGAGAAGAATGCCTCTTCTCTTGATAAGAGGAAGGGGGTGGAACTGCACCATAGAAAGGAGGAATATTAGGTGTAGGAAGGAGACTAGGTCCATCATGACGAGGAGGTATATGTCTAACTTTAGGAAGAATATTGTTGTTCTCCTTAAGAGAAGGTAAAGTCACATCCATAGGTATAGGTTGATGATCTTCCTTAGGAGGGAGATTAGTTCTATCTGTGAGGGAAAGAACCTTATCTTGAAGAATAATAGGAATGTCAAGTGTTGGGGATCTAGGTTGACTTAAGGATAAGATAATATCATTCTTCCATTTTTGATAACATTGAAAAAAAGCATCGCTCCTTGATGGAAGAGATTGAAATTGTTTAGGCCAAAAGAGATCCATAGGAACACTAGGGCTTCTTTTGGATGGACAAAATAAGCTATGGTTCATGATTATGATTTCTCCATTGTGAGGAAATTTTAGACACTTGTGAATTGGATAAGCAATAGCCTTCATGGAAGATAGCCAAGGATAGCCCAACTTCACATAGAATTTCTTAGAAGAAGGTATGATAAAAAAGTCAATATGCATGGATTTAGCATGAACTTCAACATGAAGGGTGATAGAGCCAATGGTAGGACAAGAGAAGCCATAAAATAACTTCACAACCATATTAGAAACATCATATATGGGTTTATGCAATCATAAAGTGAAAAGATACTCTTTAGTTATGACATTAACTATGCAAGAGGGATCAATAAGGGTACCACGGCAAGTGATATCCTTAACCTTCACAACTATGTATAAAGGGCCATCGGGTTCTCTAATGGTCTCGCTAGGGTCAGATGTAATACAAGGATCCTTAGGCATATCCTGTGTTTGTACCATATTAACCAAGTTTGGAGCCATAGAGGTAAATTCTTCAGAAGAGAGAGAATTAGGCACAATCTCAATAACATTAGAGGTATAAGAAGGTAAGTGATTAGTGAAAATATTAAGATTTTGATTAGGAGGAGCTACTAATTTATTCCCTTTATCATTCATACTTGTCATAGATATAGTATTATTATCAATCAAGTCTTGAATCTTATTTTTCAATGCAAAATATTTCTCAGTATCATGACCAGGCTGATGATAAAATTGGAAAAAGGAATTGTTATCAAAATAAGGGGATGCAAGTTTAGAAGGATCAATTTGTTTTATAGGAGGAAGTTTGATAATATTTTTGTGCAACAACTGAGACATAATACTATGTAAAGATTCATTCAAGGAATTAAACTATCTTTCTCTTTGGAAAAAATTATAAATAGGAGGTACACCTATTGTAGCATTCACATTGTTGTTGTTGATTATATCATTGAACTTGATGAATATTTTTGTTGTTTTGAACTTTTGAAATGGTTGTTGAACACTCTCCCCCTTATCACTCAGAGACATAGGAGTAGATTGCTCCATTTGACTCACAACTAGTTGATAATTGTGGAGTGTTGCGCACAACTACGGAAAGGAAGTAAACTCAGACAAAAGAAGCTTTTCCCTGATATATTTTTGTAAATTAGAAATGAAAATTCTCTAAATATCATTATCAGGTACATGAAAAGAAATTTGAGCACACAAATGCTTATATCTACCAATAAAATCAGTCACTTTTTCTTTAACACCTTGTTTACAATGCATTAAATCAGTCAAAGTGATTTTAGGACTAATGTTGTTTTGAAATTGTTGGATGAAAGCTTTTGCCAATTTTTGAAAGGAGGTGATGGAATAAGAAGGAAAAGATAAATACCATTGTAAATCCTTATCTCTTAGTGTTCTTGTAAACAATTTTGCAAGCATCATTGATCATAAGCAAAATCAGTACACAAGGTTTGAAATGTTTGGACATGCGTAAGAGGATCACCTTTTCCATTATAAAGTTCCAATTGAGGGATCTCAACATGTTTAGGTGGCACAAATTTAAAAATATCAAGAGAAAGTGGGATCACAACATCAAAGGTGGGCATGCTAATCTTGGATTGAATCATAGAAGCAATTTGTTGTTGTAAGGAAGACATGGTTTGAACAAGATTGTTAATTGTCGTTTCGGTAGAAGAATTAATGTTAGACATAGTTGATTGAGAAGGTGGTGTGATGTTATTGAAAGAAGGCATGGACTTGGAATAAGGTGGTGGGACATTATGATAAGTAGGCATAGGTGATGATTGAGTAGGAAAAGGGACACTTAAAGGAGGAATAAAGTTGTTGAAGGAATTGCCCCCTTGTGTCACACTGATTGGTTGGAGAATAATAGGAACACTCACGGAAGACATAGTTAAAGATGGAGGATTAAATGAAGAAGAGGGATTTCCCCCATGACCAATGGTTGTAGGAATGACATTTTGAGTTGAAGTAGCCATGATGTTGGAGGTAAAAGTAGGAATACTAGTCATAAGAGTAGTCAAAGGAATAGAAGGATTGACTTGTGTTGAAGGTTGTGAATAACCTAGGGTTTTGACACAACTCTTGATAGGCATGACATTAGAATCAACAATATGTGCAATGCCACACAATATATCAATTCCATTCTTATCACTTTGAATCATTTGCTTAAGGCATTCAATTAATGGAAGAGCTTCACTATTAGGGTAATCTTGGGAAATCCATTATTGAAAGTTATCAAATTGATTGTCCAATGTGGAAAGTTGATCTATAGAGACCCTAGTTAAAGCTTCTTCATCATCATGGGATTCATCAATGGGGTGAATAGGCACATGATTAGGATGGGAAGAATTAGCATGATCCTCATTGAAGAAGTCACCCAAATTAGGGTCCATCTCCTCGGTATTTAAACCTTGGGAAGCCTTAATTCTAATGCTTTGTCTAATGGGGATAGGGTAGTTAGGACTAATAGTGGTAAAACTCATGCACTAGAGGGAATGCTTGAATTTTTAATTTTGAAACAAAACTTACAAAATTGGATAATGAAGAATTTAAGAAAATAATGATTACACAATTTGAACTTTGTTGGGGGTAGAGGATGACACAATTTCCAAAAATGAAAGGAAATTGAAATTTTAAAATTAGGGCCAAGGGAATACCACTTAATTTTAAAATCAGAATTTGTACACTAATACATTTGGTCTAGAATTTTGATGGAGGTTTCCGACAGAGAACATATATTGTGACCAAATTTTGTTTTTTTTTGAAAACCGAATTTGTTAGAATTCCGATGGTAATTTCACATTTGGTTTCGACAGAGAAGGCATTAGCAATGAAGTTTGTTTTTTTTTTGAAAAAAGAGCCCGCGTTTGTCAAAATTTTGATGACAATGGGCATTACTTAAAAATAAAAAAGAGGGCAAGTCATTTGTGCATTCAATCTCATGCAGGCTTTCGCGTCGACTTCAATTCTTGGCAAGATCAAATGACACACTTAACATTAGATGTAGAATATTCACCTTAATTTTGGATTTGCATAATGAGGAATTGTTGAATCTTCACCTTCATTCATTGAATCTTCGGATTTGCATAATATGAGGAATTGCTTGGGTAGAATCTTCACCATTCGAGGTAGCTGAATTGCCTATAGGATCCCTTCGATTTCTTGTTTTAACCATAGCCTGTTTCAAATCTGATTGTTGAACCTATTGATTCACAACTACATGCGCTTTGCCATTCCTAGGTCATGCACTAGAAAAAGAAAACCTTCAAGATCATTTTAGTGTTTTAGAACATTGAAAAGAAGTCTGATAGGAAGGGACAATATTAATGCCAAATTTAACACGACAGTTCCCATCCTTAGATAAAGTCCATACCAATTTGTCCTTAGCTTCCATTATGAAAACCTTAAGTTATTCAAAATCCTAAGAAATTCATCAAGTACAATTATGTGTGGAGGTTCATGTTGATGGTAAAAATGGTACAAACAACACAAGCCTAGTATTACTACCAGAATTATCCTGAAAGAGATGGGGATGAGGAATCATGACCTCCCAAGGTCTCTTAAGCTGATTATCAACTATACCTCTTATTGAGATCCCTCTCAACTATACTCTAACAAGAAAGATAGAGAAGGGAGCAAGAGAAAACAAATTACTAGCACATTTTCTAAGCATACATTATCAACATCAATAGTTTTTAGATCCATTTGACATGCTAAATTAATCAAATCTAGCAAATAAATGAAGTAACCAAAAATATTTTTAGATCATTTTTAAATCATGGAAGATGCAGACACTAGAAAAATACCAAAAACTCAATGAGACAATTAATCAACAACAACTTGATATATTAACCATGTACTAGCAAATCACTAGCACTTGAGTCCACTGTCTTCATAAAATGTATCATGAAACAAAAAGGATAAAGAGCCGCAAAAATTGAAATAAACTATGCTAGAGGCCTCAAACAATCAATTTTCCAACCTTTAAAATATCTTGAAAATATCAATTTATAGGAGGAAACCTCCTTAATTATATGAAATAACTTGCCCAAAATTACCTAACCTCTAGGAAGTCCAGTCAACATGCAAGTTGCTAACTTTTTTCATTCTAGTCCAATAACCCCAAAATAGTAAGTATGATATGCCAAATAAGAGAAAGTGAGTAATTACTAGCCCAAACTAGAGTGGACAACTCACACCTTCCTTTATATTGTGTGTACATTGAAGTTGGATTTCATGTATGTAGAGGAAGAAGTTGAAATGCTTGTAGAAAGAAGGAAACTTTCTAATTTGGGTGCAGTTCACTAATAGTATTTGGATGGGCCCTTACTTAAATAAAGATAAGCTTGCTAGGTCATCACTTCGAATTAACTAAGAATCCATTATTTGCCATCTACTTGATCAAAATTTGAAACAAATCAATTCGGACTTGGATTTCTTGTGGAGGAAGCCTTCTTTTGCCTTTCCTTATACTCCTTATAATTATACAAATATTAGCCTAAAGATCTTTCATTTGGCCCATCTATCCATTTGATTTGAAAGTCAACAACTCTAACAACTTTATTTAGTTTGGTAATGAAATTCTCTAAGGCTTTCACCACATTGGCAGCTTGAGATGTAGCCACAATTAATCCCATACATTCATTCAAGACTTTTTCATCAAATTTACTATTTGGCCCAAACCTCCCTTCCACCTTCTTATCCCATTTAGAAAAAAATAACTTATATAGTGTCCAACCAATCCTTATCTAATCTAAAGGGATGAGCCCCCAAATTGATTATTATGTATTCATCATAAGCCCGATGCTCAGTTAACATGGGATAATGACACTTTACCATTTTAGTTATTTTTCCTTCCATGATTTCTAGCTTGAATATTAGCTCATCTAGACTACTTTGAATGAATCCATTATCTTCATCTCTCAATACACCAGCTTCTTTGATTTTATTTTCACTCAATGTTTAAATTTCACTTCCTTGCATCTTTCTCCCATTGATTAGCACAGGTTGACATTATTAATTCCAACTTATTGGCTTCATCATAAACATTGTAGAACTTAGAAAAGAAGGTTTTGATGTGATTCATTTGCTCCATAACCCATGTATCCATCATTGTAGCTTTACCCTTCATAGCATACAAATATTTCATTTCTTTTTTAGGAAGAAAAGTAGGCATTAGTATCCCTGAAACTTGAGAAGCTCAAGGGGCATCAAGATCTTTAAAGAGTTGTTCATGTACTATGATATTAAATAGCCTTCCTTTCTTGTTTAGATTGGTATCATTTTTGCATCCTTACCTTTATAGTCTTAGTAGTTGCATCTAAATTTTCTACTTTTCCCCATTTAGTTTATTTTTTAAATTTCACTCAAGTTCCCTAATGATCAAAGGGATCCATTTCTCAGTCATTCTTATTTGGCATTGGGATAGTGATGTTTATAACTATCTCTCCTTTTGCATATTTTTAGGTGGCATACAAGGTCATTGCCTTCTTTGGCTTCCTTGCAGCCTCAACCTCAATGATGATCTTTTGCAAACTTACTTTCTTCAATACTCTCTTCTTTATCCTTTCAAAGTTGAATTGTAGCCACTTAGGAACATCTAGATTCTCATCACTTTGGATGGATGGGTTCATGGTAGTTACAACCTACTTTGGCCTTTGTTCTTCATCTTGTTGCTTGTGCACCTAAGTTTAACATTTTGGAGGAGTCATCTTGGGGGTGGGGGCCTAGATAGATCCTCTTTTTCTTGTTCTCCATCCTTCTTGGACTCCATGTTTCTTCTCTCTTCATTTTGTTTGGCCTTAGGCTCTAAAAATAAATTTTATTGGTCTTCTATTGTCATGATAATTCTTGAGTTGTCTTGGTCCACACCCATTTCCATTGCTTCTTGTGTTTGCACTTGGGTAGGAGTAACCATAGGTTTATCGTGCTAACTTGGGTATCATGCTATGTATCATATTAAGTTGTGTGAAGGGCTCCAAATTAGATTTGGTACATGTTTGGGCATGAGGACAGTTTGATATCTCTATGTATTAGACAGTAAAAGGCAGTAAGAGTGAAGAATTTGGTGGGAAGACCAAGCAATTGGTATTTTGAAGTGGTTGATGATAGAGAGAGGGGTGAGGAGACCCTATGTAACTTTCAGAAGGTTTTGTGGATCAAGACGAAATGAAATAGATTAAATTTGTATGATTGTCCTAAGGGTATTAATTGTCACAGTCATAGTGTTACTAGTGATATTATTTTTTTTTTGATAGAAGGGACCCAAGTGTGGACATGTAATGGAGACATGAGATGTCTTAAGACTACATCAATACTTAACAACAACATACTATGTAGGCACCTAAAATATGAAAGGACTACATATTGGAAGTAGACTGTCATCCATACTTATCACAAGCTTCTGTAGCTCATGTAGACTCAAGGTGAGTTGCAAAATGACCATCAATGAGTGTGAACCCCGTCTTCACAAATTATGATCAGTTTCCATGATACTTGACCCTATCCTCATGATTCATATTAGTTTTCCCAAGCCTAGAAGTCAATTAATGTATCCAAGGGTGTCTAGAAGAATGGACTATATGATCATTGGATTTGTATGTTGAAACCATTATACATGCCCCTACCTCTGCATCACACACATGAGTCAAGGATGATAGTGTGGTGTGCAAACATCCTATATGGATAGGACACAAGAATCTATACCAGATAGTGCTAGGTGAAATGTATTTAATATATTAGACTTATAGGGACATATGGGGAAGTTTGTGCGTGTGATGATGTCATGAAAGGTCTGATATCCCTATGTATCAGACCGAGAAAACTAGTGAAAGACAAAAAAAAATGCATTGAGAAGGCAAAAGGTTGAATTGCCTAATGTTTGGTGTTGAAGTGATGTGTGGGGATCTTGCCAAGTAAAATACCTTGTTATAGTTTCAAAGGGTGGAAAAAGAATAAGCATTTTATTTATTGTCCTAATAGACCATCCATCATAACAATGATTACCAATGATGTGTGTGTTGCAAACAAAGTTCTAGAGGAAGGCTCTTTCTATTGTAATACCAATTGAGTGTTCATATACCTTGTGTAGGGTCCTCCAAGCCTAGAGTAAGGAGTTTGAAGCCTAGATACATTGATTTGGCCTTGTGGCCATCAATGAGTGTTGACCCAATAGGAGAAGTCTTGAGACTAAATTTTTTGGAAGTGTGGCATTGTTGAGAGCCAACACTTAGGTGTGAACCCCGTCTTCATGTATTATGATTAGTTGCCATGATACGTGACCCTATCCTCATGGTGTTGGCTGGATCCATATTAGTTTTCCCAAGCCTAGAAGCCAAGTAATGTATCCAAGGGTGTCTAGAAGAATGGACTATATGATCATTGACTTTGTATGTTGAAACCATTATACATGCCCCTCCATTGAGGGTATTGAGGAAGATTGGGATCGGAATAGTGTTTTTTTTAAAGAAACATGATGTGAGAAGTTTGATGTAGAGGCAAGGGTAGAACTCAGTATTTCATATTAGGACAACAACCACATTGATTAGGCAAGTCAAATAAGGTCTCTCCAATGTTTAGGATACACAAGGGCGACATTAATCATGTAAGTATGCATGAGCATGAGAATGGATAGTTACTTTCATTTTAGACTGATTTGGATAGTATTGAGAGGATTCTATAAGGATGACTATCACCATACTCTCGATTACTTCACAACATTGATAATGAATTCACATTAGACACTCATGGATTGCCCCAATTAGACATTAGTCAACTTAAGATATGATACACAGATTTCATTCCACAAAGCCATTAGCATATCACCTGCTCTAAATCACCACAAAACCATTAGATATGTTTTGAGATGAAAAAGAAGAGTTAAATGGTTTTGGTTCAATTTGCATAATTTCTATGTTCAAGTTATTTAATTTGGTATATTATATTGAAACGTGATTTCATAACTAACATTTCAACTTCTATATAACTAGTTCTATAACCCAATTTTTTTGCCTGTGAAGAAATACCATGTCAGACAATATCAACGAACAACAAAATAAGGAGACAATTGCTAGATTATGGTCTAACTTGAAAAGAAAAGGTGATGGAAAATGTTATTGTCCCTGCAAAATTTGTAAGGGGTTAAAGACTAGAAGACTTCTAATCAAAACAACTAAGAAACATTGTACGTTGCATGGTCACATTGAAGGGGGACATGATTATCATCCATTGGTAAGTTTTTCATTATATCGTTTTAACAATTTATATACATAAGAAATAACTTGATGATGAGATCATGATCATGGTTTATTTATGTTTATCAATTTTATATAGGTCGAGCACCCCAAAGCATATGATATGGATCAACACAACCCAAAGAATATGGTTTTCAAAGTGGAGGAACATGGAGGTGTGAATATTAAAGTTGAAGATAATGATCCCATGGAAGATGACGATCATGAGCCACAAAACACAATTGAAGATGATGTACAAATACATTGATCCATGACACATTTAGTACTAGCGCAGATGATCATGATGATGAAGATGACCTTGATGTTGTTCATGATTTACCTCTACTTGACAAGGCATCTGAGGCCCTTTACAAAGGCTCCCAGACAACTCTTCTCTTCGTTGTATTGCTGTTGGTGAACTTGAAGGTTATGAATGGTTTATCCAACATAACAATCTCACCTATGTTAAGGTATGTCATATATGTCATTATAGTTAATAAATGGTGAATCATGTACCATTAATATTCTTTATATTAACAAATTATATTTTTTTGTTGTAGATTGATAGGTGAGTTTTTGTTACCGCCATCAAATATTCTACCTCGCTCATACCGAGAATTATCTACCATTATGAAAGATATTGGAACGGAGTATCAATCAATAGATGCTTGTCCCAATGATTATATTAAATATCACAAACAACATGAATTTCAAACTGAATGCCCTAAATGTCATATCAGTAGATATCGAACAGATCAAATAACAAAAAGGGTGCCTCACAAGGTTCTTCGTTATATTCCCATTATTCCACGTATGCAATGATTATTCAAGTGCACTAACTTGGCACAATTTATGGATTACTATGCACACAATAGAAGTCAAGATGACATTATTTGAATTCCTGCAGATGGTTCAACATTTATGGACATAGAGGAAAAGTGGTCACACTTTAAAGAAGAACCTCGTAATCTTGGGCTTTCATTGGCAGCGGATGGTGTTAATCTATTTGGAGAGCTGAGATCTGTTTACTCAATGTGTCTTGTTTTTGTTATCAACAATAACATTCCTCCATGGATGTCAATAAAGAGGGAGCACATAATGTTGGCAATGATTCTTCCAAGTATTTTATCATTTAATAGTCATCTACTTTTAATTATAAATATTACAGTAAAATGGTCATAATAATTATGTAATGTTTTTGTTCATTCGATTAGGTAAGTACCAAGTTAAAGATATGAATGTATATATTGAGCCTCTTATCGACAAGTTGTTGGAGCTATGGAATGGTGTCACTATGTATGATGTCTCTAGACCAATAGGACAAAGACAATTTCAATTCCATGCGATGCTTGTATGGACAATACACGATGCCCCAGGGCTAACACATTTTTGTGGTATGTTATAGTGTTCAAGTTGCGCATGATAATTATAATTAGAAAAATTAACATATTTAATCCAACTATACATTATCTTGTAGGTCTTCAAACAAAGGGAAACTTTGCATGTCCAATTTGTGGTACAAAGATGAAATCTCGTCATTCAAAAAGTTTAGGAAAGTAGGTGTTTGATGAGTATAGACACTTTCTCCACAAAAATCATAAGTATCTAAATATTGAAAAACATCTTTCCAATGGGAAAGAAGAGAATACATCAAAGCCACGAAGAATGACACCTCACCTGTGGAAGTTGGAATATAATAGAATTAATCATCAAGGTAATGCCATTCCATCTAATGGTTTATATCATAAAACATCTTTTCTATTTTGTTTTGTTTACTGATGATGTGATTGAAGATCATGAAGGTCGTCAAGGCATTAATGACCACCTTCCTAAGGGATGAAAAAGTTATCCTCGACAATTTAGTAGGTTTCCCTACTACAAGTAGTTACAAATTGTGCATTTGTTTCATACTATGCATATTGGAAAGAATATAACATAGACACTATGGAAAATATTGGATGGAAGGTGTGATAAAGAAAAAATTGTCAAAATTTGTAGTGACATTGAGGAATCCAATCATGCAATGAAAAATATCATTCAATCAAATAGCCATGGAGACCAGATTAATATAAGTGACCTTCCTTGGTTATTAATGGACCAACAAAGTAATGCTATAAAAAAAGTCATACAAAAAATTTGATTTCCCACAGGATTTGCTGTGAATATAAACTATCTCATATCAAAGAAAAGTGAATTTGGGCCAAGGATGAAAACACATGATTAGCATACCTTCATTAAGGTAATTCATGTTCTTGTGTATTTACTATATATTTGTATACTACGCATATACTTTTCATTGTATTATGTTAGAAAAAAATGAAAAAATAATTTTATAATTGTTGCAGTACGTTCTACCTCTATCTCTCCTAGACCACTTTGACAATAATGTCAAGCAAGTCATATATGATCTTGGAAAATACATGAGGTAAGTAGTTATATTTGTCTAGTTTGTTGTATAGATGTTATATTTGTGATTTGTTTTACTTGTTATGTAATATATTTTTTTGCGTCTTGAATATCTTGTAGGTGGTTGTCATGTAAAAAAATCCATAAAGAAGATATAAAATATTGGAAGAGAAAAACTCCTCATCTAATGTGTGAAATGTAAAAGTGTCTACCTTCAGCATTTTTCAATGCACAATAACACTACCTCATACACCAAGTTGAGGAGATTGAATTGTGTGGACCTGTACACACTAGGTCAATGTGGATGGTCGAGAGGCACTTGAAATTTTTTAAGGCTTTGGTTTGACAAAGATCACATCCTGAGGGTTCTATGGTGGAGGGATATATGGTATACCAAACTATGGTGTCCATTTTTGAATATCTTCCTAAGTTTTCAACAAAGATCCACATGGATTGCATTTGGGATCCCAACCCCATTAAAAAATTCAAAGGGGATTACTTGATGAGGAAAGGTAGATTGAGTTAATTATAAGATGTTATTGTAGTTAATTAATTCTTAATCTTGAAAATAAATCTGTTGTAAGACGTCTATTTATTTTTTGTACAGTTGGTCGAGAGTGGGATGCACTACATTTGTATATTGCAAATAAGCTTGATTGGATGATGGTATGGATTTAACATTGTCAACATTCTGGTTGCACATTAACATGGGAAGGTGTGGCTTCATTGGTTAAAGAAGCTCATTGTAATGGAGATTCCAATGTTACACAAAGGGAAATTGATTTAGCATATGGTTTAAGAGATAAACAGGTACGTATAAATTTATTAATCACCCATATGTTTATCAATTCATGATGCAATAATTTTTACATGTTTGACATAATGCAGGTCAAACACCACAATGCTATGTGCTACAATGGTCATAAATTTTGCATCAAAAATTTGGATGACACAAAGAAAACTTGTGATTCTGGGATAACTGTAGGCTTTGAGGTGACAAATATTTCATCGAGAAACGACATACATCCTCAAGAGTCTCAAAATAGATACTATGGAATTTTGGATGATATACTTGAGTGTGACTTTAATTCCTTCAAATTAGTTTTGTTCATCGTCAAATGGTATAGGCTACAACTGAATAAAAATGATCTTGATATTGAACATGATAATGGTTTTACAATGGTTACTACAAGGTCATTTGAACCAGTTGGGGATGAGCCCTATGTTCTTCCAAGCCAATGTGAGCAGGTATTTTACTCAAAGGCTCCACATAAATCAGGTTGGTCATTTGTTGTTAGACATGATCCAAGAGGAAGGATGATAAAGTATAATGTGATGGAAGAAGAAGATACCGAAGAAGTAGAAGATGATGTAGATGATAATCACAATCGACAATTACTCGATAATGATGAAGATGAAGAAACTGATGATGATGATTGTGATGGTGATGGTGATGGTGATGGTGATGGTGATGGTGATGGTGATGACGAAGACGATGACAGTGGTGGTGGTGGTGGTGGTGGTGGTGATGATGATGATGATGATGATGGTGATGATGATGGTCATGATGATGAGTTGGATAAAGAAGAAGATCAATGGCATGAATGAAATGTATGAGGTATGCAATTAGTATATTATCTATTTAATATTGATTTCTTGATAGAAATTTATTTGACTTACATGGTTACATAATTAATTCATTATGTTTTGAATTCTAATATCATTACATAATTAATTCATGATGCACCTTTTAATGTTTTTAATTCATGTTCCACCTATAGCAGGTCTCAATAGTAGAACTATACCACCTCGAAGAGATGGAGATAGGGAGAGTGACTATTTATGTGGCATTTTTTAAACTTTGTGTTTATTTATAGAATTTGGATTGTTTATTAGCTATGTGATGGATGTTGATTTAAAATACATATGTGATGGATTACATGTTTATGATGATACATGTGACATTTTTTGATCTTTGTGTTTATTTATAGAATGTGGATTATTTATTACCTATGTGATGGATGGTGATTTATGATACATATGTGATGGATTACATGTTTATGATGACACATATGTGATGCTTATGATGCTCAATTACATATGTGATGATAGATATGTAATGCTTATGATGCTTATGATACATACGTATTTATTGTTTATCAACTTACAAATGTAATGCTTATGATGCTCAATTGATGGTGTTGATTCCATGTATACATTTTGTGTGATGTTGTCACCCTTGGTGGGAACAGGTGCAACATATTTTTTTTATTTAATACTCTTTTTGTCTACAAAGTTCATGTTGTTCATGTTGTGTACTATGTAATTTTTAGCTAACGTAAGATAATTGAATTACATGTGGAGGAACTTGAACCCCTTTGACAAGGATCCTGCATAGTCTCATGGATCGACAGGTATAAGTCAATACACCCTATAGAAACAGTTTATTTTTTAAAAATTACTTGGAAAACAAAATTCCTCAGTTTTTCAAACCTCAACATTAGCAGCAAATCTAATACAGTTATCAACACTTGAGGCCCTAGTTGGACTTATTCAAATTCTAATCTCAATATCAACTTTAGGGCCAACTTCTTCATCAACATTACCCCCATTTGCAAAATATCTCTCTCATTACCAACTAACTCTCTCATTTGATGTAGTGCAGGTACCACCAAATCGGTATTTGTTAGATGTGTTTTCCTTGAGTGAGGGAAATAAAGGAATAGAAAATGAAAGTGAGACATGTAGTAGGTCTACAATAGGGAGATTAACTAGAGGTCAAAAGATTAGAAGAAAATTCAATAAACGCATGAAATTTTTTCCTTGCTCAAGGGGGGTCATGTTCTTATGATGATGAGACCAAAGGTGACATTGAGGTGCCCTTGAGGTACAAACATCTACAGAAACAATGGGTACCCAAGTAACTTCCTCCAATAAACACTGATTTTGGTGTTAACGATAGGATATATCACATAACACCTTCGTCGTTACATGGTTTGGCCCTGTTTTCCATGGATGACATAAAGGTCTGCTGCAACAAAGTTGCTGAATTGATGGAGTTTGTCAGACCTTGTTACAATTACAATAATTGGATGCAAATTGTTTGATTTAAAAAAGTATGCGTAGGTATGCACTGTCAGCAAATTATATACAACAAAAAGATAATGATCAAAGTAAACAAGTGGCTATATACATCGATGGAAGGCCAAAAGCAACAGGGAATATTGTAGGTTTTATAAATAGTACGGGACTTGGGTCAACTAATAAACAACCCAATTGCATATTTGAGGCACGCAAGGGAAATCATGTATTCGTATGTGCGATAAAATCAATAAGTGCAGGGGAAGAGCTTTTAATCGATTATAATTTGAATTGTATAGATACAAACAAAGTTACTATCATGGGGGTGGTACATACTATATACCATTTAAATTAACCAACCTCCAATTAATGACTTCAATATACTATTTTATTATGAATTTTTTTTGCTAAGTCTATTGGTTTCATTTTGCTAACGTTTTTATATTTTTTCTTTGTCACAGGGTGACATGGATCCATCACATAGCATAGATAGGGATGTAGGTCGCGACACTTCTACCGAGCAGGTAAACCTCGTTGTAATTGTACAAATTAGATAGAAGCAAACTGTTACATTATCATGTTCTTTTTTTGAGCGTTTTAGAGTAATTTTGTAATTGTTAATGATATTATTGTCACAGATGGATTTTTGGGGAAAGGGAAAGGGAGGTGCAGTACCTGAGCACCTCTCTTGGGATGTGGACTCAATAGGATTAAGCGATGATGACCCTACAAATTCCACCAACCCTATGGAGTTGATAAAAAAGTCTATTAGAAAAATTAGTAGAGAGATTGTTGCTTTGGCATCCATGGAGCCTCAGACTGATGAGATACGAGAGAGGGTGCAAAAATTGATTTGAACAATAGAAAACCTACAAGTAAGTAGTAATGAAAGCTTTAATTATAACAAAATTTCAATAATGGTTTATATTTTATACTCTTTTATGTCATTAACTAAAATATGTATGTGTTGTTTTTACAACAATTTATGCATCCTCATCAACCTGGTGGCCATGATCAGGGTATTGTAGGTAGTTCAAGTGATGATGATTTTCATGGCTTATCACTTGCTTGGCTTATCACTTTGAGTACCCAAAATACATCATACTTGATACTGTCAATATTCATAATAAAGGTTCATCATTATTTATAATTCTTGCACTTTTCATATATTTAATGTATTATTCTTTAGGTGTTGTCAAAATTCTTGTGCAAATGTTGTCAGCACCTCATCAGAGGTTAGCCCCACCTATATTTCTGACTACAATGCCGACAACACACATCATGCAAACATCCTCTACTGCACGTCATATTGGCCCGCCCATTGTTGGTAGATCCCTCTTTTGCTCTATCTTCTATTATGTGTTTATTTTCCTTCAATTGTTCTTTCTTGGGGGCATTTTATAGTGGATTCATTGTCTACAATGGGAGATGCACATGAGGATGCACTAGAGGTGACTATTGCTGATAACATACCATCATATCTTAGATCTTCTCATATTTCTAGTACGGGAATGTTGCAGGCCACATTGGTGGTGAGCGACGAAGAAATGATTCCCTTAAAGATATAGAAGGTTCTGGGTACTTTAAAATTATTATTATATATAGTCTAATTGTAATTTACTTTCTCATCACTCGTTTTGGACTAATGATCCCATGAATTTTTTGTAGGAAATGATATTTTTTATAAAAATCTTAATGACATTGCATTGCAGATATTTGGGCCCACCATACGTAAAAGGTGGAACATCATATGTGAACTAACCCTAATCCACTATTTTGATTTCATATCATTGCTAGAATAGTTTTCCTTTGATCCATTTCTTGTACTATAATAAATGTAGGTTCATTTCATTTCTGAATCTAACAGGTTTGTTTTTGCTTTAAAAGGTGGAATGACCAAGAAAAAAGGTTAAAAGATGAATTGACAAACTGTATGGTTGAGTGGTTTAGAAATGACACATTCAAAAAAACCAAGCTCCTTGAAAAAGTTGGCACATATCTAAAGTATGTGAGGGACCAATATATGACCCATTTAGAGAAGAATGTAAAGTATGAGTGTCCCCCCATGATTCCAGAGAGGGAGTGGATGGACCTAATTTTGGATGCCAAGGAGAGAATTGAAAGGAAAAAAAGAAATACACCACTAGACGCCAAAAGAAGGTATGAGATACTATGGAGAATGTAATTATGTACTAATTAATTACTCTTTATATTTATATAATCTAACATATTTCAAACTTTTCATAGATTGAGTGACACATCAAAGGCAACCAAGGCAAGACAAGAAAAGCACAGGCAACACAAACTCGGCTCTGGTGGTTATATGAAACTTGCCACATGAATTGTAAGTATCTGTAAATGAAATATCGCATCAAAATATTTATAAATTGCAAATGATTTTTTTTTTTGATCAAACAATGCAAGCAAAATTCATGATACCAAGCAAAAATGCAGGGCTCTGAATTCAATAGAGTGCCCATAGAAGATGACAAGAGAATTGCCTACTAGCAAGGCTATACAGCCATGGCTAATCGACTATGAGAATTGAGTGGGCAAACACAAGATTCTGGTGCATCCATCACATAGGTAAATAAGCTAAATGAAAATTGTTTCAAATTGAATACTTTACCAATAATCTAATTGATGTTGAGTTCCAACATAAAGTGACTATATTTATTTTAAATAAGCAAGCAATGATAACAATGTGCATGACATTAGAATGCAACCTTCTAATTGTGAAACACCACCTACACATGAAGGTTCAGATGTGCATCCCAGTAGTGGAGGTATTCATTTGTTATTCAAATTTATTTATGTAATTATTAATACAATTAAACATCTTAATTTGTAATTAGAGTAGTAATTAATGTAACCTTTTTTGTTAATATTTTAGAGCATGTAGTCGGTGGTGACCAAGTGGAGCATGATCTAGGTACACAACATCAAGAATGTGATGTTCCCCAATCAGGTAAAGAGGACCACTACTATCCCTCTAAATAAATTTAATTACAATTGGTGTTCAACATTAATGTAACCTTTAGTATTTCAACTCCAAAGGATCTAGAGGGTGTTCAACATGTTGAGGTTGAGGCTAGATAAA
Source organism: Cryptomeria japonica (assembly GCF_030272615.1). Lineage (NCBI taxonomy): Eukaryota > Viridiplantae > Streptophyta > Pinopsida > Cupressales > Cupressaceae > Cryptomeria > Cryptomeria japonica. The sequence goes on from NC_081405.1 coordinate 269,527,032, forward strand.
ATGATGTGGCCCCATCAGGTAAATAGCACACCAGTTATGTTCTCTAAATTAATGAATAACTTGTAACAATAATAAAGAATGTTTTGAATTGAACCCATTTCTTTGTTATTGTAGAGGACCCCCCTTCGCTTCAATGTCCTTATGCTCAGTATAGGGCTAGGCATTCATTGAGATCATGAGCAGAGCGAAGAACAATTGAAGAGGGGGGAAATGATGAAGAAAACGATACTCCACTTAGTCTTTTCATAGCTTCAAATAAAAAACATAAAAATAAATGATTGTAATCTACCTTATTTGATAATGACTGATTTTTTTGTGTTAATGAATGTGATTATGTGCTAATGAATGGTTATGAATGATATGCATTAATTAATATTGATGAATGTTGTGTGTTAATTAATGTTAGTCAATGTTATGTGTTAATGAACATTATGTGATATTAATGAATGAATGTTATATTTTATTAATGGTAGAAAGAATGAATGAATGTTAGATGTTAACGGGGAATTTAGAGTGATGTTTGGGGGGGGGGGGGGAAGGGGCCAAATGAGCTTTCGCTTTCATGTGGTTGGCCCTATTAAGTAGAGAATATTAAACTATTCTCAAAACCAAGCGAAGCTCAATAAGATAACACACTTTTCAATATTTTATTATGTTGCATAGTTAATCTTATTGAATAATGTATATTGAATCTTAATTGCAGGGTTCAACAGAGCCAACATGAACGACAATACCACAAGTTGTTGGATATAATGAACTCCCATATTGTCTTGTATGTACACTAACAGTTCGAGTTGCTTCTAGTGTTGATATCCATGGCGGGACTGCAAAAGTTATGAATATGCCTCATCCTTATAAGTTTTTTTTATTACTTGACATTTTCTTTAGCATTTTTAAAATTTCCTTATCATTTTAATTCTAACCACTTTTATATGGAATTTATTGTTCTAGTTTTTTACTATCTGCTAGACATTATTGATAAAAGGATTTGCATTGCATCCATTTTTTCAATTAGGTATTATAAAGGGTAGTTTGTATTTGTAAATGTTTCTTTGAGTTCATCCAAATTTTATAACTGTAACCTCACATCTTGTTATTGCTTCATATCTCTATCTTCTATGAGGAGAACCTATGTTTTTCTTTGCCAATCCTCTAAGACAGTTTATGACTGCTAATAACTGTATATTTTGATCATTTTATATTGTCTCAGACCCATGATAATAGTGATCTTTTTTTCCCTTATCAGTGTATTTGTTATAAGGCTATGGATTGTCCATGAAGAATTGTTGTAGCAGTATTTCATTATTCACTGTGTTGGACTTTGAACTATTTATAAATTTCATGGTTGCAAACTATCCTTAGACTTCTAATCCTATGTTGAAGCTGCTCCTTTGAAGGCATTTCGATTGAAATTATAATCATGATCACTGTTCTACTACAATAAAACACTATGACAAACTCTTTGATGGCTATCAATACATTATTCATTCTTGTTATATCATATGACTATGAAGGATACCTCCATGATGGTGACTTTTGATTAGTTATAATACTATAAATTCCAATGTCCTCATTAATATCAAGATTCCTTTCTAAGACTGTATTTTTCATTGTATTTACTTTGATGCCACTATCTTGATAATTGAAAGACCGTGCTTTGCATCTTAAGTCACTATTTCTCTCTTGGTTGTTTTCCAGTGAATGTACTATGACCTTTTGTACAGTGATCATGATAATGGTGTTTGCACCTGATCCTCTATACATTATTAATCTCCTAGTTTTGGGACCCTTAGCCACTGTAACTACTGCTTTTATGCTTTTGATGTACCTGACTTTGGGACTGTCCTTTAACTATTAAGTGTGGGACTTTGTTTTCATCGTTGACTATCAAATGATCTAGACAACATTGTGCTTGTGATACTGCCATGACTGGGGTCTAACCCTGTCTTTTAAAAAAAAATACCTTCATGATTGTATTCTACCTCCAATATATGGCTTTTGTGCTGCTCTATAATCTAGATGATATTCTTTTTGGTGTTTTCTCACTCTCCCAGGCACTTATTGTGACTCATAACACTGTATTTTGCTTGTGACTTCTAATTCTTGTGACAAATATACATTGTGCGATGATATTCCTTTTTGTTTGGGCTTATACTATCCTTTGTGCTATTGATTTCTATGAATGCTCCTCATGCATGATCTTTTCAATGACACTGTGCTGATACTGGTACATTCATTGTTGCATGCTCTTAATCCAGTATGACTGCCCTATAGCATCATTGGGACTGTTATAGCTATTTATCTCCTATAATAATGTATCCATAGAATAGATGGATATAAAGTTCTTATCCTGCTATAACTATATGTTGGACAGTGTTCTTTGACTCCATGGTTGCTCTGTGTGAGGATTATTATGACTATATGCTGCTATTACTTGTTGATTCATATGGACTATTATTTAGGTATTCTCCTTATCACTGTTGTATGATCTGCATGGTTGCTATCTTATATTTGTCAACCAATCTTATATTTTCCCTTGATGATCAAGTATTTTATTTCTATTTGTATTCCGCATAATTTGAGTCTTTCTCATACTATTTTTTATACGCTTTCTCATCGCCTAGACTAATGCATAAAGTTCTATCATAAGCCAGATAGTCCCTCATTGTTGAGAAGAAAACCATTGAATAGTAGCATACTATTTTACTATCTTATAACAAGATGGCTCCGATGACATCCTCAGTAGCATTTGTATAAGCTTCAATGAGCAACAAAGAATTAGGTAAGGTCAACATTGGAGAATTGTGATGCAGAGCATGAAAATTATATTGTCAAATGTAATTGACAATATTTAGAGCATGATCCTGTTAGCCTGTTGGACGAACCTGTTTTAACAACTAATCAGTTAGAACTAATGATTCAACCCTCTTCTTAAATAAATCAAAAATTGAATTGATCTAGACAACATTGCATTCTTATGATTATGCCTTTAACTGCTAAGTGTCTAATATGTTTTGAGCATGCCTACTCCATGGGTGTTTTATATTTACACTTCCCTCATGTATACCTTGTGCTTGCACCATGTCTGTCATGTGTTTGACATATGTGTTTTATATCGTATGTGTATTTTTGTTACTTCATAAATGAGATGTTTTCAAATGTCTATCCCATGAATACCTCTCTCTTGTATGCTTCATGATCGATGTGTCTTTAGCATGTCCACTCCATGAGAACCTTTCTCATATATGCTTGTACCTTATGTTTATTTATGTATTACTTCATGGTTTACATGTATGATTCATGCCTTGCATGTATTCATATGTATGGTTTGTGCTTTACATAGTTCCTTCATGCATTATGTGCATTACTTCATGCCTTGCATATATTCATGTATGTTGATTCTTTGCTTACATGTATCCATTATCTTATGCCTTATGTGTACACTTCACATCTTATGGTATTTATGTATACTTTATGCTATGTGTATGCTACATGCCTTAAGTGAATTCATGCGTACACTTCATGCTTTACATGTATTTGTGCCTTATGTGTACACTCTATGTTTTGCATGAATTCTTCTTGCCCCAAGTATATTCATGTGTATGCTCTATATATATTCTTTATGTTTTATGTGCATACTTCATTCTTTAAGTGCATCCATGTGGCTCATGTATATTTCTCTTAAATGCATGTTTTATGTATATATACCTGATAAATTGTGGATATTAATGTGTCTATTGTGTCTTCAACATGATTTCCTCATTGTATGATTTATACGAGTACTTTTTCATATATGCATTGTACCTTAGGGTGTATTTGTGTGTATTACATCATGTCTTGCGTGGATGCTTCATGCTCCTACCTTGCGTGTAACAATTGTATGTTTCATGACTTAAGACAATTCATGCTCTACATATATTCAAGTGTATGCTTTATGACTTCAGTGGGTTCATCTGATGCCTCATTCTTTATGTATGCTTCCTTCTTTATGCGTTAAGTACATTCACAAGTATGCTTCATGATTTAAGTATTCATTGTATGCTTCATAATTCAAGTGTATTTGTTTGTATGTGTTGGTTAACAGATTTGTCCCTTTCTTGTAATTGTAATATTTATTTTTTCTAAATAATAATATGACTTCTATACACCTCTTAATGAAAGGACACAAATAAACCAATAGTTGGATGAACTAATAAAAATCCATCCTCTGCATTGAAGGGCAACTTCTCATATGATTTGCAATGAATTATACACAGAACATCTTGAAATGAAGATGCTTTTAACCATAAAGCATAGAAAGGCTTTAGCATTCATCTATCAACACAAAAGAATGCCATAATATAAAACATAGAGAAAATTTTGAAGATTAAATAAGAGCTCATAGACTCTATTTTTGAGCATAAGTTCATTACATAAATTCAGTGCAAAGCAAGTTCAATGTAGTATTGATTCTAATCGATACTCTCTCATGTCTCACAGGGCAAGGAGGATCAACGCAACTCAATCCATAATGAATCTTCTAACAAATATACATAACAATGAATTCAAGAAAACATAGAATTGACTGATAAGAGTAATGATATCATGCACATAAAAAAATTTCCAAAGAAATATCGCTAATCTTTAAATGCATAGACTCAAAGACTGCACACCATAATTATTTTCATTCATAAATCAGTCAATGCCATTCCAAGGAATTCAAAACATAAACAGATATTGTTTGATGCTTGAAAAATCATAGTTTTTTGGACCTTTCTAGAGTCTTCAAAACATTGTTATATAGCCACAACCCGACCAATAGTTATAACGGGAAACACGAAAAGCCAACAATTTTCACCCTGCAAAGTTAGTGAAACCAGTATCAAAATAAAATTGTTTTTGCAAGTAACAAGTGAAAAAGGATTTATCATCAATGAAAAATATCACTATGCAATTTTGATAACTGCTTCTTTGTTCGAATTCACATGGGCAATGGCAAAGTGTTGAATGATTCTATTATGACATAATCCCATGTGTGCCATACGTTGCTTCCATACCTCTTTTTCCCTATGAACTTGTGTGACTTTGTCGAAGTGACTATCCAGATGTTTGATGCATAAAAACAAGAGTGATTCGATCTTAGCAATCACACTTAAGTCATCCAGAACCAAACCCTTAACCTCTTTCACATAATTGATTTTGCTCATGAATGTTCCTGTTATAGCCTTAATCATTTCAAGGGTTCTTCCATCATCTTTCAGGCATATAATCCCAATACACACGAGCTCATTTCTCATGGAAGTAACTAATTCTGCGAGTTGATTTATCAATTTCGTGAAGTCCTCATAAGCCTATTTTATCAAAGAATTTTTCCATTCAATGTTCCTTTGGCACACATACAAAATGTTGTCATCTAGGACTGCTAGAGGTCTTTCCGCAAGAAACTTCATTACCCCATAATTCTACACTTCTCACATCTTCACAACTTTTGATGCCCATTTAGCTTCCTCTTTCTATCAATTGATGATTTCAACCTCCAACTCCTTCATTACTTGCATCGCCCCATCATATACCTTGCTTAGATTAACAAAGTACTCAGCACCAAACTTCTGAATCTTTTCTAGCCACTCCATCACAGTTTCTATGATCAATGGACATTTTTTGTATTTGCTCCAAAGTCTTCTAGTTTGTAGGGGACTTGGGATCAAAGGACAAAAGTTGAGGATTCAGAGCATTGATTGCCTTAATGTATTTTGCCATCCTTTGTAACATGTCTTTCATTTGATGCTTATCTTTTTTATCTTTCCAGGTCCTAGTTATGATCTTCTTCATTGAAGCCTCAAGATGGAGAACATCTATGACTAAAGAAGTAGCTCCAATATTTATCTTTTCAACAGTGAAGTCCTGAGTTGTAGAGTTCTTTATCTTTTCATCTGTTAATGGGTGAGCAACCTCTGCAATCTAGTTCCTACTATTTGCATCAAAGTCAATTTTTGACATAGTCTTGGACTTCTTCGCTTTTGGAGTCTTTCCCAAGCACTTACTCACCATATCTTCTAATGGAATCGAGGTTGGAACAATGTTTCTCTTCTTACTGCTTAACATATTTTCTAACCATACTAGTCCTGAAGGAACTTGAGGCTTCTTGTTCTTGTCGATCATTACCCTCATCAACCAGTTCTTCTTGTTCTTCGATTGGATCAATTGAGGGGGCATCCATCTCGAGATCAACCACTACAGTATCAACAGGTAGGGATTGTCTTTTTACCTTTGTTCTAGAGTGAGTGACTTTGACAGAAGTTATCTCCTCTTTGATTTGCAGTGTCTTCACTCTCTGTCATCCTTTTCCCTGTTTGAGTGAACCTGTAGCACAAGATGGGACAAGAGAATTAGATACCAAGATTTCAGTGGATGAGGTTGAACCCTTCCTTGAGCTTCTGCTAAGCTTTTGCTTTCTAAGCCACTTCTCTGTTCTTCAAATGACCAAGATTGTCCTGGTTTGAATCTGTTCTTCCTCATCATTTTTCCAATCAATTTCTGGTATTACTCCTAGCTGCCTATCATCGAAAAATTGGGGGTCAAGCAAATCACTTTTATCATCAACAATATTTGCAGTGTTTATCTTCAGACCATAATCCTTAATTTGTTGCACTATGAGTCTTAGGTGAGCTCTTTTTCAGACTTCGTACTCATCCACAAAATTTGCCCAAAATTCTTCTATATTAGGTACATGTCAAAAATTCTCCCTGAATGTAAAGTGTGTCATTGCAAATCTTTTAGTATCAAATTCAGTGTGGCAAAAATACAACTAATATTTAAACCTTTTGAACTCTAACTCCACATTCAAAGCATCTGAGACACTGTTACAAATGTCAGTTCAATGGGAAAGGAAACCCCTTTTTGGTGTTCTTCCCCATATTTCTTATCTATATGAGTGAGTTGCCTGCAAACTTCAATTAACACTTGCTTGTCAAAGACATATCTTGGCAATTTGTAAGGTTATCCTTCAAAACCCCCAACACTCAAATAAGCAAACCTGGAGAACTGAATATAAAAGCTACCATATATATTTTTAAACTGCATAGCTTCCTCAGTTAATCTCTTATGAATATCTCCTTTCAACTAAAATACCAACATGCCAAGGAAAATATTATGAACCTTGAAATAATTGTCAGTGACCCTAAGTTGCTGCAAATGGGGGTGATATTAATATATCCTCATATTATTCTGCCAAGTTTCATGATACAGACCTACCCATTGATGGGTGCAGACTAAACAATATATAAGGTAAGAAGACATATGGAAATTTTTGTTCCCAAAGCAACTTAATCCATCATGCATTCTTTTTGCAATTAACTCTACCCAATCTATGTATCCCCTTTCGCCAAAGATGACTTGGATAAATAAATACATCCAATCTTCCCAGTAAAAGGCAATCTAATTTTCTCGCATTCTATGTAATAAAATGACCATGTCCCTTACTTCTTGAATTAGATGCTCTCAGGTTGATGGGCTTGGTAAGCTTGAACCCCCCTTTTGAAATTTCAATAACCAATTTCTTGCAATGACACTCCTATAACATGACTTCTTCTTAGAGAAAAGTCCTTGCGACTTGCACACCATCCAGTCCTCATATTGCTCCTTCTTTGGTATTTTCATTATGGTAGAAACAACCTCCTGACTAACTGCAAGAAACACTTTACCATCTACATTTCTTATACACCTCTCTACAAGATCATATCTACTCATACATTCCAAAACTAGTTTTGGACATGACACAACTGGAAGAAATGTTTCAGCTTCTACCAACCCACTATCTGAAATTTTCTACATCAAAGGGAAACTACTAGAAGTTTACACTCTTTCTTGGAATTCCTCTAAATCTACTGACAACAGAAAAGGATCTCCTATGTCAGGCATGAAACTAACTAGCCAAGACTTTTTGTCTATTTGAGGTATTTTCGGTCTCATTTTTTTTTTACAATCAGAAAATACATAGTAGGAAGAACTGACTGAATGAACAGAAGTATCAAATAACACTTTCAATTTATGAAAAAAAACAAGAAAAGAGGAAGAACTTGCGCTCACCTTTCATGCAGTACCAAGAATTCATAGAGTCAAGAACAAGAAATGCTGCTTGCGCTAATCTTCTACTTACCAAATTGGGCAAATAATGAAGGCAACTAACTTATTTAAAATAAAATAGATCTTAGGGAGTGGCCTGAAATATCGGTCACACGATTCATCATGATTTGAAAACTGCATACTCATCCATGCCAAATCATGCCAAAAAGATTAATTTCTAACAATTTATTTATAGCAAGTCTTTTCTCTTCTACATCCTTTACTTGAATTGGTTGCTTGGACTGATTATTCTCAAGTACAGATTTTTATCATAATTTATTTTCTAGAGGTTCATCTTTTAAACTCAGAGTATTCCCTATATGCTGACACTTGTACACTTTATCTCCAAAGTCATTAATCCTCAAACTTTGAACCTTGAACCTTGAACCCTTCGAAAAGGAGTTCAAAGGTTCAAGTTCAAAACAACATTAGTGAAAAACACATGAACATGCCAAAGCTTACTCACTATACAATCATGACTTACACAAGACTTTATTTAACATATCGAACCTTGAACCTTGAACCACTCTAAAGGTTCACGGTTCAAGTTCAACAAACTATGACTATCAAGACCTTTTAATGCTTTACTTGAAACAAAGCCGCTACACTACATACCGCACTTGAACTTGAACCTTGAACTCTAGAACGGTTGAAGCGAGAGGTTTAGTTAAGAAAAAATGCAAAGGGGGAAAAAAAAAGTTAAAGGACATGAAATAGGCATAATGCAAGTACGGACTAACATTGACTCTAACTAGGGACAGGGACTAAGAATGTCTAAGACATGAACTCAGACTCTTTGGTTTTGTAAATAAACTTACGGAAAGAAAGGACCGAAACACAACAAAACCAAACCAGCGACTAACTAAACACAACAAAATTTTATATACAAGACTTACAAGGGACTCCTATTTACAATTGATATAATTTCAAATACTATCCATTATAAGACAGGGGAAGAGTAGTACCATCCTGATATGCAAGTTTGAATGAATTTGGCCCCTTTACCTCATGAATCAAGAATGGTCCTTTCTAGAGTGATTCGAACTTTGTATGTGCTCCTTTTGGTTCCCTCCTTTTGTCCTAGGGCAATACCTGATCACCTAACATGAATTTCCACTATCTGGCCCACTTGTCAAATATCTTCTTCACCCTCATCTAATGCTTTGTTATCCGGTCTACTAATTTATCTCTTTCTTCATCAATCTTAATCAAATGCATAATCTGTTTTTCCAAAGAATCCTAAAAATAAGCATCCTCAATGATAGTCTATAACATAGTAGCTGCAAGTTCTAGAGGAAGTGCTACCTGAGCCCCTACACCATAGACTAGTTCAAATGGTGACATTCGAATAGCCAATTTTGGTGATGTACAATCAACACAAAGAGATTCATACAATTTTTTGTGCCAATCTTTAAATTTTTTGCACACTAATTTCTTCATAATATTTATAAGGTTCTTATTGCTGGATTTCGCCTGACCGTTTCCCTCAGAGTAATAATCAGAAGAGTGAGCGAGAGATATTCCATGATCATAGCAGAATGATGAAATCTCAGCAGAAGAGAAATTAGTTGTTAGGATTCCCATAAATACTGAGGAGGGGGGGGGTGAATCAGTATCTAACCGGTTATAAGATTTTCTTAACTTAAAACATGTAAAGCAAATCAATACTGTATACTGGTAAACAAGAAATAATGCAATAAATAGAGATAACAGTAATCACATAAAAAACACACCATACACCATAACACAATAGTTTAATGAGGAAACCCGGTGTGGGAAAAACCTAGGTGGGATTTGTGACCCACAATATTCACTTACTGGCCAATAAGAGAATATTACTGCTACAAGATGGGCCTGCACATGCATGAAGGCCAAGTGCTTAGAGCTCACTGCTCAATTACAAAATGGGAAGTCTCACCGACTTACAAAATGGATTATATAAATCCAATGTCTTGTACTGCTTCAAAATAACATCTACTATGCCAGATCCAGTACTGGTTTATAGCTCTACTTCATACATAAACCCTTAACATATAATTCGCATAATAGGTCTGCCTTATTTCGCCTATATTCTTCCTTTTTTTTTTCTTACAAAATGTTCTACAATGATCTCTTATATATATGAGTCATTTTACAACTTGCCAAGTCGGCTTACAATGATTTTACAATAATTAATAAAATATATTACAAACAAAATTCATGTTGGCTTCTATGCCGGTATGCTTCCTTTTATTGCCGGTGGTCTGTGTGTGCCAGTGTAGAGTCTGACCTTGCCAGTGCTGGTAATTTGTCTTGCCAGTGTCATAGGATTGTAAGGTTGCCATCAATGACAAAAACTTTAATCACCTACAATATCTCATTGGAGTATGCATTTTCCAACAATCTCTAGAATCTACCAAAATTGTCTTGCCAAAAATTGTGTACCAAAAGAATATGTGCTCCCCCTGAGCTGATGAGTCATTTGCTGGTTATTTTTCTCATTCCACTACTCCCCCTTTGGCATCAAAGACAAAGGTTGTCAAAGTGTCAATTGAGTGTGGTTTCCTGTTTCATCCTTGTAACCGGTTGGTTATAATCTGAAAAAGATATGCCAAAACCAAATTCAGCCTCTCAATGAACTTTTTGTTGTCTTTTATTGCTGCCTCAGTCCTCTAAACTATACCGGTGAGGTGTTGCATTTGCTCTGCCAGTGTTTTCTGTCCTTGAATCAAAGCATCAGATATTTCTTTTCTTAAGGAGGTGAGGTAGTCCAATTTTGGACTAAGTCTCCATTGTAGATCTTTAGCCTTTCTTTTTATTCTTTCCTTCTCTCTTTCCAACTTTAGTAGTTCTTCCTCAAAATCTATTATTTTCTACTCAAAAACTGATAACGAATCAGATGAAATAATGAAGTTATTAGCTAGTTGATTTATTTCCTCCTGTACCTTGTTGATTTTCTTGTCTATATCTACTGTCAAAAAGTTAGTTTTACATGTATCCCTATACAAAGTTTTAAATTCCTTTAGTGTACTACACAGTTTCAGTAAAAGAGTGTCAAATTGTCTTGTACACTTCTTTATTTCCTCAAAGAATTTGTGTTTTTCTTTCTCTAGTCTTTCCTTGAATGCTTCCTCTTTTATTTGTTCAACTATCACAGTGTTGTCAGTAATATACTTAGACAAAGTGTCAAGTTGACCTAAAGAATCTTTATTTTCTATATTACACTTAGGTGCTATCATTTTCAAAATTGGAATTGTGTCATCAATTACCTTGTATGCTTGTGAGCTACACTCTATTATCTTCTTGATAGAATCAAGAAGAACTTCTGTTACACTTGTTGATTTGAAATCTACAGTGGAAGAACCAATAATCTGTATTCTGCCGATGGGAGCAATTTCCTTGCTTGTGGTGACCTCTGGTAGGTCAGTTTGTGTTTCCATTTCCTTAAGCAAAGGTTTGGATTGCTCAGCTGATGTTGGTGGCACTGTCTCTGTATGAACTTGTTCTTGTGAAGGAGCCTGTTGCTCTTCCTGTTTCTTAGTGTTGTCACCTGCTAGTTTACCTTTCGAGCTATCTGTTACAAGTGGCTCATTAGCCATATCTATTTTCCTTGTTGAATCCTTATCTACCATAATATTGATTTTCAAAGTGTCAATATCCACTGTATATAACACCTCAGAATTGGGATTTGTGTCCTCTTGTAGTGTGTCCATACTCTCATTAGCCGGTTGATTGTTAGTGGTAACTATCGGTGGGGTATCAAGAGGTGGATGGGATAAGTTATCTGTTATTTTTATGCTAGGTGGTCCACTAACCTTACCTTTTCCCTTATCCTTATCCTTTTGGTATACTTTGATGGGTTTAGGGTTTCTATATTCTTCCTGCTTTTCCTTCTCTACAAGGAATATTTCCCATGCATTAGCAGTTTCCTTTGCTACCTCATTCACTCTACCAACCATAAGTGTTACATGCCGGTGTGTAGTTGAAAATACTAACCGGTTAGCCTTTGAGATCAGTTTATCTATCTCATTTGGTGAGTTGACTGGATATACAACAGGAAGTTTTTCAATTTTTATTTTCTTATCAAGCTCTACAACAGCTTGCCTTCTAGCTTCAAGTCTTTTGAATAGATCTTCCGGTAACTCGTCCACAACTTGCATAAAAAATTTCCTGTAAATATCCAAGTGTAGGATTACACTGTTTTCAACTTTTTCCTTGTCATCAGTTGATAATGAATCATACAATTTATTGATGTTTTTCAGCTTCTTATCCTCTGTTATTTCATTTAGAAGTTTGTCAATTGGAGCAATGGTTTGTTGAGTCTTCTTCTTGGGTGTTAACTTCTTCTTTGGAGTTAACTTCCTAGCTGTGGGCCTTACTACCTATTGTTTCTATCTGGTTCTTCTAGGAGAAGGTGTAGATATTGGTGAAGGTTTCCTTTTTCTCACAACTCTTTTAAATTCAGTTGGTATATCACTTTCTAAAGAATTTCCAACCGGTGAAAGGTGAGTTTCCGGTTGAAGTGTTTCTAACTCATCTTTAGTAATACCAGTTTGTTTGAGTACATCATCCTTAATAGCTTTTGCTTGCCGGGATCCTATTCTAACTATTGCTTCAACCTTCTTAACCCTTTTCTTTGATTGAATTTGGTTTTCAATAGTCTCTGCACTGCCAAATACCTCTTCTGTAGGCTCCTTAGGTGCTTCCAGGAGGGCTTTTACATATGTTTCAATTATGTGATCATCAGTTTCATACCCCATTTCAGTAACCCAAATGGTTCTTGGGATAACTGCCTCCATCCAAATTTCATCCTTCTTAATAACAAAATAGATTTCATCCTTATACTTATTTACAATTTCTTGTGATAATCTGACTCTTGTCTTCATCCGAGCCTTCAATTCTTGAAAGTATTCATCTATGTTCTTTTCTCTGTTCTCTCCCATGTTGTTTAGTAAATCTGACAATTGCTTGCCTACCGGTATATCAAAACCAAGACTTCTGTTACCGATACCGGGTACTTGTTTGGTTATGTGCAAAATTAAACAAACAAGTAGGTTTCCAAATCTGAATGTCCCCTTTTTGTCTTTCTTTATCTTTCCCAAGTTGTCAATTAGTTCATCTTTCAACCATTCACACACATCTATTTTTGCATTATCTTTAATCATATCATATGCACTCTTTATGCATAGACTAGAGACTGAGTTTAACCTATTTGCATGTGTGGTTTTGTAGCCTAAAATCATGATAATGAATCTGAAATTGATATCTATTACATCATTTACCCTTAAAGATCTCTTATCAGATGTTGCACTTGTTAGGTTAGTCACTAGGTCATTTGAGACCTTCTGTGTCTTATCAAGCCTATTACCGATGGAAGGTAGCCCTGTCACAACTTTTACTGCCTCTCTAGTGATTTTGTGAACTGAGTCTAACCAGAAGAATGCACCATATACCTTGCTTAAAACTATCCTTATAACATCCTTAGGGAAATCTGGAATACTGAGAATTTCAGTGAAACCTAGGGTTTCAACTATCTTGTGCTCAGGTTTAACATTACTGAAATCATCACAGATTACTGATCTATACATATTCTTGATTTCCTCATCACCTAATTCTTCTATGTGATAATGTATGTACATTCTAGGGTCTTCAACAAAAACTACTCCTTTAGGGATTTGAGAAAAAGCACCAACATTATCATCTTTCTTGGCAATTTTAGGAACTAACTGAAATACGGGTCTACGGGTCTAGGGAGCTTAATCACTTCGACTACAATAGGGTTTTCTATGAATTCAGGAATAGATGAAGAAGCCATGATTATAAATATCTTTATCTACCTTAAGAATGATTGCTTGCTAAATTTCTTCACTTCTTTGCTCAGAATGCCTTTGCTCTAGAATTTTCATGCTCTCGAAGGTTTAAATGCTTGGTGAAATAAAAATGGAGCCAAAACACTTGATTTATAATGTTAATTTTGCCAACCACCACATTTAATGCTTGTCGGTTAAGTAATGACTTAACTTATCTTCTGGTATAGAAGTAATTTCAACTTCTCACCATCAACCAAGGGAATAATAGCATGTTTCACATTTCATTGCCAAACCCTCAAGGGAATTTTCTTCAGTTAGATGAAGAGTTTCCTACCGGTGGAGTGTTACTCTCTTTTGCCAGTGGAGTGTTTATCTCTTTTGCCGATGGAGTGTTACTCATTTCTGCCTGTGGAGGAGTGTTCCTATCACCATTTAGATTTGATTTCCCGATCCATTGTTTTGAGAATTCCTACTTAACTTCTTCAACCTTTTCTTTACCCTTCAAAGTAGGAGCTTTGTTATTTATTGGTGAGGACTTGCTTCTACAAAATTTTGCAATATGTCCAATCTTGTTACAGGCATAACAAGTCACATTATTTTTCTGAATAGCTTTTCCATATCCTATGTTAGTTTGTGTTCTCCATTGATTAGATAAGTGTCCAAATCTTCCACAAACATAACATCTTACATTCATTCTACAATTCTCTGAATTGTGACCAACTTTGTTACATTTTGAACATTGACCGGTGGGTGTATTGGTATTCTAATAATTTCTAGATCTACATTGATTTTCTCTATGACCATACTTGTTACAGTTAAAGCATTTGCCATTAAATTTATAAGCAGTAGGTTGTCTTACCGGTTTGCCTTGATCCTATGTGTTTGCAGTACCAGAGCTTTCACTAGCTTCAAAGCCAAGACCATTAGTGTCATCATTAGGTTTCTGATTCTTCAACAAGTCACCAAGTTCTTCTGAGCTTTTCTTGAATTTTTCTTTGTGCTGATTTGCAGTATCCAGTTCTCTTTCCAAGATACCTTTTTGTTTCATGAGTTCATTTGAGTTATTTTGTGCATGCATCAGTTCTGTCTTCAACATATCATTTTCATAACTAAGTCTTGTGTTTTGATTTGCAACATCATTTAGTTTTCTAGTCAAGTCTTCTTCATTCTTCTTTCTATCTTCAATTTCTTTACAAAATCTCATAGTCATATCTTGCATCTCATTCTTTATTGTCATGTTTTCTTGTTTCAGCTTATTCATCAGATCACTAAGAGTTTCCTTTTCATCATTCTCATTTTGCATCTTTTCACAAAGTTCTCTTCTCTTGTTCCTTGCAATGGTAAGATTTTCTTGAAGTGCTTGAATAATATCCTGTGTAGCCTTTAGATCATCTTCAAGTTTGATATTTTTTAACTTTTCTGCATCATAGTCTGAGAGAGCTGCTTCTAATTGCTTCATCAAGTTTTCCATCTCTACCAGTGTCAAGATCTTCCTCAAGTTGTTAGGTTTCTAAAAATAGAGGACCAAGCTTTGATACCAATTGTTAGGATTCCCACAGATACTGAGAGGGGGGGGGGGTGAATCAATATCTAACCGGTTATAAGATTTTCTTAACTTAAAACATGTAAAGCATATCAATACTGTATACCGGTAAACAAGAAATAATGCAATAAACATAGATAACAATAACCACATGAAAAACATAGTAGTTTAATGAGGAAACCTAGTGTGGGAAAATCCTCGGTGGGATTTGTAACCCACAATATTCACTTACTAGCCAATAAGAGAATATTACTGCTACAATATGGGCCTACACATGCAAGAAGGCCAAGTGCCTAGAGCTCACTGCTCAATTACAAAATGGGAAGTCTCACTGACTTACAAAATGGATTATATAAATTTAATGTCTTGTACTGCTTCAAAATAACATCTACTATGCCAAATCCAGTACTGGTTTATAGCTCTGCTTCATACATAAACCCTTAACCTATAATTCACATAATAGGTCTGCCTTATTTTGCCTATATTCTTCCTTTTTTTTTCTTACAAAATGTTCTACAATGATCTCTTATATATATGAGTCATTTTACAACTTGCTAAGTCAGCTTACAATGATTTTACAATAATTAACAAAATATATTACAAACAAAATTCATGTCAGCTTTTGTGTCGGTATGCTTCCTTTGACTACCGGTGGTCTGTGTGTTCCAGTGTAGAGTCTGACCTTGCCGATGCCAGTAAATTGTTTTGCCGGTGTCATAGGATTGTAAGGTTGCCATCAATGACAAAAACTTTAATCACCTACAATATCTCATTGGAGTGTGCATTTGCCAACATTAGTGGCATTATCAGCCACAATTTTAAGCGGAACTCCGAATCGAACCAAAATATTCTCCTTAAGAAAGTTACAAACAACTTCTGAAGATATTTTTCGTACTAGAATGGCTTCCACCCATTTAGTAAAACAGTTTATAGGTGTCAGTATATGTGTATGCCTTGCATTTGAAGTAGGCGTGAAAGGACCTATAAAATCAAAACCCCATTGTTTGAAGGGTTCATCCACAATCATGGGTTAGGGTGGCAACGCTACAAGCTGCAGCTTACCTATGAACAATTTGCATTTCTTACACTTGGCTACCCATGCATACACATCTTTGAACATTCCTGGCCAATAATAACAATTCCTCAAAATTTTGTAAGTAGTTACCGTTGATGAAAAATGGCTGCCACATGCCTCATCATGGAAGGTTTTCAATAAAGACTATTGGAGTGATTTATCTACACAGCACAGGAAAGTTCCATCTAAACCCCTTTTATATAATACATTAAAAATGATATATTTGGCAGCCTTTAATCTCAAGTTCCTCTTTTCTTTTGAAGAAAGATGTGTTGGGCAGTCTCCATAGGTCAAATAGTAGGAAACATTTGCAAACCAGGAATCCTGGAGTCTGACAAACAAGACTAGGGGAAATTCCTCTGTTACTTCCTCCTTACTCTCAGCAATTGACTTGCACAAACCCTATCCTCTTACTAATTTTATGGGCTTGATATATAATTGAACTCTTGAATTTTTGACACCTAGGAGGATCTATTATTCATTCCTATATCTTGTTGTGTCAATATGCTCTTGACTGCAAAATGAGGCACATAAAAAATAGCATGGGAATGGAGAATGTAGTACCTGAACTGCTTTACGGCCTTCACAACCACATATGCTTGTTTCTCCATTAGAGAATATTTCAATTCATTCTTTTTCAATAGTATACTCATGAATGATATTGGGACTTCTTCATTACCCGCATTATTTTGTAATAGAATTCCTGACACAATGTGCTCCAAGGTGTAACAGTAAATAACAAAATCCTTCCTAAAATCAGGATTAACCAAAATAGGTGCATGACCAATAGCATTATTTTTTGATTCGAACACTTTATTCTCTTCCTCATTCCATTTAAAGGCTTGTTTTTCCCTTATCAAATTCACAATATATCTAGTTATCTCTACAAAATCTAGGATGAACCTCCTTAGAAAATTTACCTATTCGAAGAAGGACCTAACAATATTTCTATTTGATGGTAGACTTAGCTGTTGAATTTCTTTTACCCTTTCAGGGTCTATTCTTACTCCTTCCTTAGAAACAATATGGCCAAGCAACTTACCCTTTGTCACCTCAAACATTGACATTTTTGGGTTTAAGCACACCCCATGCTCACAACATCTCTATAACACTTGTCTTAGATCCCTCAGGTGATGTTTTCTTCTTTTTGAGAAAACGGTTAAGTCATCTAGGTACACAACAATTATCTTATCCTTCAAATGACCAAAGGACAAATCCATAGAATGCTAAAAATTCACTCCTGCATTGATTAAACCAAATGGCATTCGGCTATAAGCAAACGTACCCCAGGGAGTAATGAAGGCAGTTTTATGTTGATCACTTTCCAAGACATTGATCTGATTGTAACCCAAAAATCCATCGAGCATGGACATCATCTCAGAACCTGAAACTGTTTGTAAAATGTGGTCGATGGCTAGTAATGGATAGTTATCTTTTAGGCTAGCTTGATTTAGATTTCTAAAATCTACACAGATTCTTATTTCTCAATTTTTCTTGCTAACAGGAACAATGTTAGCTATCCATGTAGAATGATGGATGGTGTACATAATCCTACCCTTTAACATTTTATCTACCTCCTGAAATATGGCCTCTACTACCTTAGGATTGAAACTTCTAAGATTTTGTCGAAAATGACTTACTCCAAGTTTCAGAGGAATTTGATGCTGGAATTTTCCCTCTCTGAAATTCTTTAGATCATCACAACACCAAGTGAATACATCGTTGAACTCCAACAGGAGACTAATGAAGCTCTCTTTTTCTGCAGGCATACAACATTTTACCAGATTGATATATTTAGGTTCATCTTCAGTACCGATGTTAATCCTTTCATAACCTCCAACATCTTGAACTTCAGGGGATTTGTCACCTTTGTTTTTCTTGTAAGCATCTTGATGATTGAAAAAACTCTCTAATGAAACCAACCCTTTAGGGATATTGATACCTTTTAATTGCATAACTCCATCAGTCAACTCCTTGGCTCATTCTGGTGAAAATTCCTTACACTCTGCATCTGAACCTTCAAAATATGTAGCAGAAAATGCTTCTACACTTTGCATAAAATTATTAATTTGTTTGTCATTTTCAAATACTTTCCATAATTCGGAGTTATCTAGGACACTAGGCCGATATACTAACTCTACTCTGTAAATATCATCAATAAATCTAGGAAGTGGAATCAGTAAGGAGGTTGACACGGCTAACGAATCTGCTTTTGAATTCAGCTCTCTAGGAATAGCCTCAATGGAAAATGCATCAAAATCTTTAATTTCATCCAAAACTCTATTTTGATAGTGTTTCAACCTTTCATTTTTTACATTAAACAACCCTCTGACCTGTTTTACAATCAATTCAACATCTCCTTTGACTCACAAGAGTTTCACTCCCAGTCTCTTAGCTTCAGCTAAACTTAACAAAAAAGCCTCATACTTAGCTATATTGTCAATGTTTTTGAAATCCAATTTAAAATAAAAATGAATATGATTACTAGAAGGCAGAATTAACACTACCCCTGCAGCTGAACCTAACATTGCACAACTACCATCAAACTCCATTAACCACAAAATTTCTTCTCCCATAGGTCATGATGAATCTCCCACTACCTCATTATTGGACACAATCATGTAGTTTCCAAACTAACATTCGTGATATAGAATTTGAGCTCTTGGATCGTCAGAAGGGAAAACAGTGAATTTAGAATTTGGTTTAGGTTGCAAAATGACTCGTTGTTTTCCAACTGGAATTGTAGCTTGAGACTAGACCATTTTAATTTTACCTCCTAAATCATGATGCAGGGGCATCTACACATCAACCACCAAGTGATCTTGAGGAGAAAACATAGGTGAAGGAGTTTAGTAGGGTTTATGTCTTATTTGCATATTTGATGTTTTTCTTTATTGTAATAATCATACCCTACCTTGTAAGCCAATACCTTAGGTAGGTGTGTTATAAACCACCTTGGGTATATGGAATTTGGGGTTATTCATGCCTTGAAGGAATTTTTAGTGAATTTGAAGAGTTTTAACTGTCTTAGGGGTCAATTAGTGTCTTGGTGTGTTTAGGAGGACAAAATGTCAAAAATTGTCAAAAGTTGTCAAGCAACTATGACAACTTTTAACCCAAATTTGTAACTTCCTCCAAACCACCATGTTGGTTTCCAAAATCAGTTGGTAACTATTGTAAGAATCATAAAAGGTCTAAATACAACCTTTGGTAGGGTTGTTGAAGGTGGAAGGTAAAAGTTGGTATTCAAAAACTCAATAAAACTGTGATTTTTCCTGCAATTTGCTGCTATTTTCCATTTTTCATACAGTACGGATTTCTTGGGGGTATAAAACTAGTGGGATGTTTTAGATAATTGAATCACCTTTCAAATTAGTCTAATATGAGGTCTTGATTCATTCTGGAAGTGGATATATCTGCATTTTACTGGAAGTAACCCGGATTTGACAGTTTTGCCTAGGTTTTGAAGGAAAAAATGAAGTTTTCTTGCTGATACCTCATTGGTTTTAAATGGCCTTTGGGGTGAAGCAAGGTAAGACCATGTAAATTAATATTTTCATGGCCTTTTGTAGGAAAGAAGCAGGTAAAGGTGAGGGTTTTCTGTGTTAGGGTGGACATCTCTATGTGGCCACCTAGTCTCATTGTGCAACCGATTCCATGAATGAAGTTAGAAGTGTAACCAGGGTCTGAAACTTGGTGATTTATGTTATTTCCATGCCCAATACATGTTACAAGTATTAATTTTTTGGGGCATCACTTTTATATCACACTTCCTTTGTTAGGGTGGCCTAATTAGAGCTATTTGGCCTAGGAGTGAAATTGGGTTTATAACCCTTAGACATTGGATCTGCCCAAACCCTTTTGGAATCCTTTGGAAATCACTTGAATTAAACAAAATCAACTCTTATTTGTAGAGGTCATTTGGGAAATTAGGAAGAAATCTTAATTTTTCAGTCTAGCTGGGCTACTAGGCATGACAGTCCCATTTATAGCAGCAGCACTAAACTTTGTGAGTGACTCAATTCCAATGATTGGATAGTGGTTTGTTGGCTTAGGGGATGGTAGAACAAAACCATAGAAGTCATAGTTACCTTGGGAAGAGTCTCAACCCTTGTTGGGTGGTGTGGCCCTAAAGAGTCTTGGATGATCATTGGAGAAGGGTGTGGGGTTTGAGTATTGTCAAAGATGATTAAGAGAAGAAATGGTATGTAACCAAAGAAACCTAGTCTAAACCACCCCTTAGAGTCTTGGTATGATTGCTGGAGTCCTTGTTTGTATCCCAAGTTGAAGGGATTATCTCAGTGGTCACAAGGGCTCTGCATCAGATTGGTATCAGAGCTTAGGAGTATCCTAAGAGTGAAGACAAATTGTGAAGATGGTAGAAGGAGATGAAGAAATTCTAGGAAGGATGACCAATGTGGAATTGGCCAAGGTTGTGAGAGAACAATTGGCAGAAAATAGAGCCATGAAAAGGGAGATAGAAAGGTTGAAGGGCAGAATGGATAGGAGGGAAGTGGAAGACTCTGGAGATGGAGATGATGGGGATGAGGATGAGACCCCAAGGTAGGAAGAAGAAGAGGTTCCTGTAGACTAGAGACCCCTCTTGAATGCTCTTAGATCCATGGAGAGGAGAACCATGGATGGGAAACTAGACCTACCTATTTTCAGTGGCAAAATGGATCCAGACTTGGTCATGGATTGGATAGAGGCTTTAACTAGCTTCTTTGAATGTGAGGAGATCCCTGAGCACCAAAGGGTAAAGATAGCAAAGTCCAAGTTGAAAGGAGTGGCCTTGACTTGGTGGAACTTTATCTAGACAGAGAAGGTGAGGAATGGTAAGAACATGATCAATTCATGGAATAAGATGATTGCTTTGGTTAAGGAAACCTATGTACCTGAGGACTATGGAGTGCAACTTCATAGAAGAAAACAAAATCTTAAACAAAAAGACATGGATGTAAGTACATATACTGAAGAATTCTTGAAGTTGTGCATAAAGGCCAAGACTGTAGAGACTGAGGAAGAGAAGTTGGCAAGATACATCAATGGTCTGAAATTTTCCATACAAGATGAGTTGAATCTTCACACCCCTGGAAGGGTACACAAATGCTATCAAATGGCATTGAAGGTGGAAGAAAAATTCAAGAAGAAACAAGATCAGAATAGCAGGGGTAGAGGTAGATTCCAAAAAGGAAGAGGTTCCTTTAGAGGAAGAGGAAACAATGGTGGTCCACAAGGAGACACAAATCAAGAGGACAACAAAGGTGAAGGCAGCAGTAGAGGAAATTTCACAGGTAGAAGACCAAACTTTAGAGGTAGATCACAAGGGAGAGGCCCCATAAGATGTTACAATTGCAACCAAGAAGGTCACATTGCTAGTAGGTGTCCTAAGAAGGCAAACCACAACACCATGGGAGAAAGGAGGAGCAATCTGATCCAAGAATTTGATTGCCAAAGTGTGAACAGCAGCAACACTTTTCAAAGTGCGAATGCACCTGATTCTTATGGATATCCGGAAAGAGGTGAAGCCTTGATGATGAGGAGAGCACTCCTAAAGGTTCCTATCACAAAAGAACCCCCACAAAGGAAGGCAATAATCAAGACAACTTGCAAATCAGGAGGTAAAGTCTGCAAGGTTATAATAGACTCAGGTTCAACTGAAAACTTTGTGTCCATGGAGATGGTGGAGAAGCTTAAGCTTAAGAAGATACCACATCCTTATCCATACAAGGTGTCATGGCTCACTCAAGGGCAGCAAGCTCTTGTAGAAGAACAATCTTGGGTTGAAATTCAGATTGGCACCTACAAGGACAAACTTCTTTTTGATATAGCTAAGATGGATGCTTGTCATTTATTGTTTGGTAGGCCTTGGCAATATGACTTGAAGGCACATCATGATGGTTTTAGGAACACCTGTTCTATCACCAAAGATGGGAAGGTTATAGAATTGCTACCTTTGATGGAGAATGAGGGAGAACATAAAGAGAAAGAGGCTAAGGTGATGTTGATGGAAAGTAAGGAGTTCATGAAGGAGGTAAAAGAGGAAGGAGGAGTATGTTTTGCATTGATACCTATTCCTAAGAAGGAGGTTGCAGATGTAGGAGCAGCAGATCAACAAGGAAGACCTAGGATGGTTCCTTATGAAGTGCAAGAGCTTCTTGACAAGTATAAGGGTGTGATTTCAGAGGGTATGCCTAAGACCCTCCCTCCTATTAGAGAAATCAGTCATTGCATTGACTTTATACCAGGAGCAACATTGCCCAACAAGGCTGCATACAAACTAACCCCTCAACAAAATGAAGAGATGGCCAGGCAGATTGCTGATTTACTTGATACAGGTATGATTGGAAAAAGTCTCAGTCCTTGTGCTGTACCAATAGTACTTACACCCAAAAAGGAAGGTACTTGGAGGATTTGCACGGACTCAAGAGCCATCAACAAGATAACTATAAGGTATAGATTCCCTATGCCTAGAATTGAAGACCTATTTGATTGTCTAGGAGGGGCAAAATATTTTTCTAAAATAGATCTTAAAAGTGGATATCATCAAATTAGGATAAGGCCAGGAGATGAATGGAAAATAGCCTTCAAGACTAATGAGGGTTTATATGAATGGAAAGTGAGGCCATTTGGCTTATCCAATGCTCCTAGCACTTTTATGAGGCTAATGAATGAAGTGTTGAGTGATTTTATCAGCAAGTTTGTGATTGTCTACCTAGATGATATTTTGATTTTTAGCAGCACCAAGGAAGAGCACATGCAACATGTAGAATTGGTTTTGAGGAGGTTACATAATGAGCAACTAATGATCAATTTGGACAAGTGTTTGTTCATGTAGGAGGAGATCATTTACCTTGGTTTTGTCATCTCACAAGGTGAACTCAAAATGGATCGGGATAAGGTAAAAGCTATACTCACTTGGCCTACTCCTAGAGGTTTGAATGATGTTAGGAGTTTTCATGGTCTTGCAAAATTTTATAGAAAGTTTATAAAAGGTTTCAGTCAGATTTGTGCACCTATGCTTGAAACCATAAAAAGGGGGCAAAAATGTAAATTTGTGTGGACCCAAGCAGCAGATGACTCTTTTAAACTTCTTAAGAAGAAGGTAGCAGCACAACCAGTCCTAGCCCTCCCTAATTTTAACAAGGTTTTTTAGATTGAGTGTGATGCTAGCCATGTAGCTATAGGGGCTGTCTTGAGCCAAGAAGGGAGACCTATTGCTTTCTATAGTGAAAAACTAAATGATGCTAAGAAGAGGTATTCCTCATATGACCTTGAGATGTATGCATTGGTCCAGTCCATAAAGAAATGGAGACACTACTTGTTGCCCAAAGAATTTGTGGTTTTCACTGATAACAAGGCCTTAAGTTTCATCAATAGTCAAGAGAAATTGAATCACCGGCATATGAAGTGGGTAGAGACCCTACAAGCCATTACATTTTCCTTGAAGCATAAGAAAGGAGTCACCAATAAGGTTGCCGATGCCTTAAGCCGTAGGGTATTGACATTGTCTCATATTCAGTTGGAAAGTGTTGGCATTTATGCTTTAAAGAACATGTATGAACATGATGCAGATTTTGGTGAGATCTATGCCTCTTGTACTCATTTGGATGATAGATATAATGTGGAATTTTCTAAGTTTTTGCTGCAGGAAGGATTGTTGTTCAAAGGAGGTCAACTATGCATCCCTAGATGCTCAATGAGGTTGAATATTATCAAGGAGAAACACAATGGGGCAATGGCAGGTCATTTTGGGTTAGATAAGACCCTAGAACTTATGAGGAGACACTACTTTTGGCCAAGGATGCAGACTGAAATCAGAAAATATGTGGAATCTTGTGTAGTATGTCAAAAGGCTAAAGGGAGGTCTACTAATGCAGGCTTGTATCAACCACTCCCTATTCCATCTAGACCATGGGAGAGTGTAAGCATGGATTGTGTCATGGGGTTACCTAGAACTCAAAGAGGATTTGACAGTGTTTTTGTTGTTGTGGACAGATTTAGCAAGATGGCACACTTCCTCCCTTGCAAGTCAACAAATGATGCTTCCTATATTGCAGCACTCTTCTTCAAAGAGGTGGTAAGAATCCATGGATTACCTCTCAACATTGTTTCAAATAGAGATGTGAAGTTTGTAGGTCATTTTTGGTGTACTCTATGGAGAAAGCTAGGTACAAACTTGTCTTTTTCATCTGCATACCATCCCCAAACAAATGGACAAACTGATGTTGTCAATAGGACCCTTGGAAATCTTCTTAGGTGTTTGACAAGAAAGCATGGAGAGAAGTTGGATATTATCCTACCATAGGCTGAGTTCTCATACAATGATACCATCAATAGGAGTACTGGTAAGTCCCCTTTTCAGATTGTGTATGGTTTGAATCCAAGAGGTGTTTTGGAACTTAGAAATCTGCCTTCTAATAGTCCAATCAGTGCTGATGGAGAAGCTTTTGTTGAAGCAACCAAGGAAGTTCATGAACAAGTTAGGTTGAGTCTTCAAAAATCTAGTGAACAATATAAAAAACATGCAGATCAGAAAAGAAGAGATCTGAGTTTTGATGTTGGAGACCTTGTATGGGTCTATCTTAGGAAGGAGAGGTTACCAAAAGGAAAATATACAAAGTTGATGCAAAAGAAGATAGGTCATTGTGCTGTTTTGAAGAAATGTGGACCCAATGCCTATGAAGTCCAATTACCCAATGCGTTGGGGTTGTCACCCATCTTTAATATTTGTGATCTAACACCATATAAAAGTTCTGATGTTGTAGCTGCAGGTGATGATGTT
Organism: Cryptomeria japonica; assembly: GCF_030272615.1. Classification (NCBI taxonomy): domain Eukaryota; kingdom Viridiplantae; phylum Streptophyta; class Pinopsida; order Cupressales; family Cupressaceae; genus Cryptomeria; species Cryptomeria japonica. The sequence continues at coordinate 269,552,327 of NC_081405.1, forward strand.
TTGGAGCAGCAGGCTGATGACAACTTTCCCAAGCATGAACCACCTACTCTTGAGAAGGTGTTGGATACTAGAGTGGTTAAGAAGACAAGGAACAAAGAATACAAACAATATTTGCTCAAGTGGAGAGGCAAACCTGATACTGAGGTTGTATGGATGGATGAACAACAGATTCAAACTCATGGCACCACCTTGCAGCAGCTCATCTCAAGTGGACTTGAGATTTCTTATCCCTGGGAGTATGATGCAGGGGCATCTACACATCAACCACCAAGTGATCTTGAGGAGAAAACATAGGTGAAGGAGTTTAGTAGGGTTTATGTCTTATTTGCATATTTGATGTTTTTCTTTATTGTAATAATCATACCCTACCTTGTAAGCCAATACCTTAGGTAGGTGTGTTATAAACCACCTTGGGTATATGGAATTTGGGGTTATTCATGACTTGAAGGAATTTTTAGTGAATTTGAAGAGTTTTAACTGTCATAGGGGTCAATTAGTGTCTTGGTGTGTTTAGGAGGACAAAATGTCAAAAATTGTCAAAAGTTGTCAAGCAACTATGACAACTTTTAACCCAAATTTGTAACTTCCTCCAAACCACCATGTTGGTTTCCAAAATCAGTTGGTAACTATTGTAAGAATCATAAAAGGTCGAAATACAACCTTTGGTAGGGTTGTTGAAGGTGGAAGGTAAAAGTTGGTATTCAAAAACTCAATAAAATTGTGATTTTTCCTGCAATTTGCTGCTATTTTCCATTTTTCATACAGTACGGATTTCTTGGGGGCATAAAAATAGTGGGATGTTTTAGATAATTGAATCACCTTTCAAATGAGTTTAATCTGAGGTCTTGATTCATTCTGAAAGTGGAGATATCTACATTTTACTGGAAGTAACCCAGATTTGATAGTTTTGCCTAGGTTTTGAAGGAAAAAATGAAGTTTTCTTGCTGATACCTTATTGGTTTTGAATGGACTTTGGGGTGAAGAAAGGTAAGACCATGTAAATTAATATTTTCATGGCCTTTTGTAGGAAAGAAGCAGGTAAAGGTGAGGGTTTTCTGTGTTAGGGTGGACATCTCTATGTGGCCACCTAGTCTCATTGTGCAACCGATTCCATGAATGAAGTTAGAAGTGTAACTAGGGTCTAAAACTTGGTGATTTATGTTATTTCCATTCCCACTACATGTTACAAGTATTAATTTGTTGGGGCAGCACTTTTATAGCACACTTCCTTTGTTAGGGTGGCCTAATTAGAGCTATTTGGCCTAGGAGTGAAATTGGGTTTATAACCCTTAGACATTGGATCTTCCCAAACCCTTTTGGAATCCTTTGGAACTCACTTGAATTAAACAAAATCAACTCTTAGTTGTAGAGGTAATTTGGGAAATTAGGAAGAAATCTTAATTTTTCAGTCTGGCTGGGCTATTAGGCATGACAGTCCCATTTATAGCAGCAGCACTAAACTTTGTGAGTGACTCAATTCCAATGATTGGATAGTGGTTTGTTGGCTTAGGGGATGGTAGAACAAAACCCTATAAGTCATATTTACCTTGGGAAGAGTCTCAACCCTTGTTGGGTGGTGTGGCCCTAAAGAGTTTTGGATGATCATTGGAGAAGGGTGTGGGGTTTGAGTATTGTCAAAGATGATTAAGAGAAGAAATGGTATGTAACCAAATAAAACTAGTCTAAACCACCCCTTAGAGTCTTGGTATGATTGTTGGAGTCCTTTTTTGTATCCCAAGTTGAAGGGATTATCTCAGTGGTCACAAGGGCTCTGCATCAAATCACTACAGAAAGTACGATTTAGCAACATGCCAAAGTTAGCTGGGATGTCAGCTATTAGAATAGTTAACTTAATTATTTTGTTCAAGTGGGTGGAAAGAACTACCTAATAATCCTTAATTTGTACTAACAAAGGTATCTATTTTGAATCCATAGAGTAGCATCTGCCAAAAGTTTTCGTCAAGGACAACCCTAACTCTTTAGCTACTGCAGAAGGCACTATATTATCAGAAGCACCTGAATCTTTAATACAATTATTTAACTTATGACCATTTATAAACAATGATATGTAAAAGGGTTTAGGTTTTGACTCAAGGATAGACAAAGAATCATCTGTTTGGAGAGTAGTTATTTCAGGCATCTTTTCACAAATAATAGGGCGAACTAGTTCATCACTGTGTGAGGATAATGTGAGATTTACTGACTATTGTGCTCCATTATCTTGTAGTACATTATCTCCTTTTACAAACTGAACAATCCTATCTAGCTCTTTGGGGTTTGGCTTAAGGTACTCAATAGGTGTAATTTGAATTTGGGAGGATTTGCAAAACTCTACAATATCAAATGAACTTTCCTTTTCAATAGACTTTAACAATGGAGACTTGCAGTTTTTGATCATTGCTATGAAATTTTGACTTAATCTCCTTACCCTTGACATTCATAGTAGAAAATGAAGAAGAACCCCGAGGTTTCACATTTTTTTGATTTCTTGTGAGCACAACACATGAAGGATCTTCTAAAGTAACCAAAATATCACCCCCTCTTTTCTGAATCTGATTCATACTCTAGGAAGTGGATTTTAGAGTCACCAGGTTGCTTTAAAAATTCTTCCTCACTCCATTCACTTGGGATATCTTTAGAATTCATTAATTGTGCATAATGCACCATCTTAGGATAGGAACTACCATCATGTTCATTTGGGAGATGAAAAACACACATACTCCCTTTAGGTGGTGGTGCCTCTATTGTTAATCTTTGTTGAGTAGGGGGTAATTGCAGAGACTTGTTTCCAAAGCCCAAAGACTGATTTGTATTTCTCCTAGGTATGTCTTTATAGGGAGATGGGTATGATGTACTAGCTTTAGGTAATTGTCTTTTAAGAGTAATCACATCATTCATCAATCTCTAGATCACAGGGTCAGAAGAACTAGAAGGTTGGGCAAGGGGTGTCTGTACTTCTCTTTTCCACTTACCTGCCATGATTAGATCATCTTCCAACTCAGTGATAAGTGTTTTGGCAGTGCTTAAATTTGCAACTCTTTGCCTGTGAATCAGGAAACCTATTTTTGAAGGCATGGAATTAATAAAAAAATGTTTCAGGTTATCATCTGAGGGTTTTTGATTGACTGGAATTTTATGCACAATATTATCACATTTTGCTACAAAGTCCCTCATAGACTTTGGGATCTCTTTCTTTAATTGGGCCAATTGAGCCAAGAGAGAGTGTTCATCTTCAGCTACTTTGAGTCTTGTCGCAAACCTTGTTTTCAAATCCTACAAATTTGTTATCACATTATTTGGCAAGTGATAGAACCAATCTACTGCTATTCCAGTTAGTGTTTGAACAAACAATCTTACAACATAATCCTCATGTTGAACAACTATTATCCCAGAAGTCACATTGAATGCATTCAGGTTGTCATCCACAATGATGTTACCATCCCCATTTAATTTTGGCAAGTGATCTCTAACACCTTTGGGTAAGGGATTCAAATTTAATCCTAAGTTCAATGGACCTACATCGACCCCCCAAGGGTTATTTTTTGCCATTGGAAAGATGATATTGAGCAGAGTTGGGTTAGTTATATTTGGTAAAGCAATACCATGAAAGGTTAAATCTTTAAAAACTGAGGACACAGGAGATGATGGGGATGGGGAAGGAGGCCTACTTCTTGCTCATCTTTGAGGTGAAAAAGGTTGAAAATTGAGGTTTTGTAACTCTTGAAAAACAAAATCAACTATCCCCTCCTTTCTTTGGGACCTAGTATATCTCTTTGACTCTGGTCTTACAACTAGGCAACCAGTCTTATGATCTGACTCCCTAGCAAAGTCACCAAAAATCTATTGGTTAATAGATTTGTCCCTTTCTTGTAATTGCAATATTTATTTTTTCTAAATAAAAATATGACTTCTGTATACCTCTTAATGAAAGGACACAAATAAACCAACAGTTGGATGAACTAATAAAAATCCATCCTCTACATTGGAGGGCAACTCCTCATATGATTTGCAATGAATTCTACATAGAACGTCTTGAAATGAAGATGCTTTTAACCAAAAAGCATAGAAAGGCTTTAGCATTCATTTATCAACACAAAAGAATGCCATAATATAAAACAAAGAGAAAATTCTGAAGATTAAATAAGAGCTCATAGACTTTGTTTCTGAGCATCAGTTCATTCCATAAATTTAGTGCAAAGCAAGTTCAATGTAGTATTGATTCTGATCAATACTCTCTCATGCCTCATAGGGCAAGGGGGATCAATGTAACTCAATCCACAATGAATCTTCTAACAAATATACATAACAATGATTTCAAGAAAACATAGAATTGACTGATAAGAGTAATGACATCATGCACATAACTGACTTTCCAAAGAAAGATCACCAATCTTTAAATGCATAGAATTAAAGACTGCACACCATAATCATTTTCATTCATAAATCAGTCAATCCCATTCCAAGGAATTCAAAACATAAACAGATATTGTTTGATGCTAAAAAAAATCACAGTTTTTCAGACCTTTCTAAAGTGTTCAAAACATTGTTATTTAACCACAACCCGGCCAACAATTTTAATGGGAAACATGAAAAGCCAACAATTTCTGCCCCATAAAGTTAGTGAAACCAATATCAATTGTTTTTGCAAGTAACAAGTGAAAAAGGATTTATCATCAGTGCAAAATATCACTATGCAGTTTTGATAACTGCTTCTTTCTTCCAATTTGCATGGGCGATGGCAAAGTGCTGAATGATTGTATTATGAGGAAATCCTGTGTGTGCCATAAGTTGCTTCCAAACCTCTTTTTCCCTGTGAACTTGTGCGACTTTGTCAGAGTGACTAACCAGATGTCTAATGCATAAAAACAAGAGTGATTCGATCTTAGCAATCACACTTAAGTCATCCAGAACCAAACCCTTAGCCTCTTTCACATAATTGATTTTGCTTGTGAATGATCTTGTTATAACCTCAATTGTTTTAAGGGTTCTTCCATCATCTTATAGGTATTTAATCCCAATACACACAAGCTCATTTCTCATGGAAGTAACTAATTCTACGAATTGATTTATCAATTTCGCGAAGTCCTCATAAGCTTGTTTTATCAAAGAAATTCTCCATTCAATGTTCCTCTAGCAAACATCCAAAATGTTTTCATCCAAGCCTGCCACAGGTCTTTCCGCAAGAAACTTCATTACCCCATAATTCTGCACTTCTCGCATTTGTGCAGCTTTTGACACCCATTTAGCTTCCTCTTTCTTCCAATTGATGATTTCAACTTCCAGCTCCTTCATTACTTGCATCACCCCATCATATACCTTGCTTAGATTAACAAAGTACTTTGCACCAAACTTCTGAATCTTTTCTAGCCACTCCATCACAGTTTATGTCATCAACCTGCATTTTTGTATTTTCTCTAAAGTCTTCTGATTTGTAGGGGACTTAGGATCAAATGACATCAGAAGCTGTGACACGGGTTGAGGATTTGGAGCATTGATTGCCTAAATGTATTCTACCATCCTTGGTAACAACTCTTTCATCTGATGCTTATCTTTTTCATCTTTCTATGTCCTGGTTATGATCTTCTTCATTGAAGCCTCGAGATGGAAAACATTTGTGACTCAAAAAGAAACTCCAATATTTATCTTTTCAAAAGTGAAGTCCTGAGCTATAGAGTTCTCAGTCTTTTCATTTGTTAATGGGCGAGCAACCTCTGCAATTGAGTTCCCACTATCTGCATCAAAGTCAATTTTTGAAATAGTCTTGGACTTCTTCACTTTTAGAGTCTTTACCAAGAACTTACTCACCATGTCTTCTACTGGAATCGAGGTTGGAACAATGTTTCTCTTCTTGCTGCTTAACATATTTTCTAACCATACTGGTCCTCAAGGAACTTGAGGTTTATCTGAATCAGTTCCAGTCTCCTTTCCATTCCTTACTACCATAGTAGTAGCTTCATTTAAGGCTTCCTGTTCTTGTCGATCATTACCCTCATCAGCTAGTTCTTATTGTTCTTCAATTGCATCAATTGATGGGGTATACATCTCGAATCAACCACTACAGTATCAACAGGCAAGGACTGTCTTTTGCCCTTTATTTTGGAGCAAGTGACTCTGACAGAAGTTGTCTCCTCTTTGATTTGCACTATCTTTGCTCTCTTTCCTTCTTTTCCCTATTTCAGTGAACCTGCAGCATAAGATGGGACAAGAGAATTAGATACCAAGACCTTAGTGGATGAGGTTGAACCATTCCTTGAGCTTCTGCTTAGTTTTTGCTTTCTAAGCCACTTCTTTGTTCTTTGAATGACCAAGATTGTCCTGGTTTGAATCTGTTCTTCCTCATCTTTTTTCTAGTCAATTTTTGGTATTACTCCTAGCTACCTATCATCGACAAATTGGGGGTCAAGCAAATCACTTTAATCATCAACAATATTTGCATTGTTCATCTTCAAACCATAATCCTCAATTTTTTGTGTTAGAGTTTCAAGCAAATCCGAAGCAAATATGAACTAACAATTATATACAGATTTAAATACAAGAGATAAAGAAATAAAATAGGACACAGATAACACAGAGATTTAACATGGTTCACTTAGAATGGGTTACATCCACCATACATAGCCGTCCAATCTTTCTTATTATCTAGCAAAAATAGTACATCAACCTTACAATGCCTTAAGCATCCTAGCCGCTTATAACATGCATTTTTAGGGCAAAAACAAAGTCAGCATTTTTAGGATTTTATTACAATGCCGGTTTTCCCCATGCTTTTCTCGGGGGCTGCCGCCCCCGAACCCCTGCCTAGGCTCGGACCCCGACAAGGATACGTGCTGAGTGTACAATACTTTGCTGACCAGTCACCACATTTCAACAATCTCCCACTTGGAGACTGATACTACACAACACCATTGTACATGCAACATCTGTTGGATAAAACACTAGGACTTGACTGGTATAAATTCCACAATTATCAATCAATAAGACCAACATAAACTAATGAAGAAATCAACTTCTCCTATGGAATTGCCTTCGTGAACATATCGACAGGATTCTCACTTGTGTGAATCTTCTCAAGCCATAACTGACCCTCCTCCAAAACAGTCCAGATGAAGTGGTACCTGAGCTGAATGTGCTTTGTCCTTGAATGAAAAGCAGAGTTCTTCACAAGATGAATGGCACTCTAGCTATCAGTATACAATGGGCGATCCTCTTGTGTCTGACCTAATTCCTCCAGAAAACATTGTAACCAAATCATCTCCTTGCTGGCTTTTGTAGCAGCAACATACTTAGCTTCAGTGGTTGAAAGTGCAACAACCTTTTGCAGCCTAGAAATCCAACTGACTACAGTTCCCCCTATAGTAAAAACATACCCTATAGTACTCCTCCGTGAATCAATATCACCTACCAGATATGAGTCAACAAATCCACTCAGAGTAGCATTAGATCATTTGAAACATAATGCCTTCATAGTGGTTCCTTTGAAATACCGAAGGATCCATTTTACAACATTCCAATGTTCCATACCTGGATTACTCATAAACCTGCTCACAACTCCCACTGCATGTGCAATATCTGGCCTTGTGCATACCAATGCATACATCAGACTGCCAACAGCTGATGAATATGGGATGTTATACATTTTATTAACTTCTTCCTATGCCTTTGGGCACATCTCCTTAGTCAATTTGAAATGACTAGCCAAAGGTGTACTAACTGCTTTTGCATCCTGCATGTTAAATCTTTTCAACACCTTCTTTATATACTCACTTTGAGACAAATTGAAGGTTCTATTTTTCCTATCCCGTGTAGTCCTCATACCGAGACTTTTTTTAGCTATACCCAAATCCTTCATAGCAAATGACCTGGCTAATTTATGTTTAAGATCATTTATATGTTGCATGTTAGACCTAGCAACAAGCATGTCATCAACATAAAGCAACATGATAATATAACTACCATTATCCAATCTCTTTAAATATACACAATGATCAGAATGACATCTATGATAACCGTGTTCAGCCATGAAACTATCAAATTTTAAATACCATTATCGGGGTGCTTGCTTTAGGCCATACAAACTTTTCTTCAACCTGCACACCAAGTTATCCTTACCTTTGACCTCATATCCCTATGGTTGCAACATGTAAATTTCCTCCTCCAAATCTCCATGGAGAAAAGCTATTTTGACATCTAATTGTTCAAGATGTAAATCATCTACAACCACAAGACTAAGTACAATTCTAATTGAAGTCATTTTTACAACTAGAGAAAATATTTCATCATAATCTATACCCTTTTTCTATGCAAAACCTTTTACCACAAGTCTGACCTTATATCTTTTGTGACCTCCTTCCTCCTCCTTCAGCCTATAAACCCATTCGTTAGGTAAAACTCTTTTTTCTGTAGGTAAAGGGACTAAGTCCCAAGTCTTATTTTTCATCAAGGAGTCCATCTCCTCTTTCATGCCTAGCTCCCACTGTTGTTTGGCATCCACCTGCATTGCTTCTTCATATTCTTCGAGTTCAATAGAATCAGTTAATAAAATAGAATACAAAGAAGGAGAAAATCTTTCAGGGGGTCTACTTGACCTCGTAGAACTTCTAACACTTGCAGGAGTTTCTGGGACAATCTGTTGCTGCTGAGCATCAGGTACCCGTGGCATTTCATTTTCAAGAATCTCATCCAACACCACATATTCTTGTTTGTCCTGTTCATGCTTCTTTTCTTGCATCTATTCTTTATACATAACCTTCTCATTGAATATAACATCTCTACTTCTAATTATTTTCTTATTTTCAAAATCCCATAACCGATAGCCATATTCATCTATCCCATATCCAATGAAGGTACATTTTTGAGATTTAGCATCAAGTTTGGTTCTATTTTCTTTATCAATATGGACAAAAGATTCACAACTAAAGGTTTTCAGAAAAGAATCATTTACCTTTTTACCAGTCCATGCCTCCTCTAGAATACCACCATCCAAAGGGGTTGAAGGTCCTCTATTTATCAAATAGACAGCAGTATGTACAACATCTGCCCAAAAATGTAAGGGCAATCTAGCATGCAATCTCATGCTCCTCGCGCATTCTATGATAGTCCTATTCATTCTCTCTAACACACCATTTTCTTGTGGAGTTCCTAGAACTATCTTCTACTTTTGAGTCCCATTTAAGGAGTAGTAATCTTCAAATTCTTTGCTGCAATACTCACCTCCATTATCCGATCTGAGACACTTCAACTTTTTTCCTGTCTCATTCTTAACCAAAGCTTTCCATTTCTTAAAAGTTTCAAAAACATCTGATTTTTGTTTTAGGAAATATAACCATGTTTTTCTGGTTGAATCATCAATAAAAATAACATAATAACAAGAGCCACCAAGAGATGATACTTGAGCCAGTCCCCATACATCTGAATGTACAAGCTCTAACTTCTCACTCTTCTTCTCTTTCCCAACCTTGAGAAATCTGACTCGTTTTTGTTTATCATAAAAATAGTTTTCATAGAACTCTAAATCAATCTTCTTTAGTCCTGGCAATAGATTTTTGGAGTGAAGGATTTTCATCCCTTTCTCACTCATGTACCCAAGCCTATGGTGCCACATTATCGAATATGTTCTTGCAACATCTATTGTTGTTGTCCCTGTAGTAACTTTATCAATAGCAGCTAGGGTAGAGTAAGTGTTACCAGTACATAGATATAATGTGGCTACCTTTGCACCTTTAGCTACTGCTAATTATCCTTTAGTGACCTTCCACATACTGTCTGAGAAGGTAACTATGCAACCTTCACTACTTAGTTGCCCTGCAAAAATTAAATTTCTTCTTAAATTAGGAACATGTCTTACCTCCTGCAAAAACCAGTCATTTCCATTCTGCAACTTGATCTTTATCTTTCCTTTTCCAACAATTTGACAGGGCTCATCATCACCCAAATATACCTGTCCAAAATCACCTTGAACATAATCTAGAAAATATTTTCTATGGGGTGTGGCATGAAATGAAGCCCCAGGAACTATTACCCAAGAATCATTAACATTATCCAAACATAAGATTAAAGCATCTTGTAAAGTATTACTTGCAATATTAGCTTCCTTACTGTCATTTTCATTTTTGTCTCCTTCTTTGTTTTTTCGAGACCAACAATCTTTCTTTAGATGACTAGGCTTTCCGCAGTACTAGCAATCTTTCTTTCCTCTAGATTGAGAGTGTCCTTTCTTTGACTTCCCTCGTGACTTCTCATTCCCAGGGCCTTTTCCTCTTTCCTTTGATCTTCCTGTGTTCTCCACATTCAAAACACTACCCGATGATGTTGGAGTCTCACCTATGCTTTTCCTTTGCATTTCCTCGCTTAGGATAACACCAACAATATCATCAAATACCAAAGTATTTTTACCAGAGACAAAGTTACTTACATCCATAACCAAGCTATTCCAGCTTTCTGGCAAAGAACATAAAATCAAGAGAGCCCTAACCTCTTCTACAAAGGTAATTTTTACCGAAGACAGTTGACTGGTAATTGTATTAAATTCATTTAAGTGCTCTGCTATAGATCCTCCCTCACTCATTTTCAAATTAAACAAACGCTTCATAGGAAATACCTTATTCGAAGCTGAGGGTTTCTCATACAACTTTGCCAATGTCACCATCAAATCTATAGTCATTTTTGCTTCTGTTATATTGAATGCTACAGATGGTGTGAGGCATAATCAAATGGATCCCAGTGCCTTTCTATCTAAAATGTCCCACTCTTCATCTGACATTGTGGTCACTTTCTTTGCCTTTCCTTCCAATGGCCGCCACAAATCCTTTTGATACAGGTAATCCTCCATCTGCATTTTCCATAACTGATAGTTCTGGTTGTTAAACTTTTTGACCTTGAATTTGGAATCCTCCATTGCTCCCACTCAAATATGAGAGTCCTACCAATTTATAGAAAACCTCACTCTAATACCAATTGTTAGGGTTTCAAGCAGATCCGAAGCAAATATGAACTAACAATTATATGTAGATTTAAATACAAGAGATAAAGAAATAAAATAGGACATAGATAACACAGAGATTTAATGTGGTTCACCCAGAATGGGTTACATCCACCATACACAGCCGTCCAATCTTTCTTATTATCCAACAAAAACAATACATCAACCTTACAATGCCTTAAGCATGCCAGCCACTTATAACATGCATTTTTAGGGCAAAAATAAAGTCAGCCTTTTTAGGGTTTTATTACAATGTCGGTTTTCATCAACAAAAAAATACCCAATTTTTTTTTCTTGGTGGCTCTCACCCCCGAACCCCCACTTTTCTTGAGGGCTACAACTAATCAACAAAGTACATGCTGAGTGTATAGTACTTTGTTGATCAGTAACCACATTTCAACATTTTGCACTATGAGTCTTAGGTGAGCTCTTTTTTGGACTTCGTACTCATCCAGAAAATCTGCCCAAAAGTCTTCTAGATCAGGTACATGTTGAAAATTCTCCCTGAATGTAAGGTGTGTCATTGCAAATCTTTTAGTATCAAATTTAGTGCACCGAAAATACAACTGATATTTAAACCTTTTGAACTCTAACTCCACATTAAAAGCATCTAAGACACTGTTACAAATGTAATGTGTCAGTTCAATGGGAAAGGAAACCCCTGTTTGGTGTTCTTCCCCATATTTCTTATCTATATGAGTGATTTGCCTGCAAACTTAAATTAACACTTGCCTACCAAAGACATATCTTGGAAATTTGTAAGGTTCTCCTTCAAAACCCCCAACCCTCAAATAAGTGAACCTGGAGAACTGAATATAAAATCTAGCATATATATTTATAAACTACATAGCTTCCTGAGTTAATCTCTTATGAATATCTCCTTTCAACAAAATACCAACCTGCCAAGGAAAATATTATGAACCTTCAAATAATTGTCAGTGACCCTATGTTGCTGTAAATGTGGGTGATATTCATATATTCTAATATCATTCTGCCAGGTTTCATGATACAGACCTACCCATTGAGGAGTGCAGGCTAAACAATATATAAGGTAAGAATACATATGGAAATTTTTGTTCCCAAAGCAACTTAATCCCTCATGCATTCTTTCTGCAATTAACTTTGCCCAATCTATGTATCTCCTTTCGCCAAAGATGACCTGGATAAAGAAATACATCCAATCTTCCCAGTAAAAGGCTATCTGGTTTCCCCATATTCTATGTCATAAAATGACTATGTCCCTTACTTCTTGAATTAGATGCTCTCTGGTTAATGGGCTTGGTAATCTTGAACTCCCCTTTTGAAATTTCAATAACCAATTTCTTGCAATGACACTCCTATAACATGACTTCTTCTCAGAGAAAAGTCCTTGCGACTTGCACACCGTCCAGTCCTCATATTGCTCCTTCTCTCGTATTTTCATTACGATGGAAAGAACCTCCTGACTAACTGCAAGCAACACTTTATCATTTGCGTTTCTTATACACCTCTCTATAGGATCATATCTGCTCATACATTCCAAAACTAGTTCCGAACATGACACAGCTGGAGGAAATGCTGCAACTTCTACCAACCCACTATCTAAAATTTTCTACATCAAAGGGGAACTAGTAGACTTTCATAGCCTTTCATGGAATTCCTCTAAATCTACTGATGATAGAAAAGTATCTCCCATGTCAGGTAGGGAACTAACTAGCCAAGACTTCTGGTCTATTTGAGGTATTTTTGGTCGCATTTTTTATTTACAATCAAAAAATACACATCAGGAAGAACTGACTGAACTGATGGAAGTATTAAATAACACTTTCAATTTTTGAAAACCAACGAGAAAAGAGGAAGAACTTGTGCTCACCTTTCATCTAGGGCTAAGAATTCTCAGAGTCGAGAACAAGAAATGTCGCTTGCGCTAATATTCTACTTACCAAATTGGGAAAATAATGAAGGCAACTAACTTATATAAAATAATACAGATCTTAGGGATTGGCCTGATATATTGGTCACACAATTCATCATGATTTGAAAACTGCATACTCATATGTGCCAAATCATGCCGAAAAGATTAATTTCTGACAATTTATTAATAGCAAGTTTTTTCTCTTCCATATCCTTTACTTGAAATGATTGCTTGGACTAATTATTCTCAAGTACAGATTTTCATCATAATTTATTTTCTCAAGGTTCATCTTTTAAACTCAGAATATTCCCTATATGTCGACACTTGTTCACTTTATCTCCAAAGTCATCAATCCTCAAACTTTGAACCTTGAACCCTTTGAAAACGAGTTGAAATGTTCAAGTTCAAAACAACATTAGTGAAAAACACACAAATATGCAAAAGCTTACTCACTATACATCATGACTTACACAAGACTTGCTTTAACATATCAAACCTTGAACCTTGAACCCCTCTAAAGGTTCACGGTTCAAGTTCAATGAACTATGACCACCAAGACCTTTTAACACTTTACTTAAAACAAAACCACTCCACTACATACTGCACTTGAACTTGAACCTTGAACTCTAGAACATTTCAAGTGATAGGCTCAGTTCAAGAAAAATTGCAAAGGGGAAAAAAATGTTAAAGGATGCGAAATAGGCATAATGCAAGTGCAGACTAACATTGGCTCTGACTGGGGACTGGGACTTAGAAGGACCAAGACATGAACTCAAACTCTCTGGTTTCACAAACAAACTTATGGAAAGAAAGGACCAAAACACAACAAAACCAAACCACCGACTAACTAAACACAACAAAATTTTATATACAAGACTTACATGGGAGTCCTATTTACAATGGATATAATTTCAAATCCTATCCATTATAAGATAGGGGAAGAGCAGTACCATCTTGATATGCAAGTTTGAATGAATTTGGCCTCTTTACCTCATGAATCAAGAATGGTCCTTTCCAAAGCAATTCGAACTTCGTATGTGCTCCTTTTGGTTCCCTCCTTCTGTCCCAGGGCAATACCTAATCACCTAACATGAATTCCACGACCTGGCCCGCTTGTCAAATATCTTCTTAACCCTCATCTGATGCTCTGTTATCCGATCTACTAATTTATCTCTTTCTTCATCAATCTTCATCAAATGCATAATCCATTTTTCTAAAGAATCCTTAAAATAAGCGTCCTCAATGACAATCTGTAACTTAGTAGCTGCAAGTTCCAGAGGAAGTACTACCTGAGCCCCTACACCATAGACCGGTTCAAATGGTGACATTCCAATAGCCCTTTTTGGTGATGTACGATTAGCCCAAATAGCTTCATACAATTTTTTGTGCCAATCTTTAAAGTTTTTACTAACTAATTTCTTCATAATATTTATAAGGTTCTTATTGTTGGATTCCGCCTGACCATTTCCCTGAGGGTAATAATCAGAATAGTGAGCGAGGGATATTCTATGATCATAGCAGAATAATGAAATCTTAGCAAAAGAGAAATTAGTGGCATTATCGGCTACAATTTTAAGCAGAACTCTGAATCGAACTGAAATATTCTCCTTGAGAAAGTTACAAACAACCTCTGAAGATGTTTTTTGTACCGGAATGGCTTCCACCCATTTAGTAAAATAGTCTATAGCTATCAGTATATGTGTATGCCCTACACTTGAAGTAGGTGTCAAAGGACAAATAAAATCCAAACCCCATTGTTTGAAGGGTCCATCCACAATCACGGGTCTGAGTGGTAATGCTGCAAGTTGTGGCTTACTTGTGAACAATTTGCATTTCTCACACTTGGCTACCCATGCATACGCATCTTTGAACCTACCTGACCAATAATAACAATTCCTCAAAATTTTGTAAGCAGTTACCATTGATGAAAAATGGCTGCAACAGGCCTCATTATGGAAGGTTTTCAACAAAGACTCTTGGAGAGATTTATCTACATAGCGCAGGAAAGTTCTATCTAATCCCCTTTTATACAATACATCATTAAAAATGACGTATTTGGCAGCCTTTAATCTCAAGTTTCTCTTTTCTTTTGAAGAAAGATGCGTTGGGTAGTCTCCATTGGTCAAATAGTAGGAAACATCTGCAACCCCAGAATCCTAGAGTCTGACAAACAAGACTAGGGGAAATTCCTCCGTTACTTCCTCCTTACTCTCAATAATTAACTTGCACAAGCCTTGTCCTCTTACTAATTTTATGAGCTTTATATCTAAATTGAACTCTTGAATTTTTGACATGCAGGAGGCTCTTTTATTCATTCCTATATCTTGTTGTGTCAATATGCTCTTGACTGCAGAATGAGGCACATAAAGAATAGCATGGGAATGGAGAATATAGTACCTAAACTACTTTACGACCTTCACAACCACATATGCTTGTTTCTCCATTAGCGAATATTTCAATTCATGCTTTTTCAATGGTACACTCTTGAATGATATTGGGACTTCTTCATTACCCTCATTCTTTTGTAATAGAATTCCTGACATAGTGTGTTCTGAGGTGTAACAGTAAATAACAAAATCCTTCCTAAAATCAGGATTAACCAGAATAGGCACATGACGAATAGCATTCTTTATTGATTCGAACAGTTTATTCCCTTCCTCATTCCATTTAAAAGCTTGTTTTTTTGCTCATCAAATTCACAATATATCTGGTAGTCTCTACAAAATACGGGTTGAACCTCCTTAGAAAATTTATCTATTCGAAGAAGGAGCTAAGAACATTTTTATTTGATGGTAGACTTAGCTGTTGAATTTATTTTACCCTTTTAGGGTCTATTCTTACTCCTTCCTTAGAAAGAATATGGCCAAGCAACTTACCCTTTGTCATCCCAAACATTGAATTTTGGGGGTTTAAGGACACGCCATGCTCACGATATCTCTATAACACTTGTCTCATATCCCTCAGGTGATGTTTTCTTCTTTTTGAGAAAATGGTTAAGTCATCTAGGTACACAACAATTATATTATCCTTCAAATGACCGAAGGACAAATCCATAGCATGCTGAAAAGTTGCTCCTGTATTGATTAAACCAAATGGCATTCGGCTATAAGAAAATGTACCCCAGGGAGTAATAAAGGCAGTTTTATGTTGATCACTTTCCAAGAAACTGATCTAATTGTAACCCAAAAATCCAATGAGCATGGACATCATCTTAGAACCTGAAACAGTTTATAAAATGTGGTCCATGGCTGGTAATGGATAGTTATCTTTTAGGCTAGCTTGATTTAGATTTCTAAAATATACACAAATCCTTATTTCTCTATTTTTCTTCCTAACAGGAACAATGTTAGATATCCATGTAGAATGATGGATGGGGTATATAATCCTAGCCTTTAATATTTTATCTACCTCCTGAAATATGGCCTCTGCTACCTTAGGATTGAAACTTCTAAGCTTTTATTGAAAAGGACTTACTCCAGGTTTTAGAGGAATTTGATGCTGGAATTTTCCCCCTCTGAAATTATTTAGATCATCATAGCACCAAGCGAATACATCCTTGAACTCCAAGAGGATACTAATGAATCTCTTTTTTTTTTGCAGGCATACAACATTTTCCCAAATTGATATATTTAGGTTCATTTTCAGTACCGATGTTAATCCTTTCGTAACCTCCAACATCTTGAACTTCAGGGGATTTGTCACCTTTGTTTTTCTTGTAAGCATAATGACGATTGAACAAATGCTCTAATGAAACCAACCCTTTAGGGATCTTGTTACCTTTTAATTGCATAACTCCATCAGTCAACTCCTTGGCTTGTTCTAGTGAATTCCTTACACTCTACATCTGAACCTTTAAAATATGTAGCAGAAAATGCTTCTACACTTGGCATAAAATTATTAATTTGTTTGTCATTTTCAAATACTTGCCAGAATTCGGAGTTATCTGGGACACTAGGCCGATATACTAATTCTACTTTGTAAATATCATCAACAAATTCAGGATGTGGAATCAGTAAGGAGGCTGACACGACTAACGAATCTACTTTTGAATTCAGTTCTCTAAGAATAGCCTCAATGGATAATGCAACAAAATCTTCAATTTCGTTCCTAACTCTATTTTGATAGTGTTTCAACCTTTCATTTTTTACATTAAACAACCATCTAACCTATTTTACAATCAATTCAACATCTCCTTTAACTCGTAGGAGTTTCACTCCTATTCTCTTAGCTTTGGCTAAACCTAACAACAAAGCCTCATACTCATCCGTATTGTTGGTGTTTTTGAACTCCAATTTAAAAGAAAAAGGATTATGATTACCAGAAGGTGGAATTAACACTACCCCTGCACCTAAACTTGATGCAGCATAACTACCATCAAACTCCATTAACTACAATCTTTATTCTCCCTTAGGTCATGATGGATCTCCCACTACCTCATTATCGGACAAAATCATGTAGTTTCCAAACTGACATTTGTGATATAGAATTTGAGCTCTTAAATCCTCAAAAGGGAAAACAATGAATTTAGACTTTGGTTTAGGGTGGAAAATGACTCATTGTTTTCTAACTGGAATTGTAGCTTGAGACCAATCAATTTTAATTTCACCTCCTAAATCTCTACAGAAAGTATGACTTAGCAACATGTCATAGCTTTCTAGGATGTTAGGTATTAGAACAGTCAACTTAATTCTTTTATCCGGGTGGGAGGCAAGAACTACCTGAGCATCCTTAATTTTTCCTAACAAAGGTATCTGTTTTGAATCCATAGAGTAGCATCTGCCAAAAGTTTTCGTCAAGGACAACCCTAATGCTTTAGCTACTGCAGAAGGCATTATATTATCAAATGCACCTGAATCTATAATACAATTATTTAAATTATGACCGTTTATAAAAAATGATATGTAAAATGGTTCAGGTTTTGACTCAAGGGTAGACAAAGAATCATCTGTTTGGAGAGCAGTTATTTCAGGCATCTTTTCATGAACAACAGGGTGAACTGGTTCATCACTGTGTGAGGACAATGTGACATTTACTGACTCTTGTGCTCCATTAGCTTGTAGTACAATATTCTATTTTACAAACTGAACAAGCCTATCTAGCTCTTTGGGGTTTAGCTTAACGTAATGAACAGGTGTAATTTGAATTTGGGAGGATTTGCTAAACTCTACAATATCAAATGAAATTTCCTTTTCAACAGACCTTAACAATAGAAACTCTTGTAGTTTTTTATCATTGCTATGAAATTTTGAAACAATCTCCTTACCCTTGAAATTCATAATAGAAGATGAATAAGAACCCTGAGGTTTCACATTTTGTTGATTTCTTGTGAGCACAACACATGAAGGATCTTCTAAAGTAACCAAAATATCATCTTCTCTTTCTAAATCTAATTCATACTCTAGGAAGTGGATTTCAGAGTCGCAGGGTTTCTTTAAAGATTCTTCCTCACTCCATTCACTTGGGATATCTTTAGAATTCATCAATTGTGCATAACACACCATCAGGACAAGAACTACCATCATGTTCATCTGTGAGATCAAAAACACACATACTCCCTTTAGGTGGCGGTGCCTCTATTGCCAATCTTTGCTGAGCAGGGGGTAATTGTAGAGACTTGTTTCCAAAGCCCAAAGACTGATTTGTATTTCTCCTAGGTATGTCTTTATAGGGAGATGGGTATGATGTACTAGCTTTAGGTAATTGTCTTTTAAGAGTAATCACATCATTCATCAATCTCTGGATCGCAGGGTTAGAAGAACTAGAAGGTTGGGCAATGGGTGTCTGTACTTCTCTTTTCCACTTACCTGCCATGATTAGATCATCTTCCAACTCAACGATAAGTGTTTTGGCAACACTTAAATTTGCAACTCTTTGCCTGTGAGTCAGGAAACCTATTTTTGAAGGCATGGAATTAATAAAAAAACATTTCAGGTTATCATCTGAGGGTTTTTGATTGACTGGAATTTTATGCACAATCTTATCACATTTTGATACAAATTCCCTCATAGACTCTAGGATCTCTTTCTTTAATTGGGACAATTGAGCCAAGAGAGAGTGTTCATCTTCAACTACTTTTAATCTTGCCTCAAACCTTGTTTTTAAATACTACAAATTTGTTATCACAATATTTGGCAAGTGATAGAACCAAACTATTGCTATTCCAGTCAGTGTCTGAATAAACAATCCTACAACAACATCCTCATATTGAACAACTATTATCCCACAAGCCACATTCAATGCATTCAGGTGCTCATCGACAATGATTTTCCCATTCCCACTGAATTTTGGCAAGTGATCTCTAGTACCTTTGGGTAAGGGATTCAAATTTAATCGTGTTCAATGGACCTACAACGGGCCCCCAAGGGTTATTTACTACCATTGGAAAGATGATATTGAGTGGAGTCGGGTTAATTATATTTGGTAAAGAAATACCATGCAAGGTCAGAGCTTGACAAACTGAGGACATAGGAGATGATGGGGATGGGGAAGGAGGCCTACTTCTTGCTCATCTTTGAGGTGATAAAGTGGGTTGTGTTAGGTCCCGGAGACAACTGAGAGGGGGGGTGAATCAGTCGTCTAATAAATTCAAACCAAAAACAACTTAACCAACTTAATGCTTAATATCAGTAAACCAGTTAAGTATGCTGGTAGATAGTGTTAATAGTTAATTGCTATACCAGTAAATTTTAATGCATGAAACATAAATATAAAGTCATCCACAACACATAACACCAATATTTGTATGTGGAAACCCTGTAAGGGGAAAAACCACGGTGGGAAACCTTACCCACAATCAGATGATACTACTGCAGATAGTAAGTATACATAAATGGGGTCTATACATGCAGAAAGGCCAACAGCCTAGAGCTCACTGCTCAATCACAAAAAGGGAGTCATAGTGACTACAGTTGGATGGTTAAATCCAATAAGAATATACTATACAAAATAACATCTTCATATGCTGGATTCAATACCGGTGTAATGTTGATATGCTTTCACAAAAACCTAGCTTCACCTTCAAATGATGTTTTCATGTATAGCTCTGCTTAATCTCACATATACCTTCACATAATCCTTTTTCGCATTCCACATTCGATCTTACAAATAAGATCTTACATTTATACCATAACCTAAGACCAATTTTAGTAGGTCGGCTCTACAAGATATTACAATAAAAACATTTTACAAACAATATAATATCCAATGCAATAACCAATTAAACATGTTGGCTTAATGCATTTACAACAATAATTAATCATCTCCATAGCGTGCCATGCTGATTTGGAAAAGATAAACTTGTTGGTGTAACCCTAGGTAACCCTGGACCTATTTGTCGGTAAAATCAAATATGTAAATATGAATATACCAATGATTAATTATTCAAAACAAAGTGTCCACACGATGTCTTCAACATTACTAGGTGTCTTCCACATAATTCCGAGTGTCAGTGATCATTATATCCTATCGGTGAACCATATACCAGTAACTGTGCAATAGTTACTTGCTTGCCGGTGAATGCTGCTGGATCTCCAAAGTGCTAGTGTTTTAGTAGTTGTTGACATCAATGACAAAACCATACCAAAATACCAACAATCTCCCCCTTTGGAATTGATGGCAACACAAGATGAAAAAACCATCAAAATGCCAAAATAGAATTGCCAAATACTAACAACCAACAATCTCTCCTAAAAAACAATCTCTCCCCCTGGGAGAAACATGTGTTATCCAAAGTTTTTCAATACCAATCTCTCCTTAAAAGATAATGTGCTTTTCCATAGATATCTCTCCCCCTTTAACATCAAATGTCAAAGTTACAAAAATCAAGTTCATATACAAAATACCAATCAATTCAATATACTAACTACTCCCCCTAAGAAGTAGCTTCCTCATCAAAGACCAGAGTAAAAGATTTATTTGTACATTTTGTCGGTTGATGAAAATCATCAACTATCTAAGTCTCTACTGGTGGTGGTATGACTCCAAGCTGATCTCTGAGATATTCAAAAGTCTCCTTAGGCAAAGGTTTTGTGAAAATATCTGCAAGTTGTTCTTTAGTATTCACATAAATCAGTTTTTTTTACTACTTATCAAATTGCCACTAGTTTTTATATTCAAAGTCATACTATATATTCTAGTCGGTTAGCATTACCAAATCATGCAGTCGATACACACAGAGAAGTTGGTATGAACAATCTAGTCGGTTACAAAAGAAAGTAGTCATAGAACGCTGTATTCACCAAGCTGTTTATCGGGTATCTTTTTATGGCTACCGAGCAGTAAAGTTAACACACCAAGTTGATATTCACCGAGTGAAACGTGTTACCAAATACATTGAACCTGGACATGCACATGAAAACGTGTTACAAGATCGAGGCACATCTAACCATTATTAAATTGGAAATTGCACTAGAAGATTGTGTATGATTGCAAGGTCAATCTAACCAATGAAATATTTTGTTTAGTTATTCATTCAAGGAATCTTGTTTGTAAGATCAAAGCAATGAATTAGATCACCATTTTAAGAGATCTATATATACAACATGGGAAGAGGAAAAAAAGAGTATGTATAAAGGAAGACTGTTACAAAGACATGGAGAGGTCACCGAGAAGGTTATCAGAGAACAGTCAAAGAACAGAGTAAACAGAAGGGTTTACCAAGTTACAATATGGGTTACCGAGGTATGCTATAAGCAAGGTAATCTTATTCTGAGAACATAGAATCTTCTATAACATTTCAGATGTAAAGTTGCAGATATTTGTAATGATTTTATTCTAATATTGTGAAGTTGAAAGAGAAAACTTTAACAGGGTAAAAGACTCTAACCAAGTCTATAGATTGTAAATCCTCTAACCAGGTGCAACATTCAAATTAATGTTGTAAAATCCTTTAGCAAGGTAGATCTAATAGATCTTGTTACTCCTAACAGGGTAAGCTATCAGAAATAGCTAAATGTAGCTCTAACCGAGAAATCTTTATTATTGTAGTAGTGAAGTTGTGGGTGCCATCCCCACCACAGTTTTTCTCTCTAACCAAGAGTTTCTGCGTAACCAAAATATATGTGTTATGGAGTGAATCATGTATGATTGTTATCTATTTGTTTTAACTCTATTTTATGTTACCTCACTATTATGTTTATGCATAACAGTAAGGTTATTATTAAAGAAAAGTTTTGGAGTATTGATTCACCCCTCCCCTCTCAGTACATTAGCTTTCCAAATTGGGCCTAACAATTGGTATCAGAGCTTGAATCTTGAAAAAGGGTTTAACTACCTAAAGAGAAAGATCTTATCAATGGAAGGCTATAAACAATCTTGGAGGATTGTGTATCTACAAGAAGAGCCGGATCATGCAAATCAAGTGATTGTAGACATGCAAAGGCAAATGCAAAAATCTCTGAAAGTAAGAAGAAGATTATTTGATGACTTGCAGGATTCTCAAGAGTTATTGGAACAAATCGAGACATCATCCAAGAATAGTATATCTGAAGAGACTAAAGAAATGATTGGAATGTTGAAAGAAAAGAACAAAGCATTGGCTGATCAACTAAAAGCAATGAAAAGAGAACATGAACATTTCAGTCTACAGATGACTGAAAATCTAGATACATTAAGGATAGCTGAGGATAAAGCAAGAGATCTATAAAGAGAGAAACAACAACTTGAAGTCTTAGTATTTGATAAGAATGATTAAATCATAAGGCTAACTGGTATTCAACAAAATATGACCGATCAACTAGGTTATGCACGTCATGAAGCAATTCTAAAGAATGATGAAAATCAAGCATTGAAACTTGAAGTATCAAGGTTGACTGGTGAACATGAAACACATAAGAAATCCAAAGAAGAATTGAAGAAGAGTTATGAAGCATCAAAGATGTTGGATGAGCAACTGAATACAAGAAGACCCAACAAAGATGCAGGACTTAGTTACAAAGGAAAAGAATCAACCGAGAAAGGAATTCATACTATTGAGAGAGGAGAATCATCAAAGCAAGTTGGAAATAGGAATAACATCAAAAGGAAGAAGCCTATTTGCTACTATTGTGGAAATCAAGGTCATACTGCCAACATATGCCAGATTAGAAAAGGTAGGCAACCGAATATCACTAAGTCCAATGGATATTGTTACAATTGCAATAAATATGGTCACACATCTAATCAATGTAGGACAAAGTTTGTTAACAACTATCAAAAGGCAAAATTCAAAGGGTTTTGTAGAAACTGTAATAGATATGGACATAATATCGAGAAGTGCTGGTCTAAGCAAAAGAACTATATGTGGTATCCACACTGAGCAAACACTAGAGGTTACCGAACTCACACAGATCCTTACCGACAACATGCAGCAGTACCCTGGGATTACAATACAAGGATATGGTGCGAATGTTGTAGAAGATATGGACATATTAGTGCCAACTATTTTATAAGGTTTGGAATGAACAACTGAAGATCATGGAGAAATCCTAGTATGGCATGTTTTCATTGTCACAAAGTTGGACATTTAGCTGGAGATTGCAGAGATCAACCTAGAAGAGACACTGAAGAGATAAAAGAAAAATTCAAGATGATTTGGAAAAAGAAGGAAATCATGTCAAATGAAGAAAGCACCTTACCTACCGAGTTAGGTGCACCTATTTCAAGTTAGTCAGAAAAGGTATGAAGGGACTGCATTCTCTAAAGGTTAAATCATAACAGTTCCTATTCTATTATGTACAAAATTCAAAATCTGCATAGTTAAGATGCAAATATTCAGTTTGAAATTCTATCAAATGTACTTTACAGGAAACCTATCAAGTCGGTGTATATAGGAAGCATGTCAAGTCAGTTAATGAAGGAAATTTGGTCACTCAGTTAAAATGAAAAAAGGAGTAAATCGGTAAAAGGTGAACCGAGTGCATTTAATGTTTTGACCTAACTTGCACGGAGCCTTATAAGGTATTTTTGAGTACTTAAAGGTATTTTTGCGGTCATTTTCATTCACCAAGTTTTCAAGAGAGTAGAGCAGAGCGAATCAAGGTGATCAAACTTCATGCAGAGCGAATTTCAAGGTATTTACATCAAATCTATTCACACTGTTAAGTTGGTTTCTGATGTAGTCAAATTGCTATTATCTACCCCAAGTGTGAAGTGTCAATTGTTTGTAAACCCTAAGGATAGTTTGCTAAATTTTACCTGAAACCTACAATGGTGCCCAAGATCCAAGATCCCGTAGTTGTGAAAAATGTGGAGAAGCCCTTGCTGAAATATTCTTTGACTCCCAAAGTTGCCTCTAAACCGGATGACAAAATTGCATTTTCACTCATCCCAGATCGAGTCTTGTTAGTTGAAGATGTTAGATTCTTCACCAAATGTCGTGTTGAGGAACTCGGTCATGTTGAGATTAGTGATACATATGATGAACTTTGTACTGATGGCAAAATGGATAGCAAATTCGAGCATATCAAAATCAAGGGATTAACTGAAGCCCTAGCCTATCCTTGTGTGTTCAAACCCCAGTGAGTTAAGTTTGTCTTGAGTAGAGTACATGATGATTTTATGTGGCTAGAGGAGCAACCATTCAAAATCACTAAGGAAATCATTCATGCGATCACCGGGTATCCTATCTATGATCATGCACGAGCACAGAAAATGATATCACAGAAGGAGCTAATCAGTCTAACTGGAGTAGATTCTGATTACCGAGGACTAAAATTGAACAATGTCACTGATGCAGAACTCAAGTTTGCAATTAGAGTAATTGGTTACTGTTTCTTCCAATCTACAAGGGAAAATAGTGTACCATGTGCCACAGTTTACTTGGCCTACAAAATAGTGAAGAAGGGAATGAAAGTAGATTTATGTGAAGTGCTACTGAAGAACTTGTTTGAGAACCTAAACACAATAAGGAAGCCGAAGAAGAAGAAGTCGGCAAATACACTGAAGTTTGGTTCACTTCTTATATGCATGTTCTTCTACTTTGAGAAGTTCTTTCCCTCAATTGGTAAAGTAGTTTGGGAGCTACACTGACCTATCACCCATCAAATCAATGATTTTATCAAGAAACTGGGAGATAACTTTAATGATATTATGGATGACTATTTTTGCAAATTTCAAGAGAAGATGCACAATAGGTACAAGATTCCACCACAGCTGGTAGAAAAATATAAGGATGATATATGTTTTGAGGTAGACACCGATTATTGTTAAATGAATGTTGTTGAACCAAGGACTCAATCTTTGCCACCAATGGGTTATGAGATTGACTATGATATAACACAATAGCAAATTGATGCCTATCTATCATTGCCAAGGCATGCTACCAAACTAAGATATGGAACATATGAAGAGGTGAAGGAAAAAGTAAAAATGAGCATTGTAGTACCTAAGGCTACAAGAAAAGCTACAAAAATGATAAAGGTTTTATCTGAGAAATTTGGAGAAGAATCCTCCTCTACACCTATCAAAGGCACTCTTGCCATTACCAAAGAGGAATCAAAAGCTCAAGAGGAAGCAATAACATTAAGTATCGAGTTGCCTAAGGGTAAAGTTTTGAAAAGAAAGAAACAGGACATTTCAAAGGTCCTACCAACACCACCAACAAAGAGACCTAACACTAGAGCATCAGTTGCATCACCAAGTAAGAAACAAAAGAGTGTTATTGTACCCAAGGTAACCAAGACCTATAAGAAATCTACTCAGAGACTCATTTTGGCAAAAGAGTCTAGTGATATAGAATCTGATGATGCGAACAAATTTTAGATTGTAAAAAGAAAAAAGGTAAATATTCATAGTGTTGAAAATTTTTGTGCCAATCTTAAAGAATATGGTGGATTTGTAGGATTTAGATATGTTAAGTATGAGACTAGGAATAATGATGAGAAGCGACAAATTGAAGAAGCTATCATCTGCACACTTCTAAAGTTTCGGCTAGCTCCATTAGAACTAGTAAAGTCACTTTCGAGTGAATTATACTTACATATTGATAACAGATGGAAATATGCAATAGACTCAGAGAGACAAATAAGAGAAAGAAGTCTAGTCCATCTATTCCCTGATATGTCTATAGCAGAAATCAAGGAGCATTTGACAACATACAATTCTAAATTTCTTGTCAAACAAAGAGCCTTAAAATTGATGAATGAGCTATACATTGATGTGGAAAATGAGACAAAAGCCAAGTGGCAGGAAATCTTCAAACTAAAGGATGTCAGTGAACAATCTCAAGTTGAAATTGTTGATGTCACCGAGCAAGATCCTGATGTCACCAAGAAAGGTCCTGATGCTACCAAGCAAGACTCGACTGACACTATTCAAATTGATGAAGATGTTATGGATGAAGAAGCACCGGAGCAAGAAATGATTGAAGGCACTACGTATGCAAAACTTGTATCTAGTGAATCTGTTTTAGAACAAGTTCAGCCTTATCCACTAGTGAAGCCACCTATTTCAACTGAAGCTCCTAATGACATAGATCGAGGCACCGAAGGTCACAAGTCTAAAGAAACAAAAGATACAACCAAAGATCAGACGTCTCAAGCACCGTCAAGCACTATAAATGTTACAGCTGAGACCCCTAGCACCAAGACACCCAAGGACACTACAACAGCTACAGGAACCGACCAAAGTGTTGCATCTACCGAGCAACCTACCGAGGATTAGCAAGCCTCACAAGCACATGTCTTAGTGCAACCTACCAAAGGAAAAGAGAAGAAGGTGAGAAAGCATAGTTTCAAAATTGATTTGACTAAACTGATAGTGTTGCCCAATGTGGATATCTCAAAATTAAAAGGGCAAGTACTTATTGATTTCGGTGAACTATGCAAAGCAAAGGCCGAACAAGAAAAATAATTGGCTATTCAAAAGAAGAATAAAGTACTTCAGAAGGTAAAGACACTACTAACATAAATGCTACCTTCAACAACAGTGTCAACCGATGCAGCCATCCACATTCAACTGGATGAACTCCTTACTCAAATAGAAACATCTAGAGTTGATGCATCTGAGTACTTAAGCAAGCTAAAAGATAAAGAGCTTATAGCAAAAATGATTGAAGAGGTACAAAAAGCTCTAGCTATAGGAAAAGTAAAGCTTGTCAAATTCATTACTAAGTTGTCCCCTCAACTCAAGCATATTCTTTATTTATTTTAGAAACTTTATACATTTTCCTTATTCATTAAAGATATCAAGAATAAAACTGATGCAATTGAGAAAGAGATCACTGATCTCTCAACTAAGTTGACCACTGAGCCTAATTCAGTTTAGAATTTTTATACCAAGCTTCAACAGCTCATGGCTCAACAGTTAGAACTCAGGAATGAAGAACATAAAATCAAGATGGATATAATGACCCTTCAAACATTATTCCTTCCTCATCTCTCATCAGTACAGGAACAGATCAACAGAGCTACACGCCTATCAACTACACAAGAGGGAAGCACTCTTGATGGCTTAATATCACTAATAGCTGATATTCAAGCACAAAATTCATTAATGAAAAGTGTAAATGATTCACTCTCAGTCGCCCTCACTGATGCTTGGAACAAGTATAAATCTATTTTTGATTAGTTACCACCCCCAGATGGAAATTAAATTTCTAATGTTTGTCAAAAAGGGGGAGTAATACTATAATACTACATAGGGGGAGTAATACCAGACAAAGGGGGAGTAATACTATATTTGGAGAGTGACACAGTTTTTGTAACACAGTTTTGAGTATTGTATACAAGGGGAGTATACCGAGTAGAATATACAGAGCAATCAGAGCACACAAGCACAGAATGGAACTGAGCATGCAAAATTTGAGTTATGTACAGAATAATGATAAGAGGAGTATATCTGCATATACTATTTCATTGACTATTGTATAGATTGTCAAGTGTAGTCATTTTGCAAAGTATATAGATTTTTGAGTTATGACTTTGAAAGTAGTTTTTGTCAAACATCTCAACTAATGTCAAAAGGGAAGATTGTTACTACTTATCAAATTGCCATTAGTTTTTATATTCAAAGTCATACTATATATTCTAGTTGGTTAGCATTACCAAATCATGCAGTCAGTACACACAAAGAAGTCGGTATGAACAATCTAGTTGGTTACAAAAGAAAGCAGTCACAGAACGCAGTATTCACTGAGTTGTTTACTAAGTATCTTTTTATGACCACCAAGCAGTAAAGTTAACACACCGAGTTGATATTCACCAAGTGAAACGTGTTACCAGATACATTGAACCTAGACATGCACATGAAAATGTGTTACAAGATCAAGGCACATCTAACCGTTATTACATTGGAAATTGCACTAGAAGATTGTGTATGATTGCAAGGTCAATCTAACCAATGAAATATTTTGTTTAGTTATTCATTCGAGGAATCTTGTTTGTAAGATCGAAGTAATGAATTAGATCACCATTTTAAGAGATCTATATATACAGCATGGGAGGAGGAAAAAAAGAGTATGTATAAAGGAAGACTATTACAAAGACACAGAGAGGTCACCGAGAAGGTTATCAGAGAACAGTCGAAGAACAGAGTAAACAAAAGGGTTTACTGAGTTACAATATGGGTTACCGAGGTATGCTATAAGCAAGGTAATCTTATTCTAAGCACATAGAATTTGCTATAACATTTCAGATGTAAAGTTGCAGATATTTGTAATGATTTTATTGTAATATTGTGAAGTTGAAAGAGAAACCTTTAACAGGGTAAAAGACTATAACCAAGTCTATAAATTGTAAATCCTCTAACCAGGTGCAACATTCAGATTAATATTGTAAAATCCTTTAGTAAGGTAGATCTAACAGATCTTGTTACTCCTAACAGGGTAAGCTATCAGAAATAGCTAAATGTAGCTCTAACTGAACAATCTTTATTATTGTAGTAGTGAAGTTGTGGGTGCCATCCCCACCACAATTTTTCTCTCTAACCAAGAGTTTCTGCGTAACCAAAATATATGTGTTATGGAGTGAATCATGTATGATTGTTATTTGTTTGTTTTAACTTTATTTTATGTTACCACACCATTCTGTTTATGCATAACAGTAAGGTTATTATTAAAGAAAAGTTTTGGAGTACTGATTCACCCCTCCCCTCTCAGTACATTAGCTTTCCATATTGGGCCTAACAGTTTTATCTCCTTTTCTTCAACTTTTTCCCTTATAAAATTCAGTTTGATAGAAACATGTTTTGTTTTAGAATGTAATACCAGATTCTCAGATATATCAATTGCTGCAGTGTTATCACGATATATAGCAATAGGTTCCTTGCATTTTACCTTTATGTCTTTCAACATTTCCTTAAGCCATAGTACTTGTGTATAGTTAGTTGCTACTGCAACATATTCTGATTCTGCTGTTGATAAAGATGTACAACTCTGTTTCTTACTCAACCAAGAAACTAATCTTTTTTCCAAGAAAGAATGCTCTGCCAGTGGTGCTTTTTTTATCATGCACATCTCCTACCCAATTTGCATCTGTGTATGCACATAGATCAATTTTTTTTATCTAGGATACCATAATCCAAGATTTGCAGTGCCTTGTAAGTATCGTAAAATCCTTTTTACTGCTGATTCATGATTTTCTCTAGGATTAATTTGAAATCTAGAAACAATGCATACTGCATTCATAATATCAGGCCTGGTTTGTGTCAAATACAGTAAACCTCCTATCATAGATTTGTATCTAGTTGGATTAATAGGTGTAGATTCATCCCTTTGAGATAATTTTTCATTTGTAGTCATAGGCGTGCTTACCAGTTTAGAGTTCTCTATCCCAAATTTCTTTAGTAACTCTTTTAAGTACTTGGATTGACTCAAAAATATACCTTTGTCAATCTGTAAAATCTGCAATCCTAAAAAGAAATTTATTTCTCCAATCATAGACATTTCAAATTCTTGCTGCATTTTAATAGAGAATTCTTTACATAATCCATCTTCTCCTCCAAAGATTATATCATTAACAAATACTTCTATAATCAAGATGTCATCATTAGTTATTTTATAATATAAATTGCTGTTTGCATTTCCTTTAGTAAAACCAATATTTAAAAGATACTTATCCAACCTTGCATACCAAGCTCTTGGGGCTTGTTTCAGTCCATACAAAGCTTTTCTTAACCTGCAAACCATATCATTGTCATCTGTCAAAGAAAATCCATTAGGTTGTTCAATGTATACTTCCTCTTCAAGATCTTCATTCAAGAATGCACATTTAATATCCATTTGATAAACTTTGTAGTTCTTGTGAGCTGCAAAAGCCAAGAATAATCTGACTGCCTCAATTCTAGCTACCGGTGCAAAGGTTTCATTTTAATCAACTCCTTCTTTCTGAGAATATCCCTTACACACTAGTCTTGCTTTATTTCTGACAACCTTACCATCTTCATTAAGTTTGTTTCTAAATACCCATTTGGTTCCAATTACATTTTTATCTTTAGGCTGGGGAACTAATGTGCAAGTATTATTTTTCTCAATTTGTTCTAATTCCTCTTCCATAGCTTTAATACAAAATTTATCTTCACATGCCTCATTAACAGATGATGGTTCAATTTGAGAAATAAGACATACCTCTTCATTTTCCAATTTTCCTCTTGTCATAACTCCTTTAAATTTATTTCCAATTATCTGATCTTTAGAATGATTCAATCTTACATACTGGGGTGTCTTAGCTTGTTGTTGCTCTTCAATTACTATGGAATTCTCTGATGGTACCGGGGTAATTGGATCTTCATTCTGTACCGGTGGATTTAGTGTAGGTTAATTTGTCACAATTTATGTTGTCGGTTCAGAGTCTATATACCTTGAAGTTCCTCTGAATTGTTCATCAATCTTTACATTTGTACCTCAACAATTTTCTGCAATCTCTTGTTCATGTATATGCCTTTCTCTTAGATGAATAACCAAGAAATATTCCTTCATCACTTCTAGGATCAAATTTGCCAATATACTCATCTCTTCTAATATAACATTTACTTCCAAAAATTCTAAAATACTTAAGAGTAGGAGTATTACCAAACCATAGTTCATGAGGGGTCTTACCAGTTTCACCTTTGATGTGAACTTTGTTGAATGTATAGACCGTTGTGCTGACTACTTCTCTCCAATACACATGTGGTAAATTTGCTTCTGATAACATACTTCTTGCTGCATCCAAGATAGTTTTGTTTTTCCTTTCAACAACTCCATTCTGTTGTGGTGTCTGAGGTGCTAATAGTTGTCTTTTGATTCCATTCACTTCATAGAATGTATTAAAGTCCTTAGATGTGAATTCTCCTCCTTGATCTGATCTTAAACATTTGATTTTCTTACTAGTTTCATTTTCAACCACTGCTTTCAACAGCTTGAACTTTCCAAGTGCTTATGATTTTTCTTTGAGAAAAGTAACCCAACACATTCTAGAATAATCATCAATAATTAGAATAAAATATCTATCACCTTGTAAGCTTTTAGTTCTAGCTGGACCACATAAATCAGTGTGAATCAAATCAATAGCATTATTGGATTTTCCTGGAATACTTTTGAAACTAGCTCTAACTTGTTTTCCAAATTGACATTCCTTACAAATTGTATTATGAGGTTTGACAATTTTAGGTAGATTTCTAACTGCCTTAGAAGTATTGATCTTTACCATGCAATCAAAGTTCACATGACAGAGTCTCTTATGCCATAACCAACTTTCATCTATATATGCAATCAAGCATGTCTTTTCACTATTATTCAAATGAAAGATATTACCTCTAGTCTGATTACCGGTTGCAATTTCTAAACCAGTTTTGTTCATGATTTTGCATTTTGCATTTTTAAATTGTAACTGAAATCCTTTCTCAACCAATTAACCAGCACTTAAAATATTATGCTTTAATCCTTCAACATAGAAGACATTGTCAGTGTTATGCTTACCATCAAGAGATATTATACCCTTACCTTTGATTGAATAGGCTTTGTCATCTCCAAATCTTACTAAACCTCCACTGTATTCTTGAAAGTTCAAGAATTTACCTTTGTCTCCTGTCATATGATGTGAGCATCCTGAGTCAATTATCCATTCATCCTTTACTTCAACTTTAGCTGCTAGGGCTTGTTCTACTGGTTGAGCACTAGGTGCTGGTTGATTTTCTGTTAGAGCAACAAAAACCCATCCATTGTCTATTGGATCCTCATCAGAATCATTTGTCACACCTTCATCAGCAATGTAACAAGATTTGTCTTTGTTCTTCTTAAATTTGTATTTCTGATATTCAGGATTAGGCTTGTATGTTCTTCTAGCTTCTTCTCTTAGTCTAGCATGTCTATTAGGGCATCTCGAAGCCATATGACCAATCTTATTGTAGTTAAAACATTTAAAGGGTGCTTTACCTTCATACTTACTTCCAACTAGACCTTTAGGAATTTTCCTTGCAAATAGTGCTTCAAGTTCTTCAAGTTCTTCATTCTCCTTCCTAGTTTCTTCAAGTTCTCTTGCATAAAAGGCTTTCCAATCTGATTTATCAAATGATGGAGCAGATGATGTTGATGCTTTAAAGGCCAAATCTATCTTTATAGTAGCAACAAGACCAAATTCCTCAATTTCAAAAGCTGAAAGTTTTCCAATCAATGTATCCCTAGTTACTGATGTATTAGGTATTGTTCTCAACTCATTTATAGCAGTAACCTTCATTTTATATGCCGGTGGCAATCCTCTTAAAAATTTTGAAACAATTTCATCCTCACTTAAGGTTTCTCCACAACATTTAATACCCAAAACAATTTCATTTACTCTTTCCATAAAAGTAGAAATCCTTTCATCTTCTTCTATTTTTAGATGTTCATACCTGACTCAGAAGCTCTCAAGTTTTGCAATTTTGACTGAGGAATCTCCTTCATTCAATGTTTCCAAATGATCCCAAATAGCTTTAGCAGTAGACCTATCTGATAATCTCATGATTTGTTGATCTGATAATGCGCTCAAAAGTGCTTCTCTTGCTTTGCAATCATTCTCCTCATCTTTAGCTAAGGTAGTTGGACTAGTCTGACCAGCTACAACATCAGTATAATCATTCTTTGTAACTTCCTAGATGTCTTTATCAATGCAATTTAGATGTGTCTCCATCCTGATCTTCCATATTCCATAGTTGGTTCCATAAAGTTTAGGACTATCCTTCCTGAAATAATTAGTAGTCATTGGATCTTCTCAAGTTGTTAAACTTCTGCAAAAGAGGACTACGCTCTGATACCAATTGTTAGGTCCTAGAGACAACTGAGATGGGGGGGGGTGAATCAGTTGTCTAATAAATTCAAACCAAAAACAACTTAACCAACTTAATGCTTAATACCGGTAAACCAGTTAAGTATGCCAGTAGACAGTGTTAACAGTTAATTGCTATACTAGTAAAGATTAATGCATGAAACATAAACATAAAGTCATCCACAACACATAACACCAATATTTGTATGTGGAAACCCTATAAGGGGAAAAACCATGGTGGAAAACCTTACCCACAATCAGATGATACTACTGCAGATAGTAAGTGTACATAAATGGGGTCTGCACATGCAGAAAGGCCAACAGCCTAGAGCTCACTGCTCAATCACAAAAAGGGAGTCACACTGAATACAGTTGGATGGTTAAATCCAATAAGAATGTACTACACAAAATAGCATCTTCATATGTTGGATTCAA
This sequence comes from Cryptomeria japonica, assembly GCF_030272615.1. NCBI lineage: Eukaryota > Viridiplantae > Streptophyta > Pinopsida > Cupressales > Cupressaceae > Cryptomeria > Cryptomeria japonica. Next base: position 269,585,829 of record NC_081405.1, read on the forward strand.
TACCGGTGTAATGCTGATATGCTTTCACAAAAACCTAGCTTCACCTTCAAATGATGTCTTCGTGTATAGCTCTGCTTAATCTTGCATATACCTTCACATAATCCTTTTTCACATTCCACATTCAATCTTACAAATAAGATCTTACATTTAAACCATAACTTAAGACCAATTTTAGTAGGTCGGCTTAATGCATTTACAACAATAATTAATCATCTCCATAGCGTGCCATGCTGATCTGGAAAATATAAACCTGCTGGTGTAACCCTAGGTAACCCTGGACATATTTGCCGGTAAAAGAAAATATGCAAATATGAATATACCAATAATTAATTCTTCAAAACAAAGTGCCCACATGATGTCTTTGACATTACCAGGTGTCTTCCACATAATTCTGAGTGTCGATGATCATTATATCCTACCGGTGAACCATATACCAGTAACTGTGCAATAGTTACTTGCTTGCCGGTGAATGTTGTTGGATCTCCAAAGTGCTAGTGTTTTAGTAGGTGTTGACATCAATGACAAAACCATACCAAAATACCAACAGGTTGAAAAATGAGGTTCTGTAACTCTTGAAAAACAGAATCAACTATCCCCTCCTTTCTTTGGGACCTAGTATATCTCTTTGAGTCCAGTCTTGCAACTAGGCAACTAGTCTTATGATCTAAATCCCAAGCAAAGTTGCCAAAAATCTATTGGTTAATAGATTTGTCCCTTTCTTGTAATTGCAATATTTATTTTCTCTAAATAATAATATGACTTTTGTATACCTCTTAATGAAAGCACACAAATAAACCAATAGTTGGATGAACTAATAAAAATCCATCCTCTTCATTGGAGGGAAACTCCTCATATTATTTGCAATGAATTCTACATAGAACATCTTGAAATGAAGACGCTTTTAACCAGAAAGCGTTGAAAGGCTTTATCATTCATCTATCAAAACAAAAGAATGCCATAATATAAAACATAGAGAAAAGTCTGAATATTAAATAAGAGCTCATAGAATTTGTTTTTGAGCATAAGTTCATTTCATAAATTCAGTGCAAATCAGGTTCAATGCAGTATTGATTCTGATCGATACTCTCTCATGCCTCATAGGGCAAGGGGGATCATCACAACTCAATCCACAATGAATGTTCTAACAAATATACATAACAATCAATTCAATAAAACATAGAATTGACTGATAAGAGTGATGATATCATGCACTTAATAGAATTTCCAAAGAAAGATTGCCAATCTTTAAACACACAGACTCAAAGACTACACACCATAATCATTTTCATTCATAAATCAATCAATCCCATTCCAAGGAATTCAAAACATAAACAGATATTGTTTGATGCTCGAAAAATCATAGTTTTTCAAACCTTTCTAGATTCTTCAAAACATTGTTATATAGCCACAACCCGGCCAACAGTTATAACGGGAAACACAAAAATGCAAGAATTTCCGGCCTGGAAATTTAGTGAAACCAGTATCAAAATAAAATTGTTTTTGTAAGTAACAAGTGAAAAAGGATTTATCATCAATGAAAAATATCACTATGCAGTTTTGATAACTGCTTCTTTCTTACAATTTGCATGGGCATTGGTGAAGTGTTGAATGATTGTATTATGAGGTAATCCCACGTGTGTCATACGTTGCTTCTAGACCTCTTTTTCCCTATGAACTTGTGCGACTTTGTCGAAGTGACTATCCCGATGTTGGATGCATAAAAATAAGAGTGATTCGATCTCAACAATCACACTTAAGTCATCTAGAACCAAACCCTTAGCCTCTTTCACATAATTTAATTTGCTTGTGAATGATCCTATTATAACCTTAATCATTTCAAGGGTTCTTCCATCATATTTCAGGCATTTAATCCCAATACACACGAGCTCATTTCTAATGGAAGTAACTAATTTTGCGAGTTGATTTATCAATTTCGCGAAGTCTTTATAAGCCTGTTTTATCAAAGAACTTCACCATTCAATGTTCCTCTGGCACACATACAAAATGTTGTCATCTAGACCTACCATAGGTCTTTCCACAAGAAACTTCATTACCCCATAATTCTGCACTTCTCGTATCTGTGCAACTTTTGATTCCCATTTAGTTTCCTCTTTCTTCCAATTGATGATTTCAACTTCCAGCTCCTTCATTAATTGCATCGCCCCATCATATACCTTGCTTAGATTAACAAAGTATTCTGCACCATACTTCTAAATCTTTTCTAGCCACTCCATCACAGTTTCTGTGATCAACCTACATTTTGTATTTGCTCCAAATTCTTCTGATTTGATGAGGACTTAGGATCAAAGGACATCGGAAGCTATGACACAGGTTGAGGATTCAGAGCATTGATTGCCTCAATGTATTCTACCATCCTTCGTAACATCTCTTTCATCTAATGCTTATCTTTTTCATCTTTCGAGGTCCTGCTTATTATCTTCTTTGTTGAAGCCTCAAGATGGAGAACATCCATGACTCGAGAAGCAACTCCAATATTTATCTTTTCAAAAGTAATGTCATGAGCTGTAGAGTTTTTTGTCTTTTCATCTATTAATGGGTGAGCAGCCTCTGCAATCCAATTCCCAATATCTGTATCAAAATCTATTTTTGACATAGTCTTGGACTTCTTCTCTTTTGGAGTCTTTCCCAAGCACTTACTCACCATGTCTTCTACTGGAATCAAGGCTAGAAAAATGTTTCTCTTCTTGCTACTTAACATATTTTCTAACCATACTAGTCCTGAAGGAACTTGAGGTTTATCTAAATCAGTTCTAGTCTCCTTTCTATTACTTACTACCATAGTAGTAACTTCATTTAAGGCTTCCTGTTATTGCCGATCATTACCCTCATCAGCCAGTTCTTATTGTTCTTCGATTGGATCAATTGAGGGGGTATCCATCTTGAGATCAACCACTACAATATGAACATGCAAGGATTGTCTTTTGCCCTTTGTTCTGGAGTGAGTGACTTTGACAGAAGTTGTCTCCTCTTTGATTTGCATTGTCTTTGCTCTTTGTCCTCCTTTTCCCCATTTTAGTGAACCTGCAACCCAAGATGAGACAAGAGAATTAGATACCAAGAACTCAATGGATGAGGTTGAACACTTCCTTCAGCTTCTATTCAATTTCTTCTTTCTAAGCCACTTCTTTGTTCTTTGAATGACCAAGATTGTCTTGGTTTGAGTCTGTTCTTCCTCATCTTTTTTCCAGTCAATTTCAGGTATTACTCTTGGCTACCCATCATCGACAAATTGGGGGTCAAGCAAATCACTTTTTTTCATCCATAATATTTGCAGTGTTTATCTTCAGACCATAATCCTTAATTTGTTGCATTGTGAGTCTCAAGTGAGCTCTTTTTCGAACTTCGTACTCATCCACACAATCTGTCCAAAAGTCTTCTAGATCAGGTACATGTCAAAAATTCTCCCTAAATGTAAACTGTGTCATTGTAAATCCTTTAGTATCAAATTTAGTGCGGGGAAAATACAACTAATATTTGAACCTTTTGAACTCTAACTCCAAATTCAAAGCATTTGAGACACTGTTACAAATGTAATGTGTCAGTTCAATGGGAAAGGAAACCCCTATTTGGTGTTCTTCCCCATATTTCTTATCTATATGAGTGAGTTGCATGCAAACTTCAATTAACACTTGCCTGTCAAAGACATGTCTTGACAATTTGTAAGGTTCTCCTTCGAAACCCCCAACCCTCAAATAAGTGAACCTGGAGATCTAAATATAAAAACTACCATATATATTTATAAACTGCATAGCTTCCTAAGTTAATCTCTTATGAATATCTCCTTTCAACTCAAATACAAACCTGCAAAGGAAAATATTATGAACCTTGAAATAATTATCAATGACCCTATGTTGTTGCAAATACGGGTGATATTCATATATCCTCATATCATTCTTCTAGGTTTCATGATACAGACCTACCCATTGATGGGTACAAGCTAAATAATATATAAGGTAAGAAGACATATGGAAATTTTTGTTCCCAAAGCAACTTAATCCCTCATGCATTCTTTTTGCAAGTAACTCTGCCCAATCTATGTATCTCCTTTCGCCAAAGATGACCTGGATAAAGAAATACATCCAATCTTCCCAGTAAAAGGCTATCTGATTTCACTTGAATTAGATACTCTCAGGTTAATGGGCTTGGTAATCTTGAAACCCCCTTTTGAAATTTCAATAACCAATTTCTCGCAATGACACTCCTATAACATGACTTCTTCTCAGAGAAAAGTGCTTGCGACTTGCACACCATCCAATCCTCATATTACTCCTTCTTTGGTATTTTCATTACGGTGGAAACAACCTCCTGACTAACTGCAAGCAACAATTTACCGTCTGTATTTCTTATACACCTCTCTACAAGATCATGTCTTCTCATACATTCCAAAACTAGTTCCGAACATGACACAGCTGGAGGAAATGTTGCAGCTTCTACCAACACACTATTTGAAATTTTCTGTATTAAAGGGGAACTAGTAGAATTTTGCACTCTTTCATGGAATTCCTCTAAATCTACTGACGATAGAAAATTACCTCCTATGTCAGGCATGACACTAACTAGCCAAGACTTTTGGTCTATTTGAGGTATTTTTGATCTCATTTTTTATTTACAATCAGAAAATACACAGCAGGAAGAACTGACTGAACCGACGAAAGTATCAAATAACACTTTCAATTTATGAAAAGCAACAAGAAAAGAGGAAGAACTTGCACTCACCTTTCATGCATAACTGAGGATTCACAGAGCTGAGAACAAGAAATGCCACTTGTGCTAATCTTCTACTTACCAAATTGGGCAAATAATGAAGGCAACTAACTTATTTAAAATAAAACCAATCTTAGGGATTGGCTTGAAATATCGATTGCACGATTTGTAATGATTTGAAAACTGCATACTCATCTGTGCCAAATCATGTCAAAAAGATTAAATTCTGATAATTTATTAATAGCAAGTCTTTTCTCTTCCATATCCTTTACTTGAAATGATTGCTTGGACTGATTATTCTCAAGTACGGATTTTCATCATAATTTATTTTCTTGAGGTTCATCTTTTACACTCAGAATATTCCCTATATGTCGACACTTGTTCACTTTATCTCCAAAGTCATCAATCCTTGAACTTTGAACCTTGAACCCTTCAAAAATGAGTTCAAAGGTTCAACTTTTAAAACAACATTAGTGAAAAACAGACAAACATGCCAAAGCTTACTCACTATAAAATCATGACTTACACAAGACTTGCTTTAACATATCGAACCTTGAACCTTGAACCACTCTAAAGGTTCATGGTTAAAGTTCAACGAACTATGACCAGCAAGACCTTTTAACTCTTTACTTAAAACAAAGCTTCTACACTACATACTACACTTGAACTTGAACCTTGAACTCTAGAACGGTTCAAGCTAGAGGTTCAGTTCAAGAAAAATTGCAAAGTGGGAAAAAAATTTAAAAATGTGAAATAGGCATAATGTAATTGCAGAATAACATTGTGCTTCATGCTTTAAGTTCTCATTGTATGCTTCATGCTTCAAGGTTATTCATTTGTATTCCTTATGACTCATGTGTATTCATTTGTATTCGTCATGTTTTGAGTGTTCTTCATGCTCCATGCACAACATGTGTGCTTAAGTGAATTCATGGACACTCTAAGTGTTGCAATGAACATCCCATACTTTATAAGATACATATATTCACATGTATGATCCTTATTCAAATCATGCCTTAAAAATATTCATGTATTTATATGTACTTATTTATTGTTATGGTCCAAGATTTACGTTTGATCGATATGTTATGTGTATTCATGTGTCTTGTGCACTATATGTGTCAAAGGTATATTTCATACTTTATATAAATACTTCATCCTTTACATGGTTGACTCATGTTGTTGTGCTTTCAACATAATTACTTCATGGATGTATGGTTCTCCCTAATGCATACTCATGTTGTTGTGCAATTATTTGAGTTTGCATGGGTATGCTAGTATCATGTCATCTTGATTTTTTCAAGATCAACTTGAATGGGAGAGTGGTTGATAATGTAACTAAATTTGCATGGTGCCAAAATTTCATTTGTTGAGGTTGGTTTGCAACTTGTGTTGGCATAGCATATGTGGTACATGTGCAATGTGTAACATATGTTCTTCCAATATTGTATGGGATAGGCTAGTATTTAATCACCTTGATTTTCTCTGGATCAACATGAATGCAAGTGTTGTTGATTATGTAACCAAGGTGTTAATTTTGTGTGGGGCCAAAATGCATTTATCAAGGTTAGCTTGCAACTTGTGTTGATGTAGTGTATTTAGTACTTGTGCAACATGTAGCATGTATTCTTTTAAGATCTTGTTAAAGATTAGGATGTTATCCATGTAGACAATGATAACATTTTTTATCACACATGAGTGTCACAAGAGCATTAGAAACTGTCAAAAGGCATAGCCATCCATTCATAGAGTCCTCACATTTTGAATATAGTTCTCCAAAAAAAATTTATTGGATTGAGACTTGATGATATGTTGATTTGGTTTAGTGTGCCTAGAGATGACCCAAGTGATTGTTGATGCATAGAGAGAGATACATGTTCTTCATTGAGATCTTGTTGAGACATAAGAGTCAATGTAGAGTCACCATATGTCATCTTTCTTGGGTGCAAGCATAATCGAACTACCACAAGGATGAAATTGACTTGATACTTCTTGAATTTACTAATTTTTGGACTTTGTGTTGATTTTGTTCTCCTAAAATGATGTGTTAAAGATATATTAGGAATAAGAGATTTGAAAATCAAGTCAATTTTGTATTGTATGAAGTAGTGCATTGGAAGTCTTATCGATAAAATATCAATGTGGCTTCATGTGGGATTCCAAATGGCATTGAAATTCATTTGTATACTTGAAATTGAACTACTTGGGTCCATCTAGTAGGACATGCTAAAAGGGAACCAACAAGCACCATTTTAATTGGCATGTGTATTCTTAAAAAAAAAAAATCACCATTGGAATTCCGACATTGACCCAACTTTGCACCGACAACCAAACCATCGGACAAACAACATCCTCATTGGTGCATAGTTCCTAGCAGGCGTCAGAATTTTGACGCCAATTGAAGAAACATCCGAGGAGGATACTGTATGTTCGAAAACACTTTATTGTCAGATGCTCATCGTAGTAATCATCGCTGCAAGTTCCTAGTAGGTGTCAGAATTTTGACATCCATCCAACGAGGATGCTTTACACCCGACGACATTCTCTGGCCGGATGAGCGATCATGGCCATCGTCGGAAGAGTTCAGGATGTCGTCAAAATTCTGACATTAGATGGCAGCATCGAAATTACTGACGCCAAGTTTTCAATGGCTTCATTTGTTGGCAGTCTAATGAAAAAATAGTCAAAATTACGACGATAGGCTATCGGAAATCAACCCCAAATGTACTAGTGTTAAAATCAGGGCAGACTATAATTAAACTCTTAATTTTAAAAAATTTCTTAAAATTTGAAATGTTGAAATTTGAAGGTATTTCTGATTCTAGAGGGATAAAAAATCTATAAAATCAACCAATCTTCTGGATTTAGGCTATTAAATTCAATCATAACAGTCTCCTGAAATTTCATGAAAAAAGTTAAGGACCGTGGCGGGACCGCACATGGTCCGACCAACTTTTTTCAAAATTTTCAGGGATGGATATTATGATGATTTTAAAGCTAACCCCCCAAAATTGACAAATTTTACAACCTCTAGATGGGTGAAATGAAGGCGTAAATGTCAAAATAGGACCCTATTAGGGTTTTGAAGAAAAAGAGGAATTGAATTGCAAATTTGAAAAAGGTCAAACCCAATGGATAGGGACACCTTGGAAAATGTTTAGAAAGTTGAATTGGAATTAAAATTGATTTGAAAGTTGCACAAAATCCAATTAATTTTTAAAATTAGGGTTTTATGACCTAACCACTTAATTTTAAAATTTGAATTTTGGGAAAAAGGGGGGAAATTGAAATTTTGAATTGTAGGATTGAAGACAAATCCGAGAACAATTAGAAATCTGAAAATTAAATGGAAATCCAATTTTTGCACAAGTTCAAGATGATTTTTGAAACTTAGGGTCTTAATTTTGTAAATTTTAATTGCAAATTGAACAAGACAATGAGGAAATTGAGTCTGACAATCAAAACAATTTTCAAATCTAAGATCCACAAGCAATTTTTTACAAATTACAAGTTCAATTTTAAATTTAAAAACTAGGGGTTTTAATGATTTAACCACTAAGTTTGCAAAAATTTGAAACTTGTAAATGAAAAATATGCAATTTTGTTCAAAGGAAAGCATGCAAGATGTCGGGTTCACCAAAATGTGATGTGGTGAATGATGGATCAAGAAGAAAACTATCCTTTCCCTCAAAGAGAGATGAGAGTTTCACTATTGATTACCCTTCAAACACTTTTCACCAAATTACATTTGGAAGAGGAGAGGAGAATTCACTAGATTCAATCTTCAAAGATGAAGATTGAATTATGAATGAAATGGGAATGATAAGTTGATCCCCTCTTCCTTATTTGAAATGTAAAGGAATTGATTGAATTATGTAGTGTAAAAGTGACAAAGAACTGATTATAACTTGAGATTAGAATATGGGATGAAGTTGTGCATCTAGATCTGGTAGTAATATGTCAAGACGAAGTTGCCCTGTGAATTTGAGGAAAAGTTGTCCAGACCGTGGTGGTAACGTACACGGTCCTCCGAAAAATCCGTGAAACAAAAAGGGTTTTTCTGCCTCTGCAAATGGAGTCTGAATCCAAAAGTACAAATGCGCACTTGCAACCTACATACAAAAAAGAGAGGAAAATGGGTTGGGATTGGGGGTTTGCCTTTAGGTCAAACCCTAGTTTTGGAATTAACCAAGTAATGAAAGAAAGTACTTGCAAGTAGCTGCAAATAAAAGATGAATTGTAAATCACCTCAAGGGAGGTTGTGGTAGAAATGTTGATAGAAATGCTTGTGTAGAATTGAATTTTTGAATGAATCTTCTCTTTAATGGTTGAATCCTTGACTTGAATGCAACACCTAACATTGAAAGGAGACTTCAGAATGCTCAATGCTGGAAAAGAATGCTTGAATGCTTGATCACTTGTGCAACTTGAATCTATCAAACTTTGACCTATCTAACTTATGCAAATGAGAGGATGAATACCCCTTAAATACATGTTAGTGGATTTGATTTTCATCATAGGCTGACATCAAGAGAGTTTCTCGCCCAGTGCACAACCAACAATGCAACCCTAGGAAGGGTCTTGCCCCAAAATAGGCTAGGGACAGGGGCGCCACACCCCTATTCTGGGAGGACAAGGGTGCCATGCCCCTTTCCAAGAGGGGAAAGTGGCACCATCCCCCTATCCTACCCCTTTCTCCAGGGTAGAGTGTGGATGAGGTGATGCAAAGGCCAAGAAAGAAGCTATTTTAAGGGCTGAGCAATCTCCGATCTCCAATCAGGCTAGAGGATTTGATCTCACGTGCGTGAGGACCCTAATGTAGTCAAAAATTGCTAGGGTCACAATTTTATGACACTACACAAAGAAGGGCCAATCCTCTCCTATAATGCAAGGTAACTTGTATTTTATATCACCTTCTATGCCAAGACAAAGAAAGAGTTGGGGGTTAGTTGGATCTTGTGGATAGATGATGGGAATCCATCAAAGCATAAAGGAGTGTTGCAGACACTTAGCTCAATACAAATCAATTAAATAAACTTATACCATTACAACATTTGTAGAGGAGAAAAAAATAATATAAGCAGCGCACTGCATAAGAAAATTATACACAAAATCATTATATTTATAGATACAGATCTTCTAAAAGCATTTGTACAAAAAATTTATGCACAACAAATCCATCATCTATTCCCTCCCCACTAAGTAAAACATAACCCAAATTAATTTACTACCTTTAACCATAGTCACGGTCTCCTAATTTAACCCAAACTCTCTATTTGTAGAAAGCACATAACTATTGTTTTCTCGAGAATATAAGTTGTTACAAATCATTACTAAACTTAGCAAGTCTAGTTAGTGTGCCTCCTTATTTAGATGAGTTGGTTTGCATCATTATCCCCTTCTTATGAAAATTTTGAACCTAATGTTTCGAAGCTTATTTATATGAACCAAAATCAACAAAATAAACCACTAGGAATCTTAACAACCTAACTATTATATTCCTTTTGTGATGCAAGATTTGTTTTTTATCCTAGGATGCTACTGCATAAAAAATCTAGGAAAGAGTTTGAAATAGATGATAGAACCATCATTCAAACTTGAAGAATATCTCTTCAAATCATCACATTCTTTCTTATTGCATTTCAAACCTCTTGTTGGAATATAGATCCCCCTCCTTTGCCAAATGCTCTTCTTCTTCTTTTCCCAACTCTTTGAAGGTGTTGTAGTTCTCTGTCATTGAAAATCATCATTTCTATTTACGCCATTTGTATCACCTACACATTCATCATTTAAAATAAAAATAAATTTAAGGGAATGCAAATTTCCTATTATAATGTATATAAATAGGGTTCACAAGTTTATGCACGAGGAGAATGGACTCAATAGATTCGATCTCAACTATATTAGGAAGAGGAATGAATGCATATTGGATTCCACTCATTTTGATTGAGTTGAAAATGAACTTTTGAAAAGATGTGAATTGAATATGAGAATTAGGGCTAGAAGTTGCAAAATTAACAAAGGATAGCATCAAAAAATAAATGTAGAATTGATAATCACAAAAAAAAGAAAGATCTAGAAAGAGGATGCCAAGGGGGACCTATGCCTCAAAACTGAGTTAAAATTTGATGGACAAGGTCACATAGAACACCCTTGTCTTTTGATGAGTTTTTGCACACTAATCTAGATCTAGGCCTTTGAGACATTGCACTTGCACCCTATCAAATTTTAGCCTAAATCTAATTTGGGAGAACAATGGTACCCTATGCTCCCTTGTCTAGAGCAATTACACCCAAATTGCCCTTGTCCTAGTGTTTTCAGATGAGCTTTTAAGGTATGTTGTATCTCTAAATTTTGAGTGTTTCTATTATGTCATCTCTAATAGGTACCTATAGTTGAACTTGAATTTGCGCACACAAGGAGAAAAATGGTGTTTTGGGTTGATAGGGGTTTGCATAGGTCAAACCTCAAGTTATGTATTACTTGCTACCAAATACTTTGAAGTACTTGATTGTGGCAACCTTCTTTTCCATAATTCATATGGATTCTTATCATGATTGAATTTGATTTGTGCTCTATTTAAGATATATACTGTTCTATGTACTACTTTGAGCTCCATAATGAATTTGATAACTTAGATTCATTGAGCATGGTCCTTGACATTTCTTGTACGATCCTATTATTCCATTCCACAAATCCATTTTTTGTGGTATTCTAGGATATGATAATTTTCTCCTAATCCCACGATTTTCACATAACTCTTCAAATTCTCTTGAGGTGAACTCACACCCTTTGTTTGATCTTAGACATTTTATCTTCAATATAGTCATTTTCAACTAAGGCCTTGATTATCTTGAACTTTTCTAATTATTCATATTTTTCTTTTAGAAATGCGACTCAAGTAAATCTAGAATGATCATTTATTAGTTACATAAAATATATTTCATCATATATACTTTTGGTTTGAGTTCATCCACAAAGGTCTATATGAATGAGTTTCAATGGCTTGGATGCTAAATACTCTTTCAATTTGAAGGTGACTCTTATTTTCTTCCTTAGTTGGTAATGATTGCAAGTAGTGTTTGAAGGTTTATAGATCCTTGACATATCCTTTACTACTTGTTTATTGCTAATTTTGACTAGATTGTCAAAATTGATGCATCCCATTCTTATGTGCTAGATCGCCAACTTTCATCTTCTTTTGTCATAAGGCATTTCTTGCCTCTATTTTCACTTAAGATATAAAGATTACTGAACCTGCTTGGTTCTTCTATGATCTTCCCTTCTTTCTTAATTTGGCATCATTTTGTGTGAAATAGAAGAGTCTGACCTTGATCACACAATTGACTTACACTCCAAAGATTATGTTTTAATCCTTTAACATGCAAAACATTGTTTATTTCAGTTTTCCATTGTTAAGACTTATGGTTCCTTTACCAACTATATTAGAAGTAGTATTATCTTTGAAACTCACATTTTTCTCCATCTATCTATTTCAACTTGAGGACTTTTCTTATGTCACAAATCATGTGACATGAATAAACGTTGTCCACATACTAGTGGTCTCCATCATCTTGGGCATGCAATGTATTTTGGATTAATGTAGATCTCTCTTTTCTTTCTTCCCTATTTTTCCTCCATACTTTTGAATTCTTCTCTTTTTGTGCTATGACGATCTCTTTTGTTCCATCTTGTCTTGGGGGGTTTACGCAAATGGTTGTACAAAAATGTGTTGTATGCCCATCATTGTTGTATCTATAGCATTCAAAATTGTAAGTAAGTGAGTAAATGAGTTGTAATTTCTATCGACAATCTTGGTAATATTCCTATTCTTGATCTAGGTAGAATTCCTTATGTGAGCTCTACAATTTATTACCTTATGACCAAAATTTTTGCATGTAAACCAATAAATAATGAAATTACTCTTGCTCCTATTCATATGAATGTTTCTAGGAGGGAGTGCCCTTTTGAATATGGTATTATTGTCCTTCGAAGGATTTCTTGAGTTCTATGGAGCTTGACTCTTCTTGGTTTCTTTATTTTTGATAGGCTTTATCATGACTTCAACATATCTTTCTGCTTCCTCTTTTGATTTCTTATGCGACTCCCCCATTTTGCTACTTTCTCTCTTGATAAGACTTTTGAGTGTATCAACATAGCTCTTTGATTTCTCTTCATAACCTAGCCTTATTTTGTTAGATGATGATCTCTAGCTATTAATAATATCTTCCAAGATTTCAACTCGTTTTACTCCAATTTGAGATTTGTATTCATTTTGATGGTTGTTTTTTTTAATTCACTCCTTAGAGAAGCTACCTCAGATTCAAGTTGATTACAAGTTTCTTCCTTTGTCTTTAATTACATAATCTCATTTTTTCTTCTATTTTCTTTGCCTTGTCAATTTGAATTTTCAACTTGATATTTATTTCTCTATTTCTTCAAAGGATTTGGTCTTTGTGCATTCTTCTTGAAATAGGTGTTTATATTTTAGAACCTTCTTCCTAAGCCTCTCTATTTTATCTATGGGTCAATAGAGCTCCTCTTCAAAGTTGTCTTCATTATCACTTTCAAGAGTAGGCTTGACCCTTTCCTCCTCATGTGAAAGATTCACATTGTAATTACTTTTTAGGGTATTCCCTTAGTTTCAAATGTCATAAATAGAATTTCTTCTTTATAATTATCCCAATCACTCTCATCAAATGAACTATTGTCCATATATGCATAAAGACTCTTCTTGTATGCATTATTTATTTTCTTATTCTTATCATACTAGGGGTTAAATTTGTTTTCCTTCCTTGAGTAAGGGTCTTCTTTGGTTAAATGGCAACTTTCATTTTTTATTTCTCATTATCTTTTGAACCAAAAGAACTTCCTCTTTTTCTATGTTTTCATTGGAACTTTAACTTATCAGAGGTTCTTTATTCTTCAATTTTCTTGTAGCTTTGAATGTTGACTCCCCTGTTGATGAATCCCCTTTTTTGGTCCTTATTTCATAAGCTATGAGGATTCCATGTAGTCGTTAGATGTAATGATAGTCCCAAAGACACTAAGAGGGGGGGGGGGTGTGAATCAATGTCTAACCGGTTAATGGAATACTTGAACGTATTTACAACTTTGTAACTTAAATTAATGTACTAGTAAACAAGCAATAGTGTGCAACAAAGAGAAATAACAGAGACAACATAAATGCACACCATAACACAAGATGTTTTGGTGAAGAAACCCGATGTGGGAAAAACCTCTATGGGATTTATGACCCACAATATTTACTCATTGGCCAATATGAATAAATATTCCTTACAACAGGGGCTTGCACATGCAGGAAGGCCAACATCCTATAGCTCACTGCTCAATAGAAGAGTCTCACTGACTACAAAATGGATAATTAAATCCAAGATAATGTACTGCTCAAATTAGCATCTACAATGCTTGATTCAATACTGGTTTAAAATCTATCAGAAACCTTAACCAAAAACCTTTCTGGTGAATGGTATTCACATACATAACCTATCTACCTTATTACAAAATCCTTTCACTATCTTCTAAATAACATTCTTCTATTCCATGTTATTCCAAAAATGACTTATTAGATCTCATACATATATGAGTCTTTACAATACATCATGTTGGCTTACAAATAATTAATTACATTACAATATAATTCACATAAACAAGTCTTTGTCTCATGTGGGTCTGAGTGCCGGTATACTTCGTTGGCGGTGTAATCTGGATGCCGGTGAATGTGCCTGCTGGTGCCTATAGATGATGTCTATGTTGTTGATGAATGTGTAGAAACCTATTACCGGTTGGTTGCCATCAATTAAAACATCAAATATTCTCATTGAGTGTAGAATGCCAACAATATCCCCCTTTGGCATTGATGGCAATACTCATGAGAAAAATCCAAAACTGTTATCCAAAAATGAAATCCAAAAGAAGTGTACTCCCCCTGAGCAAGTGATCTCCTCTGTGCATTTATTTTTCTCCATAATACTCTTGCTTTGACATCAATGACAAAGGATGTCAAAAAGAATCAAAGAATACAAAAATGCTACCTCATGGCTTGTAATCGATTGCTTACAGTTTGAAAGATGTCTGCCAAAATTAGATTTAGGCTCTGCATGAATTTGTTACTGTCAAAAAGAATGGTTTATGTCCATTGGACCATGTCGGTCAGATAGTGTATATGTTGCTCTGGTGACCATTCTCCTTGAATTGTTGCCTTTGATAGCTCAACCCACTGAGTAATAAGACTGTCCAATCTTGGACTAAGTTTTCTTTTCAGTTCCTGGGCCTTTAACCTTTCCTTGCTTTCTCTTTCTCAATTTTCTCTAACTTTTCCTCATAAATTGAGGTAAGTTCCGAAGAACCTATCATATTTTCCACAATGTCATCTATCTCCTTCTTTGTTTTCTTAATTTCCTCATCAATATCTTCAATCAGGTGGTGAGGCTTGCTAGCTTCTCTATACGGCTCCTTATATTTCAAGTTAAGTACCGATAATAATGAATCCATGTGCTTAGTACAATCTTTGATAGTTTTCTCAAAGAATTCACCTTTCTCTTCATCTACTCTTTCCTTTACAGTCTCCTCATTCACCTTATCTGCAGTTAGAACATTTGAAGTAATAAATTTGGACAATTCTTCCAATTTACCTAAATAATCATCAATATGATCTATCTTACAGGTTGGTACAATCATCTTCAAAATAGGTAATGTGTCATCAATAGCCTTAAATGCTAAGGCATTGCAATTTGTTATCCTCTTAATTGAATCCAAAAGAACATCTGTTACATTAGTGGGTCTAAATTCTCCAGTGGATGTGCTTGGTTCTACAATAGATTTCTTTTCAATAGATATTTGCCCAATTTCCTTAACTATTTTTTCCTTATTTCCAACAATTGTTTCCCATTTATTTACATTTTCTGCCAGTTTCTCACTCTGTGTTATTACTTCTGCTTCTGCTGGTTTTTTAGTCTATGTAAGTACCTCTGCATTTGTCGGTATCTCATTCTCCATTTTCTTAGCTTCAGCTAGTATCTCAGTGTTCTGAGAGTCAACAGTGTGTGCCGGTGACTTAGAGATCTCACTGTCCGTAGCATCGACTGCCTTAACTTTTGAGGTATCCTTATCCACAACAATATTAAAATCTTGTGTATCAACATTCATAGTGAAAAGAATTTCAAAATCTGGGTTAGTCTCATCATGTGTTACTTCTTCAGTTGCCTTATCCAGTTGACTGTTTGTATGTACCGATGTTGCTAAATTTATTGGTGGGGTGTCCTGTGCTAGTGGGGGAAGGTTATATGTTACCCTTATAGCAGTTACACTACCAATTTTTCTTTTACCTTTGTCCTTTTGGTATACCTTCGCAAAAGATTTATCCATTTTCTCTCTCCCTTTCCTCTTTCTTTTCTTTTTCAACAAAAAATATGTCCCATTTGTCTGCAGTTTCATCAACAATTTATTTTACTCTCCCAGCCATTAGGCTAACCTACTGGTGTCCACTCACAAAAATTGACCAGTTTGCTTCAGAAATCAGTTCATCAATTTCCTCTTTAGAATTTACAAGTTGCACTGCCAATAATGCTTCAACTTTTAACTTTTTATCTAATTCCATCACTGACATTCTTTTAGCCTCTAATCTTAGATACAAGTCATTCGGCAAATCATCTACAACTTCAATCAAAACCTTCTTATAGATGTCTAGATGCAAAATAATACTAGCCTCTATTGTCTCCTTATCAGAATCTTTGTAAGAATGATACAATTTTCTCACATTAATGAGATTACCTTCTTGTGTTATCTCATTTAGCAGTTCCTCCGGTGTAAGCGTATCTAGTGTCTTAGTTCATTTCTTCTTAGGAGTTATCTTTTTCTTAGGCTCCCTTACAGCCGGTTGCTTCTTACTTAATGTCCTAGTCCTCTTGGGAGAAGGAGAGGGTACCGGTGGGGTTTTCCTCTTCTTCCTTTCAACTCTCTTGAACTCAGTTGCTTTTCCACTATCTATATCTGAAGAAGTGACAACCAACGAAACATGAGCTACCAGTTCCAATCCTTCCAGTTCACTAGTAGATATATCACTCAAGTTCATTACATTTTCCTTAACTTCCTTAGCCATCTTGGATGCATCTCGGATAATTTTTTCTCTTTTTTTTCTCTGCTTCTACATCAAAACAACACTCTCAATGGTCTCAGCACTACCAAAAATTTCTTCAAATGGTTCCTTAGGTGCATCAAGAAGTTCTAGGAGTAACAAGTTCTAGAAGTTCTAGGAGTAACAACTTCATATCCCATTTCTGTTATCCAAATAGTTCTAGGAGTAACAACTTCCATCCATGTTTCATCACGTTTGATTACAAAACATATTTGCTTGTCATATTTATCTACAATGCTCTGTGGTAACCTTTCTCTAGCCTTCATCTTAGTTTGGAAGTTTTTGAAGTAGTTTGCTATACTGTTATCACTGTTAGAGCCCATACTGGTAATAGCTTCCATGATTTGTTTGCCGACCAAGATGTCATATCCAAAGTCCTTATGACCAATGTCGGGTATCTCTCTGGTGAAGTAAAGCATCAAACACATAGGTAGGTTGCCAAAACGGAATGTCCCCTTCTTGTCACCCTTAATCTTTTTCAAGTTATTTATCAGTTCATCCTTAATCCATTCACATATATCAATCCTATAATTGTTCTTAACCATCTCATATGCACTATGAATACATAAGCTAGAAACTGAATTTAATCTGTTTGCATGAGTTACTCTATAGCCAAGTACCATGCTCACATATCTCACATTTGCATCAGTAATGTCACTAACCCTAAGAGATTTGTTGTCGGATGTGGCTCTGGTTAGGTACATAACACCCTTGATAGGTATCTTCTTTGTTTTGTTGGGCCTACTACCGATTAAGGGTAAACCAGTAATTGCCTTGATTGCTTCCTTTCAGATTTTAAAAATATAATCTAGCCATATAAACTCTCCATGAACTCTACTCAGTACAAGATGAACTACCTCCTTTGAAAATTTAGGTATGTTTAGAATTTCAACAAATCCTAAGTCTCCTACAATATTATGCTCTGGTTTAACCAAACCTTGTTCATCAGTAATAACATCATTGTACATGTTCTTTAAGTCACCAGTCCCAAAATTTTGTATGTTGCAGTGAATGTAAATCCTCAGGTCTTCAACAAAAGCAACTCCCTTCGAAACTTTAGAGAAGGCTCTGATGGAATCATCTTTCTTGGCAATTTCAAGGATGATTTTAAATACGGGTCTAGGGCGCTTAATGTTTTCTACCACAATAGGGTTTGCAATAAATTCAGGTATAAAAGATGAAGATGCCATTTCAAAAGATAAATACCTCTTACTTGAAATCTTTGAATGCCTGAAAATACCTTGGTGATTCGCCTTAGGATGACTTTTCTCAATTTCGTTCTCTTCGAATGCTTGGATGCTTGGTGGATTGAAATGAGGGTTTTTCGGTGCTTTATAACCAAAATGTTCTTCAAAAATTGCATTAAATGCTTGTCGGTTAAGTGAAATCTTAACACATCTTCTGGTAAAGAAGAAATATGTCTTCTTACCATCAACCAAGGGTAGAATACATGATTTTCAAGTTGCTTCCATACCCCCTAAGGATTATTCCTTAGTTAGATAAAGAATCTCCTACTGGTGGAGGATTACTCTGTTCAACCAGTGCAGAGACAGATTCATTAACTCTCCGATCTCTCCTCTTAATCCATTGTTTTGAAAATTCTTGCTTTATTTCATTTACCTTTTCTTTTCCCTTCTCATTAGATCCTTTATTGTTTGCCGGTATAGTCTTGCTTCTAAAAAATTTTGCAATATGCCCAATCTTGTTACATGCATAACAAGTTACGTTATTCCTCTAAATAGCTTTTCCATATCCTTGACCGGTTTGTGTTCTGCATTGATTAGATAAATGTCTAAACCTACCACAAACATAACATTTCACATTCATTATGAAATTTTCTGAATTGTGACCAACTTTATTGCATTTGGAACATTGACTATTGGGTAAGTTTGTATTCTAATTATTTGTAAATCTACACTGATTTTCTCTATGACCAAATTTGTTGCAATTAAAGCATTTCCCATTAAATTTATAAGCATTATGTTGTCTTACCGATTTGCTATGATCTTGATTATTTGTAGTCCCGAAACTTTCTCCATGTTCAAATCCAAGTCCAACTCTGTCTCCATCAGGTTTTTGTCTTTTCAGCATGTCATCAAGTCTTTCTAAACTTTTCTTGAATTTGTCTTTGTGTTCATTTGCAATGATCAACTCATTTTCTAAAATCCTAACTTGTCACATAAGATCCTCTTTATCATGTTGCATGTGAATCTGATTTGTCTTTGTCTTTAGCATATCAAATTCATGACAAAGTCTCAGATTTTCATTTGCTCCATCATTAAGTCTCCTAGTCAAGTCTTCTTCATTCTTCTTCCTATCTTCAATATCCTTACATAGCCTCATGGTTAAATCTTGCATTTCATTCCTCATGTTACTGTTCTCTTGCCTCAACTTCTCTATAATATCACTAAGAGTTTCCTTTTCATCACCATGTTTCTGCATTTTCTCATGAAGTTCCTTTCTCTTGTTTTTGTGCTATAACTAGGTTCTCTTGAAGTCCTTTAATGAATTCCTTAGCAGTCCTTAGATCATCTTCAAGTTTGATATTCTTTAATTTTTATGCATCCAAATATTCAAGAGCTCCTTCCAACTATTTTCTCAAATTCTCCATTAGTACTGGTTTTAGAATCTTCCTCAAGCTGTTAGGCTTTTGCAAATAGAGGACTAGGCTCTAATACCAATTGCTAGATGTAATGATAGTCCCAAAGACACTGAGAGGGCAGGGGGGTGAATCGGTGTCTAACTGATTAATGAAATATTTGAATTTATTTATGACTTTGTAACTTAAATTAATGTACCGGTGAACAAGCAATAGTACAAAAAAGAGAAATAACAGAGACACCATAAATGCACACCATAACACAAGATGTTTTGGTGAGGAAACCCAGTGTGGGAAAAACCTCGGTGGGATTTGTGACCCACAATATTTACTCACTGGCCAATATGAATAAATATTACTTACAACAGGGGCTTGCACATGCAGGAAGGCCAACAGCCTAGAGCTCACTACTCAATAGAAGAGTCTCACTGACTACAAAATGGATAATTAAATCCAAGATAATGTACAACTCAAATTAGCATCTGCAATGCTTGATTCAGTACCGGTTTAAGCTTTGTAAGAAACCTTAACCAAAAACCTTTCCGGTGAATGATATTCACTTACATAACCTATCTGCCTTATTACAAAATCCTTTACTATCTTCAACATAATATTATGCTATTCCATGCTATTCCAAAAATGACTTATTAGATCTCATACATATATGAGTCTTTACAATACATCATGTCGGCTTACAAATAATTAATTACATTACAATATAATTCACATAAACAAAACTTTTTCTCATGTCGGCCTAAGTGTCGCTATACTTCATTGCCGGTGTAATCTAGATGCTGGTGAATGTGCCTGTCGGTGCCTGTAGATGATGTTTGTGTTGCTGGTGAATGTGCAGAAACCTGTTACCGGTTGGTTGCCATCAATGACAACATCAACCATTCTCATTGAGTGTAGAATGCCAACAGTAGCTCATCCGTGGATAAGTGGTCCATGTCATTCATTTCTTCTATTATGGAGACTTTAGAATCAAATATATCAAGGAGTGACTTTAATACCTTTTTTAACTACTATTGGTTCTTTTACTTCCTCACCTAGACCTCGTCTTAAATTAAAGGAAGAATGTTGCAATGTTTCCTTTGTCCATCAATTTAAGGCTTCCAAATTCTCTTGTATGACTTTCAAATTTTCCTTTTTTCATCTTAGCATCTCCCTCATAGATTTTTTTCAATTTATCCCATATATCCTTTGTAGATTGACAATGCGGGTATGTGCAGGATCACAGTGGGCCAAACAGACTCTTAAGTGGCAATGAAAATAAAAAAACTGAGTTAGGAAACTTGACATAAAATTTTGAATAAGTTATCAACAATATTTCAAAAATATGTAAGAATAGAATCTATAAAAAATTGAATGTAGTTTCTAAGCTACTAGTTTGTTTTTTGAAAAAAATAAATCTATTTGACAAAAAATTGAAATTTCAATATAGTACTACTAAAATTTTAGGAAAAAGATAAGAAGCAGGTGTCTGTCTGACCACCCTAATCATAGTCAAATCATAATAATTTTTTATAATATTTTAGCTATAAGTAGAAGACTCATGTTGAGATGTGACATATATTTTTTTATATTTTTCTTTGAAATAAATAATTAATTATGATTTTTTTACTGTACCTTTTTAAAAATATAAAAAACTAGTATCTCTAACCACCATAACTTGGTCAAAACTTTATGAAATTCAATTTTTCTTATTTTAATCCTATAACATATGAAACATAGAATGTGACACATGTTTTATATTCAAAAAATGTGATACCATTTGAAATTTATAGATATTTTTCAATTAGCCTATCATAAAAAATTAGTCAGAATATAACCACCTTTTGGCCCCTCATGCTTCTGCACATACCCATGCATTACTTTTACAAGTTCCACTCACTTAGTCCACATAAAATTGTAGTTTCAGCTTTTAAATTGTTCTCATATGCTTTGTAGTTTCAACTTTTAAATTGTTCTCATATGCTTTCTTCCCTGCTGCATCTAATGGAGAGTTTGATGGAGTCTTATACCTATTCACCATTGCTTGCCAAACATGATATCCCAAGGAACTTATAAAGGTTTCCATTCTCAAACTCCAAAATGCATAGTTTGTTCCATCAAATTGGATTTTTGTTGATGAGAGTCCATTAGATTTTGCCATGTGTGCCATTTTGATCTTGCTTCTAGTTGGTTAGAGTAGTTTGAAAGAGTTGGCTCTGACACCAATTGTTGAGAACACAATTATACTTAGATGGGGTGTGAGGGGGTGGCGGGGCAAGGGAGAGGTGAATCAATATAACAATTAATTTTTCAAACCTAGACTTTATTAATCATGATTACAATAACTATTCAAATGCAAAGATCACAAGAACAAATTATTTACATGGAAACCCTAAAAGGGAGAAAACCATGTGGTAATATGATTGCTTTATATAATAATTTCCTTATAATTTTAGAGGCACCAACCCTTCATTTGATTTGTGAGCACCAACTCATTAGAGGCACTAACCCCTTATTGAAATGGTCTTCACAAGAGCTATAAGTCTCTTCTTGAAATCTACTATAATCCTAGTCACAAATGTACAAAGAGATCACAATCTCCTTCAATCTATTACAAATTTGATCACAAATATGCTCCAAAAAAATCTGAATATATTCTTTATAATCTATTTATGAATTGCTCCAATGAAATCGTAATCTCTTCTTTATAATCTTGCACTCCCTCTTAGTGTATGCACTCTCTCTTAGTATATGCACTCTCTCTTCTTTATTCACACACAACACAAACTTTTCATCTTCTAAACAATCTAATCTTCATATCTTCCCATATGCCTTTTTATGAAAGGGTGCAACCTTTTCATAAAACATTCCTTTAATAAATCATATCTTTTGTTTTACCGATTCTAATAGTCACGTCTCATTTTAACAAATTTTTGCCTTTAATCGAAACCTAACACATAATAACAATGATACTGTATGAGTAACTGCACGTCTTCCGTAAGAGTTTTGCTGACTTGTATTAATTATTTTCTTAATGCTAATCAGTATCTTTTATCCTTGATTTTATTATCATTATCGCTACCTTGATTATTCTCAAGTGCACCTCACTTTTCATGGATTTAATCACTCCAAAACTTATCTTATTATCTGCATTATCTCATTTGATTACATAATTTAATTCACATCTACTCACCTAGTCCTTTATGATCAATGCTAGGATATTAGGTGTTGCACATATTCTTCATGTGTTTTAATCCCCTTCTCACATGCCTCAAACAAATCCATTACATTATCTCTTACCATTAAAAAGTCAGTTGTGTGTTTCCTCCACGCATAGTGAAAGTGCCCTTGCGTAAGTTCTCATCATGGTGCACAACTAAGTCCTAGGTTTATTTGCATCTGAGTTGGTAGGTATGTTAATAGAGGTATTCTTTTTTTTTTTAATTTAGGGGAGATTATTCAGTAGTTGAGCATCTGAATTTTGTGCTTCTCAAAATCTTTTTGGAAATTTTAAATCACTTCCAATTTTTTTGAGAATCTTACTTGGCAAGTGCCCTACTTATAACTCAGGTTTTAGGGTCACATCATCAAATGTGGTCCCACATCTCCATGATTTTTGCCAGGGTGTCCAAAACAACCCAAAAAAGAGTGAGACACATAATTGTACAAAAGTGAGATTGATATTTGTGTGCTAATGTGACATCACATGATTTGTTGCTTTTTAGATCTAAGGATACATTTCATTCACTGGTACTCATCATCAAGAAATAACAACTTTAAAATCACAACTATTGATGCAATGTTGTGAAAAATATTGGGCATTATATCAAGAAGTGTGGGCATTAAATCAACAAATGCTATCACATCCATTGGAAAGCACTCAACTAGTGAGTCCTTTCCCCTAGCTTAAGTTTGATTCATTCCATTTTTGTCTTCATCCTAGTTAATATGGGACACTTTGAAATTTAGCTATATATTTAGTATGTATTTAAATATCTTTGGCTTGAGAATAGTATATATGTTACTCTTTTTTTTTGCTTGGTAATGGGCACTTTTTAAGG
This sequence comes from Cryptomeria japonica, assembly GCF_030272615.1. Classification (NCBI taxonomy): domain Eukaryota; kingdom Viridiplantae; phylum Streptophyta; class Pinopsida; order Cupressales; family Cupressaceae; genus Cryptomeria; species Cryptomeria japonica. The sequence continues at coordinate 269,609,365 of NC_081405.1, forward strand.
TGTCGAACACTATTGTTGTTCAAATCTACGAGCCCAATGTGTTGGCATTACAATAAGTTTGTTGGTATGATGATATTGAGAAAGTTGTTGGAGATTGATGATATAATTGATAAAGGATGATTACTGTCTTAATAATATTATTTTTTCATTGATGTCAAACAATTGATTTTCTGATTCAGTATGATGATGCCATATCTTAAAGAGTATGTTTTGATGAGTATAAAGATGTCGGTAAGTGACATAGAAAGAATGTGAAAATGAAGGGGAGTAATAAGTTATTCAATGGGAAACTATTACCGAGTTAGACAATGATGAGATTATGATATTTTGATTGTTTTGATATCCTATATATGTGTATTCAAAGACTGAATAAGAAGGAGAAAAGATTTCATGCAACATAATGAGTAAAGGTTTGATACTGTTTTATTTTACTGAGTAAGGAGCTAGTTGGTAAACACCAAGGTTATCAGTGTCGGTTAAAGAAGAAAGAAGTTACCGAGTAAAGTTTAGTATTTGCCGAGTATCAACCGAGCAGTAACAGAATGCATTGGATGAATACATACATTATTAAATGAAGGATGCCAATGAGCTAGAAATTTATAGAATATTGGAATGTTGTGCAAGAAGTTTGTTAAGGATCAATGACAATGAAAATTAAAGAGTTGGATCTACATCACAGATTGAATGGTCATAACCGAGCACAAGTACCAAGGAAGGAATACAAGTTCCAAGGCAAGATAAAACATTTTTCAGTTCAAAGGATTCAATGAACCTAGTCAAGTTTGAAGATCCGATGGCTAAGATTAATCATGGGAAATGTGACTAAGGAGATTAAGCAGTTAAGAATTGCTTATAAATAAAGAAAAGTTGATGAACAAAAGATGCGAGCAAATAGAAGAGCAGTGATACTGTAGAGGTGATTACTGAGTACAGAAGATTGAAGAACAGATTGAGAAGCCCAACAAGGAGGAAGATAAGTCTTTTGACAAGATTATTTTGAGCACATAGAGTCTGCTTTAGCATTTCAGATGTGAAGTTGCAGATATATTTTATTACTATTATTCATTTTTGTAAGTGATAGGAAATCTCTTAACCGAGTGGACCTAACAGTCTTATTTGTAAATCCTCTAGCAAGGTAACATTTTGAATGAGTGTTTGAAATCCTTTGACAAGGTCACTTCTAACAAAGTGCAAGATTCTGATAAATCTGAACGAAATCACTTGACTGGGTCACATCTAGCAATGTGTTTATGTAATCTTTAATAGGATTGGCTTTTAACCGAGCATACTCTAGAAGAGTATATTTTCTTTGTGGGTGTAAAATCCCACAATGGTTTTTCCCTATTTGGGTTTCCACATTAAATCTGGTGTTAAATGTGTTTTGTTGTTTCAAGTTTATCAGTTTATGAGTTTGAATGATTTACAGTCATAGTTGCATATCAAGTAAGTTCTACCGAGGTTGAATCTGATGAATATTTTGTATTGTGAGTTTATCTGATTCAACCCCCCCCCCCCCCTCTCATCTAACTAACAATTGGTATCAGAGCTAGATATTCGAAAGAAAAGTTTAAAGGAACTTGAGGCAAGATCCGAAGATGTATAAAAGGGATGCACCAAAGTTGAACAAGTCAAGTTTCACCACATGGCAGAAAAGGATGAAGCTGCACTTATCAGGAATTAGAGAATATGCAACATATTATCTGGAGAATGATTACATTGCACCTAGGACCTACCCTATGACAATGGAAGAAATAAAGGCAAAGCAAGAACATATTCAAGCAATGATTGAAATAACATCAGCATTGACTGACTCAGAGTTTAATGATCTAGAAGGTTGTAATGATGCCAAAGCTATGTGTAATAAGCTTATATCTGTGTATGGTGGTGATGAACATGTTCAAAGAGAAAAAGTAGACAGTCTTAGAGGACAACTTGAACCCATGAGAATGAATGAAGGTGAGAACATAATCCACTACAGTACAAGGTTAGAGGAAATTGTCAATCAAATCAAAGGAGCAAGAGGAACTATTAAAGAAAAGGATGTAACAAGTAAGTTGCTGAGAACACTTCTACCTGCTTATGCCATTCAAGTCTCTGCAATTAATGAATTAAGGTCTCTACATAACATGCCAGTCTCTTTGGATGCTACTATCAGTAAGCTACATGCTTTTGAGTTGAGTAATTTTGATAACAGTGGGTCTTCGGTTAACAAAGTTGAATCTGCATTCGGTTCTTTTCATCTTGGTGAATCTAATGATTACAATGATAGAATGTATAAGTATGCTGAAGAAAATCACAATGGAGCAAGTGAGAGATTTCGCAAAAACATGGAAGAAGTACACAAACTATATGAGGAAATCAAAAAGCAAGAAGAGTTTGAAGCATTATTGGCTAGAAGGTTACCAAGAGGCAAAGGTAAGTAAAAAGGAAAGTTACATTTAAAATGTTTTAACTATGATAAAATTGGACACCAAGAATTCAGAAGGAGAGATAGAAAGACATGCCTAGTAGCTGATGAGGAATCCAATAATGAAAAATCTGATGGGACTGAGATAGAGGAAGTTGTATATGTGGCTATCAAAGATGGATCAGATGAAGAAAGGTATGAAGAAAAAGCCTTAATATCACACATAAATAATAATGATTCTTGGATCATAGATAGTGGATGCTCACATCACATGACAGGTGATAAACACAAGTTTGCTAAATTAGAAGATTATGATGGAGGTTATGTAAGATTTGGTAATGATGCACCATTTATGGGATGGGGTTTGGGATAGACTAGCCAAGTCTATGCTCCTGGATCCTTCCCTGGGATCACCTGGTGTTCTCCTCACACCCTAGGGTCTCTAGGACTTCCTTTTTTTGAGGAATCCCCTGACCTTGCCCAATCCACCCACCAATGAGTTGCTATGCTACTCTAAAGGTCTCACCTACTCATGAGACTCAAAACCCCTTACTATGGCTAATAAGGGCTAAGGCTTGTTCCACACTTTCCAAGTTCTTAAACCATGTTTTACATCCCTCCATGTGCCCCCAAGAAGTTTCTACCCTCATCCTTTCTACCAATTTCACTGTTTTGTGTTTTTGCTTACAAAACAGGGCTACAAGGATTAGGACCAATTAGGCCTCCTAACCGGTCTTCTAGGGCTCCCTCTCACAAACGATGCATAAACAACCCTGACTCCCAAAATGGACTGCCATTCAATTGGCAAGGGTTCAATGATTTTCTAGGTTTTGGGCCTCCAAGTGGCCATACAGTGCCTAGGGCGAATTTTGGAGTTTTTTAAGGGTTTTGTGAGGGTTTTGTAGTCGGCCTGGGTCACAGTGAAGTTTTTGTGTGTTAGCCACCTTTTTTGGATTGGTGGAGGATCCTCCTTCAGACCAATGATGCTTCTAACACACCTCTACACCTCCTCCAAAGGATATACTCTCCTCTGTCCAACCTTGCTCTCCAAGACCTCTGCAATTCAACCTCTCCTAACCAGGCACTGTCCAGTCTCGCCTAGGAGCGGGTCTTTGCTTGGCCTTCCTGCATTTTTAAGGGCCCTGCTTGTTTTGCAATATGGTACAAGGTCTACACTCTCATTCCCCATGGTTTCATGGTGGTTCCACAATGGGGAATGGAGTTATACAGCCATTTACACAATCTTGTCCAAAACTAGATAGTAAGAAGACATTTTACAAACTATTTACAAACTCACTCAATCTACAAATAAAAACCTAAACTAATTGCTTGAAATGAAATTATTTACACCATGAAAAACATTCAACATAGTTTTAGACATTTTTCAATCCATTAACTTGCTTGATTGCTTCATACAAACTAACTGGTAACAGTTTCACAGTCTCAGTCTGATCTTTTTTCTAGGGTCGTACAATCTCTGACATCCAACCCATGAATTTAGGGTTTGCAAGTACTTATACTACCTTTGCCTCAGTCTATGTGCTCAAACTAGGGTTTTCCATGCTAACGTAAAGAACTTGACATCATGGTGGAAAAGTTGCTTGACAACTTTTAAAAGTTGTCATGCAACTTTTGCAACTTTTGAGCAACTTCCCCAATATTGCTTTTTATGACTCCTAGACCCACATTGGGCCAACCTAAGGACACCACCATGTTATAAAGGACCCCTAAACACTTCAAGGACACACATACCCTCCATTTTAAAGAAAATCACAATCTTGACTCATGACCCCTAAGATCTCCACTAGGACCCTAACTAGGACCTAGTCTAGCACACATGAGCTCATGGCTGTTATTCATGTACAATGGCTTCATAAGAAGCATAAAACCAACAAAACAAGAAAGAGAAAGATTTTGGAAGGGTGCTCCTACACCATACTCCCCCTTTGTACATAACTTAGGAAATAGAAGAAGAGATGAGAGCCGGGTCTATTCCAAGTGCCTTGAACCTGCTCTCCTCCACCCATGTAGCTTTAGATACTGGTTGATTTTCCCTTTTCAATAAGTGCTCAATGTAGACCTGGTGTCTAGTAGACTTCTTCACCCTTGATTCCAAGATATCCTTTTCTTTGGGCTTCTTCAGTTGTGGTAAGACATTAACATCAAGGTCTTGCAGTACCTTGGCTTGGTTCTCAGTCTGCCCTGCTATCTCACCCTTGTACGTGATCAGGTCAGCTACATTAAAGACAAGTGATATAGCTAAATCTAAAGGTAGGTCAACTTTGTAGGAATTCTTACCATTGCGATAGGATTCTACAAGGTCCTACCCTTCTCATCTGCAGTTTGGTAGGCTTACCTCTTTGCATCTTGGCTTTGCTCAAATGGACCATCACATAGTCACCCACCTTGAACTCAACTTCTCTCCTTTTCTCATCCACTTTGGCTTTTAGTTTTTGAGTGGATTCAAGGATGGCATTCTTAACTTGCTCCTGAACTTCCTTGATGGTTTGACTGAAGTCTTCTTCTTGCCTACTCTTCATTTCCAAACTACCAAGGTCTCTCAACTCACATACTCGTCTTGGATGTCTGCCATACACAACCTCAAAAGGGCTTCTACCAATAGTTCTATTCACATTGTCATTATATGCATACTCTGCTTGAGGAATGATTAGGTCCCATGTTTGGCCATACTCCTTAGTTAAACACCTCAACAATTTACCTAACACCCTGTTGATGACTTTGGTTTGACCATCTGTTTGTGGATGGTAAGCTAAGCTAAATGACAAGTTGGTTCCTAGTCTCCTCCACAATGTCTACCAAAAATGACCCATGAACTTGTTGTCCCTATCTGAAACAATGTTTAAAGGGAGTCGATGAATCCTAACAATCTCTTTGAAGAAGAGATATGCAACATAGCTTGCATCATGTGTAGTCTTACATGGGTTAAAATGACTCATCTTGGAAAATCTATCTACTACCACATAGATGTTGTCCATACCTGCTTTAGTCTTGGGAAGTCCTACTACAAAGTCCATGCTTATACATTCCCAAGGTCTGTTTGGGACTGGTAATGGTTGATATAAACCGACATTGCTTGATCCACCTTTGGCTCTTTGGCATACACCACACTGTTCTACATATCTTTTCACATCCCTTGGAAACTTTGGCCAATAGTAGTACCTCTGTACTAAATCCAAGGTTTTGTTGACTCCAAAGTGTGCACTTAAACTACCATTATGTTTCTCTTGGATGAGGTTCTCCCTCATGGATCTTCTAGGTACACACAACTGATTACCTTTGAACAAGAGACCATTTTGGAGAGTGTAATCTGCATACTCACCATGGAAATGGTTCTCAAACTCTTTGCAAACCTTGTAAGCTATTGAGAAGTCTTCATCTCCTTCATAGAAGTCTTTGAAACCTTCTATTACTATGCTCTGCAACTATAACTCTTGAACTGTCAACAACTTCCTGCTTAATGCATCTGCCACCTTATTAAGCTGCCCCTTCTTATGCTTGATGGTGAAGGTGAAGGATTGGAGGTATTCTATCCATTTCAGATGCCTATTGCTACTTCTCTTGAGTGTTTATGTAACTCAATGCCTGATTGTCTGTGAACACTATAAATTCTTTTGGAAGTAGGTAATGCCTCCATTTCTTTAGAGACTGTACTAATGCATACAACTCTAGGTCATAAGCTAAGTACTTCTTCTTTGCTTCATTAAGCTTCTCACTGAAAAATGTCATAGGTCTTCCCTCTTGACTCAATACACCACCTACTGCAATTCCACTTGCATCACACTCCAAGGTGAATAGCTTATCAAATGTAGGTAGGAGAAGGATGGGTTTTGTGGCTACTTCTTGCTTCAACATTTGAAATGCTTTGTCTACCTGCTCCATTCATTCAAACTTAGTTTTAAGACCTCCCTTAATGGTGTCAAGGACTTGTGCACATATACCACTGAAGTTCCTCACAAATTTCCTATAGAATTGAGCTAATCCATGGAAACTCCTTACCTCAGTCCCTATTTTAGGTGTAGGCCAATTTAAGATTGCCTCCACTTTACTTGGATCCATCTTCAAGGTTCCTTTGGACACCACAAATCCTAAGTAAACTAGCTCTTGCTTCAAGAAGTCACACTTCTCTAGGTTGATAGATAGCTTCTCCTCATGCAACCTTTATAAAACTAACCTCAAATGCTCAAGGTGTTCTTCCTTGGTTTTGCTATAGATGAGAATGTCATCTAGGTACACTACCACAAATCTACCTGTGAAGTCTTTTAACACCTCATTCATCAACCTCATGAAGGTGCTTGGAGCATTAGTAAGCCCAAATGGTATCACAAGCCACTCATACAATCCATATGTGGTTTTAAAAGTAGTCTTCCACTCATCACCCTCCTTAATTCTTATCTGGTGATAACCACTTTTAAGGTCTAGCTTGGTAAAATACATAGCCCCTCCTAAATAGTCCATTAGATCCTTTATTCTAGGAATAGGAAACCTATACCTTATGGTAATCCTATTGATTTCTCTTGAGTCAGTGCATAGTCTCCACTTACCTCCTTTTTTTTTTATGCTAGCACTACCAGGACTGCACATGGGCTGATGTTCTTCTTAATCAGTCCTTGTTCCAATAACTCCTGCACTTGCCTTGCTACTTCCTTATTCTAATTAGGTGTGAGCTTATATGCAGCCTCGTTAGGTAAGGATGCACCAAGAACAAAGTCTATTTGATGGCTTAAGGACCTTCTTGGTGGGAGTGTTGCAGGTGGTCCATCACTCACTATATCCTTATACTCTTGCAACATTTGCTTCACCTCCTTGGGTATTTCTGCCTGCAACTTGTTTTCTTCCTCCTTTGGCTTCACAAAGATGGCACACTTCACTATCTCCTCCTGATGTAGCAAACTAAATAATTCTTTACTAGTAGCCATTAAAACACTAGGTGTTTTTGAAGTACCCTCTTCATCCTTTGTCAAAGACTGAATCTTGAAGGTCTTGCTATCCTTCTTGAATGATATGGAGTTCTCCTCTCTGTCATAGATCACCTTCCTGTCAAATTGCCAAGGTCTTCCTAGCAATAAGTGACATGCATCCATAGGTAACACATCACAAAGGATCTTATCCTTATATCCTCCAATAGAAAACTCTACCCAAGTCTGCTCATTAACTAGCACACTCTGTCCTTTGTTCAACCAAGTCACTTTGTAAAGATTGGTGTGGGGTATTCTTGTGAGTTTCAACTTCCTAACTGCCTCTTTTGAGATGATGTTGTCAGTTGACCCTGTATCAACTATCACCTTGCACACTTTACCAAGAACTTTGCATCTCACCCTAAACAATGCTCTCTTATGTTTGGGTTCCTCCTTAACCGGCTGTCTGATCAAAATCCTATTGAACATTAGATTTTCTCCAACTTTAGATTCAATCTGGTCCACATCCGATGTCTTGCTACTTGAAGAGTATTCTTGTACATAAACAACCCTCTTTCCACTGTTTGATGTGGTAGGCTTGTCAGGGCACCTATAGGCCAGGTGTCCCAATTGTCCACAATTGTAACACTTCATAGTTGCAAAATAGGAGTTACCTCTGCCGGTACCTCTACCCCTATTTGGACCACCTTGTGCACCTCTTCCTCTAGAATGTCCTCCTCTGAGATTGGTTTCACTACCATGCTCAGTCAACTTGGCTTCTCCTTGGTTCCTTGGCTAATTTTTCTTGCTTTGGTAACCACCTCGGTGATTCACTTGGTCTCTACCTCTGCCTCTACCCCTGTTATTGGAGTCTCCTTTCCTTTTGTTCCTCTCTTCTACCTTGATAGCAAGCTAATGATATTTCTGAACAGTAGTAGGAGTCCATAAGCTTATCTCCTCTTATATCTTCCACTTTAGGCCGCTTAGATACCTAGCCACCTTAATGGATTCATCTTCTTGGACTTTAGATCTTAGACATAGCTTTTGAAACTCTTCGGTGTAGGAAGTTACATCAAGATCTTTTTGCTTCAATCCTTGTCTCTTCTTATGAATTTGGACTTCATAATCCTCTGGTAAGTAGTTTTCCTTAGTCTTACTCACCATAGCTTTCCAATTTGCAATTGGTAGCTTTCCCATGCTAATCCTTTCTTCTTGCAGGTACTTCCACCATGTCAAAGTTTCTCCCCTTAATCTTGATTTGGCAACTTTAACCTTCTAAGCCTCTGTCACTCCTTCACTCTCAAAGTGGTTTTCCATGCCCTCAATCCATTCCATAACAGTGTCTATGTCCATTCTTCCACTGAAATGTGGCAATCCTTCAAAAACTTTGGTGTTCAAAGCCTTGATAGCCTTCACAAAAGGTTCTTCATTGAATAAGGGATATAGTTCATGAATTATGTCATCTATGTCTATAGTTCTCTTGCCTTTACCCTTGGTGTCTTCATCCCAAGGTTCATGTGTTCTCTAATCCACCACTTCCTGCAATTTATCCCTTATCTCACTCATTGTTGCTTCAAGGAATCTATTCTTCTCATTCTACTCTTCCACTTCTCTAGCTAGCTTTGCATTAGTAACCATTTTTCTCTCCCCTACTGATTCACTAGTATATAGAGACACACACAGTCCAACAAGTCTTTCACCCACTCTGATACCAATCTGATGGAATGGGGTTTGGGATAGACTAGCCTAGTCTATGCTCCTGGATCCTTCCCTGGGATCACCTGGTGTTCTCCTCACACCCTAGGGTCTCTGGGACTTCCTTTTCTTGAGGAATCCCCTAACCTTTCCCAATCCACCCACCAATGGGTTGCTATGCTGCTCCTAAGATCTCACCTACTCATGAGACTCAAAACCTCTTACTATGGCTAATAAGGGATAAGGCTTGTTCCACACTTTCCAAGGTCTTAGCAAGGTTAAAATAGGTCTTAAACCATGTTTTACATCCCTCCAAGTGCCCCCAAGAAGTTGCTACCTTCATGCTTTCTACCGATTTCACTGTTTTATGTTTTTGCTTACAAAATAGGGCTACAAGGATTAGGACCAATTAGGCCTCCTAACCGGTCTTCTAGGGCTCTCTCTCACAAATGATGCATAAACAACCCTAACTCCCAAAATGGACTACCATTCAATTGGAAAGGGCTCAAGGATTTTCTGGGTTTTGGGCCTCCAAGTGGTCGTACAGTGCCTAGAGCGAATTTTGGGGTTTTTTAAGGGTTTTGTGAGGGTTTTGTAGTCGGCCTGGGTCACAGTGAAGGTTTTGTGTGTTAGCCACCTTGTTTGGATTGGTGGAGGCTCCTCCTTCACACCAATGATGCTTCTAACACTCCTCTACACCTCCTTCAAAGGATATACTCTCCTCTGTCCAACCTTGCTCTCCAAGACCTCTGCAATTCAACCTCTCATAACCGGGCACTGTCTAGTCTCGCCTAGGAGTGGGTCTTTGCTTGGCCTTCCTGCATTTTTAAGGGCCCTGCTTATTTTTCAATATGGTACAAGGTCTTCACTCTCATTCCCCATGGTTTCATAGTGGTTCCACAATGGGGAATGGAGTTATACAACCATTTACACAATCCTGTCCAAAACTGGATAGTAAGAATACAATTTACAAACTATTTACAAACTCACTCAATCTGCAAATAAAAAACCTAAAATAATTGCTTGAAATGAAAGTATTTATAGCATGAAAAACATTCCACACAGTTTTAAACATTTTTCAATCCATTAACTTGCTTGATTGCTTCATACAAATTGACTGGTAACAGTTTCACAATCTCAGTCTGATCTTTTTTCTAGGGCTGTACAATCTCTGACATCCGACCCATGAATTTAGGATTTGCAAGTACTTATACTACCTTTTCCTCAATTTGTGTGCCCAAACTAGGGTTTTCCACACTAACCTAAAGAACTTGACATCATGGTGGAAAAGTTGCTTGACAACTTTTAAAAGTTGTCATGCAACTTTTGAGAAACTTCCCCAATGTTGCTTTTTATGACTCCTAGACCCACATTGGGCCAACCTAAGGACACCACCATGTTATAAAAGACCTCTAAACACTTTAAGGACACACATACCCTCCATTTTCAAGAAAATCATAATCTTGACTCATGACCCCTAAGATCTCCACTGGGACCCTAACTAGGACCTAGTCTAGGACACATGAGCTCATGGCTCTTATTCATGTACAATGGCTTCATAAGAAGCATAACACCAACAAAACAAGAAAGAGAAAAAGTTTGGAAGGGTGCTCCTACACCAACCATGTCCTATGAAAGGTAAAGGATCTATCACACTTCTTGACAATGCTAAATGTGATGATGTATATTGGGTTGAAGGTCTGAAAACAATTTGTTGAGTGTAGCACAACTAAACAATACATGATACCAAATAGAATTTTAGAAAGGAATTGTCAAAGTTCATGACAAACATGGAAAGTTGGCTACTACCAAGACTCAAACAAGAGGTAATATTTTCATCTTGACTTAACTCAGAACAATTGTCTGTATGCAAAAATAGAAGATACCTAGTTATGGAATAAAAGGTTTTGTCATGTAAATTTTAATAACTTGATCAAAATAAGTAACAAGAACCGAGTAAGAGGTCTACCGAGCTTGGAAAAACCTAAGAATGCAATATGCTTGAGGATGCCAGATGGGTAAGATGACAAAATCAAGCTTTACAAGTAAGTCTTACACTTCTAAAGGAATTTTAGGTCTTGTACACATTGATCTTTGTGGTCCTATGAAAGTTCAAAGTTATTATGGTGATAAATACTCCATATTATTTGTGGATGATTACTCAAGGATGATGTCAGTTATGTTTTTAAAAGAGAAATCAGAAGCCTTTCAAATGTTAAAATGGTATAAGGCAAGAGTTGAAAATGAAACAGGAAGACAGTTGAAATGTCTAAGATCTAATAGAGGAGGAGAGTTCATTTCAGATGAATTTAACTTATTTTGCAATGATCATGGTATAAAGAGACAAGTATTTGCACCGAGAACAACACAGCAAAATGGGATAGCTAAAAGAAGAAACAGATCAATTATAGATTGTGCTAGAACTTTGATGATAGAGAAGAAAGTACCTCAAATATTTTGGAGAGAAGCAATAAGCATTGCAATTTACACCCTGACCTGAGTGCAACTGAAAAAAGGAATTATGAAGACACCATATGAAATCTGGTATGACAAGAAACCAAATGTAAGTTATTTTAAAATATTTGGAAGTAGATGTTATGTTCGTAAAGATGACAAAAATGGAAAATTTGATCAGAAAAGCGAGGAAGGAACATTTCTTGGTTATTCCTCTAGGAGTAAAGCATGTAAATGCCTGATCAAATCATCTAACAAAATAGTGGAAAGTGCAAATGTGAAAATTGATGAATTTGTAGAAAGGAATGATGAAGGAAACTCCAAAGAACCAAAAGATTATGAAGAGTTTGTATATGTACAACCAAGAAGTTTTACTGAGAAAGCCGATGAAGAAAATAATTAGTTGTCGAGTGATGAAGAAGATCATACAGAGCCTACCGAGCCTATATTAGCAAAATATGTCAGAATAAATCATGCATCAAGTCATATTATAGGAGATAAGGATGATCCAGTGATGAAAAGGAACAAACTGAGACAGAACACATGTCTGATATCCAAGTTTGAACCAAGGATAGTAAAAGAGGCATTAAGCAATGAAGATTTGGTGAATGCAATGACAAAAGAGATTGAACAAATCAAGAAAAATGAAACATGGACACTAGTCCCAAGACCAAAAGAGAAAAATGTAATCGGTACAAAGTGGATTTTCATAAAATAAGCTAAATGAAAAAGGTGAGGTCATTCGGAATAAAGCAAGGCTAGTTTGCAAAGGTTATGCTCAAGAAGAAGGAATAGACTATGGTGAGACTTTTGCACCTGTGGCAAGACTTGAGGGAGTGAGAACATTGTTGGCATATACTGCTTACAAAAATTTCAAGGTAGATCAAATGGATGTTAAATCTACATTTTTGAATGGTATCCTAGAAGAAGAAGTTAATATTGAACAACCTGAAGGATTTATTGAAGAGAAGAATAAAGATCAGATATTTAAGTTTAACAAAGCTTTATATGGCCTAAAGCAAGCACCTAGAGCATGGTATGAAAAATTGCACTCTTACTTAATCAAGATTGGATTTATGAGGACTAGTGAAAACAACATGTATATGAAGAATGATGAGGATAATGGAATACTGATTTCAGCCATATTTGTTGATGATATTATTTTTTTTGGAAATGATTCTTTATGCAAGAACTTTGGAAATGAAATGTACAAAGAATTTGAGATGTCATTAATTGGTGAAATAAAGTATTTTATAGGTTTAAAAATAATGCAAATGAAAAATGGGATTTTCATTACTCAATCCAAGTATATAAAGGAAATCTTGAAGAAATTTGGAATGGAGGATTCTAAACCTGTAAGTACTCCTATGGCTACTAATTGTAAACTATCAAAGAATGATGAATGTGCATTTGTTGATGAGACACTTTACTGATCTATGATTGGAAAGTTGCAATATGTAGTTCACAGCAAGCCTGATATAGCACATGCAGTAGTTATAGCTGCAAGATTTTCTGCAGATCCCAAAGAAACCCATATGACAACAATCAAGAGAATTTTCAGATACTCGAGAGGCACTGAAGATTATGGTTTACTATATAAAAAGAGGAATGATTTTGACTTAAAAGTCTATATTGATGCTGATTGGGTAGGAAATATTGATGACAAAAAAAACACAAGCGGTGGAGCTTTCTTTTTGGGAGAAAGACTAGTGAGTTGGCTTAGCAAGAAACAAGGATGCATTTCACAGTCAACAGCTAAAGCTGACTATGTCGTTGCAGCATTGAATTGTACCAATATAGCATGGATCAGACAATTGTTGGAAGGTATGAATGAGATAGTTATCAAACTAGTAACTATATTTTGTGATAATACAAGTGCTATTAGCATTTCAAAGAATCCGGTAATGCACTCTAAGACAAAGCATATCTCTATAAAGTATCATTATCTAAGAGAAGAAGTTCAAGAAAAGAAAGTTGTGCTGGAATATGTTAGCACAAAGGAACAAATAGCAGACAACTTCACAAAGCCACTGCCAAGGGACACTTTTGAGTATCTCATAAGTAAGTTAGGGGTCCTACCCCTATCTAGTACTCACTGACAGAGTTTGGTGAAAGCATCAATTCTATGACTCTGTAGCGTCCTAAAATTGTGACACTTGCAATTTCGACTGCATTTGGGTCTTCACGATGGTGACGCAACACTGAACCTGAATGGAGACCCTGAAACCTATTTATGACATCAAAAACTACATATTTCTACACCATGGCCTGATCCTTCCTTGCACCTTGCTGTCTCGGGAGGTGGGACCATGGCACCCAGCGCCCTGGTTCCTGGCCCTATTTTGCGCCTGGTCTCTTATGGGGCATCGGGTCTTCAAGTTTGCAAATTGGAAAATAATCTTCCTAGGTCGGCCTAAGGTCAGAAAAATTAGTCTTTTAACCCTAATTGACAAGTATATAAACTACATTTCCTCTCCCATTTTGAGAAGGAAGGACATATGTGTGCAAGAGGCGGAAGCGCTAGGCAAACATTCAAACATTCAAGCATTCAAGCATTCCTTCAAGCAATTGAGCATTCTAAGTCTCCATTCAAGGCTAAGTGTTGCATTCAAGACAAGGATTCAACCATTGAAGAGGAGATCACATACAACATACAACATCATTGCACCTTCGCATGTAAGAATACAAACATTCTTACAACAAGGTATCAGTACTTTATTACAGTACAGACATTTACATTTACAGCATTCTCATTTCTTGCTTAAATCCAAAATGAGGGTTTGACCTAAAGGCAAACCCCTAATCTCGAACCCCCCAATCATCCTCTCTTTTCTATGTGTAGGTTGCAGGTACGCGGCCGTAATTGAAGATCCGGAATCCTTGTGCAAAGACGAATAGGTCCCCCTTCGTTTCACGAATTTTTTGGAGGACCGTGTGCACTCCAGGCACCATCGTCTTGTCAACTTTCACTCAAATTTGTAGGACAGCATCGTCTCGACATTTTACTGCTAATTCCAAGTCCGCAGCTTCATCCCGTATTCCTATCTTTGTTTATAAGCAAATCTTTCTTACTTTACATGCACTCCTAGTTCAATCCTTCTATCTACATTCTTTACAAAAGAGGGTAGCCTTGTTGTCTTAACCCTTGAAACTCATTCAGCATTCAATCTTGCATTGTGTGGGATTGGATCTTGTGGGTTTCAACCCCTCTTTTGAATGTAAAGTCTCTCCTAAGTGAAAACCGTCAATCCTAGTGACCTCCTTTCTCCTTGGAGTGGGGAGAACACCTAGGTTTCGATTTTCCACTTTACATTTTGGTGAACCCAATGTGAACATCCTAATTCTGATTATTCATGGTTAGATCTGAAAAATTTGCTTCCTTAATTACATTTCCATGTTTGATCTTTTGCAAAATTTAGAGGTTAATTGCATAAAAACCCTAAAATTTTCTTTTTAGTAATTGAGCTTGTGAAATGTTTAATTGTTAATGCTTGTTTCAGATCTACCCTTCTATTGCCAATTGTCAACTCATATTTGTGCTTTAATTCTGAAAGTTAAGTGGTTATGTGTCAAAACCCTAATTTTTAAAACCCTCTTGATTCAACCTTTGACTGATAATTTCACTGATCAAAACACCTCAAAATCGGCTGTAACTTTGGATTCCGCAACGAAATCATAATATCTTTCATCCCTGAAAATTTTGAAAAAAGTTGCGAGGACTGTGTGCACCCCGAGCGCCATCGTCCCCGACATTTTTTCCAAAATTTCGGGAGCTAGATCTTACTGTATTTTTTTGCTAAAATCCAGAATCTTGGCTGATTTCATCAATTCTAACACTTTCAAAATTAAAGTCAAAGTTGGTCTAGTGATTGCTTGGATTAAGGCTTCTAATCATTCAAAAATTGTTGAAACTGAAATTTTGTGTTAAAATTGTGTTTCTTACTGTCCTAAATCTGAAAAGTGTGTTGGCATTCATTCGAAATTTCAGTGCTTTATTCAAATTTTTGCAATTTGTGACTTTTGAAATTAAATGTTTAATTGCAACAACTTTGATTTCCGCTTTCAAAATTGAATTTTGCATGAAATTGAGTCAACTATTAAATTTCAAAGCTTGCATTTCTTTTAGTATTTCCTCTAAAATCATAAAATTCAAAATTTCAATTTCCCTCTCTTTTTCAAAATTCAAATTTTGCATTTTTCAACAATCTTGGTAGGGTTCAATTTTGAGATTGCAACTTTAATTTGGCCTATCTACAGATCATAAAATCACTCAATTTTTTCAGATTAGCTTTAAAATCATCATAACTTTCATCCTTGAAAATTTTGAAAAAAGTTGCAAGGACCGTGTGCACTCCATTCGCCATGGTCCCTGACATTTTTTCCAAAATTTCGGGAGATTGTCGTCATTGCATTTAACAGCCTAAATCTAGGAGATTGGCTGATTTTATTAAAATTTGCTACCTCTAAATTCAAAATCTTCTCTCCCTCTCTAGTGCATGAGTTTTACAACAATAAGCCCTACTTACGCTATTCCCGTTAGACGAAGCCTTAGAATTAAGTCTTTCCAAGGTTTAATTACCGAGGAGATGGAACCTAATTTGAATGGCCTTTTTAATGAGGACACGGGTAATTCCTCTAATCCTCTTAATGATGAAGAATCTCTCCATGAGGTTTCTGTAGAACAACTTTTGAAATTGGATAACCAATTTGATGATTTTCAGCAATGGATGTCTCATGAATACCTCGATAGTCAAGCTCTTCCCTTAATTGAGGGTCTAAAACGTATGGTTCAAAATGATAAGAATGGAATTGATATTTTGCATAGTATTGCACACATTGTGGATTCGAATGTGATGCCTATGAAGAGTTGTGCCGAAACTTTAGGTTATACACAACCTCCTACTCAAGTCAATCATTCTATTCCTTTAACAACTTCTATTGCTAGTATACCTACTTTTACATCAAACATAATGACTACTTCAATACAAAATATTCCACCTATGATCACTAGTCATGGGGGCAATCCTTCCTCTTCAATTAACCCTCTTCCTTCATTCAATCTGATTTCTTCATTCATTCCTTCAATGAGTGTCCCTATTAGATCTCCACAAATGAATATGACGCAAGGGGGCAATTCATTCAACCATTCCATTCCTCCTTGTAGTGTTCCTTGTTTCCAATCATCTCCTATGACTAACCATCATAGTGTCCCACCACCTTACTCTCAACCAATACCTTCTTTCAATAACATAATACTTCCATCACAATCTAACATGTCTAATATGAACTCTTCGACTGAAGTGACCATTAGCAATCTTGCGCAAACTGTCTCTTCTTTACAACAACAAATTGCCTCTATGAATCAATCTAAGTTTAGTGTGCCCACATTTGACGTTGCGAGCCCACTTTCTCTTGACATTGTTCGAGCTATCCCACCTAAGCATGTTGAAATCCCGCAGTTGGAGCTTTATAATGGTAAAGGTGATCCTCTAACACATGTTAAGACCTTTCAAACAGTATGTACCAATTTTGCTCATGACCAAAGGTTGCTTGCAAAACTATTTACTAGAACATTAAGAGATAAGGCCCTACAATGGTATTGCTCGTTGCCTTCCTATTCTATTACTTCTTTCCAACAACTTGCAAATGCTTTTATTCAACAATTTCAAAACAATATAAGTCCTAAAGTTACTTTGATTGATTTAATGCATTGTAAACAAGGTGTTAAAGAAAAAGTGACTGATTTCATTGGTAGATATAAGCATTTGTGTGCTCAAATTTCTTTTCCAGTACCTGACAATGATATTCAAAGAATCTTTATTTCTAATTTACAAAAAGATATTAGAGAAAAACTTCTGTTTTCTGAGTTTACTTCTTTCCAACAGTTGTGTGCAACTCTTCACAATTATCAACTGACTGTGAGTCAAATGGAACAAGCAAATCCTATGGCTCCGAGTGATAAGGGTGATAGTAGTCAACAACCATTTGGGAAGTTTAAACCGAACAGAGGGTTTGTTAATGAAAACATCATCAACAATGTGAATGCAGCATCAGGTGTGCCTCCTATTTCTAAGTTTTTCAAGAAAGAAAGAAAGTTTACTCCTTTGAATGAATCATTGCATAGTATTATGAATAAGTTATTGGAACAAAATGTGCTTACCCTCCCTCCTATAAAGCAAATAGATCCTGCAAAGATTAATTCACCCTATTTTGATAACAAATCTTTTTGTCAATTTCATCGTCAACCTGGGCATGATACTGAAAAATGTTTTGCGTTAAAGGGTAAAATTCAAGATTTGATTGATAATAATACTATCTTTGTTTCAGGTGTGAATGATAAAGGCAACACATCTGTAGCTCTTCCTAACCAAAATCTTAAGATTTTTACTGATCCATTACCTTCTCATACCTCTAATGTAATTGAGACTAATGATTCCTCTTTCTCACCTGAGGGCCTTGTGTCTATGACTCCAAATGTGATTAACTTTGTAGAGCAGCAGAAAATCCCTAAAGAACCATCCATCACATTTGATTCCAGTGAAACTATCAGGGCACCTGATGGTCCTTTATATATAGTTGCAAAAGTCAAGAATACACCTTGCCGTGGAGTGCTTATTGATCCTTCTTGCATGGTTAATGTCATTACTGAAGAATTTCTTTTTACTTTGCAATTGAATCAAGTGATCTATGACAAAACAAATGTGGTTGTGAAATTATTTGATGCATTTTCTTCTCCTGCAATTGGTTCTATTACATTACCTATTGAGGTCCATAACAAATCGCTTGATGTGAGCTTTGCTATTATTCCATCATCCGAACAATTTCGTGTGAAGCTAGGCTATCCTTGGCTATCTTCCATGAAAGCTATTGCTTCTCCTATTCACAAGTGTTTGAAATTTCCCCATAATGGTGAAGTTGTTACTGTCAATCATAGTCTCTTTAAACCAGCTGAAAGAACTTCTAGCGTTCCTATTGATTATTTTTGGCCTAAACAATTCCAATCTCTTCCACCGCGAAGTGATCATCTTTTCAAATCTTATCAAAAGTGGAAAAAAGATATGATCCTATCTCTAAGTGAACCTCGAACACCCAAACTTGATATTCTTATCGTTCTTGAGAAGGAAGTTCTTCCTTTTAAAGATTAAACTAATGTCTTTGCTCAAGAAGATTCCCAACCCATTCCTATGGATGTGACTATGTCTGTGTCTAATAAACTTTCTAAAAGCAGACCTATACCTCCTCGTCATGATGGACTTGGTCTCCTTCCTAAACCAAATATTCTTCATTTATATGGAGCAGTTCCTCCTCCTTCCTTTTATAGAGAGAAGAGACCTTCGTCTTCTCCTATTATCCAACCTAAGAGACCACAACCTAAACACCCAAGCAATAAGGACGAGAACATTCCTCCTCCTCAATCTTCTCAACTTCCTACTAAGACTAGACAAAATCGTTCTACGTGTGAATGCCGATGAAAGCGTCGTCTTAGAGCTCATGCAGCTGCTTCTCAAACTTTGCAATTCCCAAAAACACCTTCAGCTAGTATTATTCCATTTTCTCCTCAGCCAAAAATTGAGCCAAAATCTCCTAAACATAAGATGCATGGTGGTTTTGATCCTGTGCGAGTTAAAGATCCTATTTTTATAAATCTTGATGATGATATAGATTAAAATGTTACTTCTCTCACTTCTGATAGTGAATATGAATTTGTTGATATTGATAACCATTTATTTAACAAATTTTCTAAAGCACTTATCCTAGCTCCTAGACAAGAACAACGTGGCTTGGAACATGAACATAGCCCTTGTTTGGATCTTGTGATAGCTCCATCTGCTGTGTTGGATGTTCCTCCTCTAGCGTGTTTCCTGCCTTCCCGAAATATTGATCAGCAAGATCAGGGGGTGGATGACGTGCTAGACTAGTTCATTAGCATAGCAGACTCTCTCCTCCTCTCTTTTGTTACTTCTTCTATGTGTTATTCTCATTCTTCTATTTGTTGTCCTTAGTGTTGTCTACCTAAGGATGATGCAAAGCATTGAGATCTCTTTTGGTCTCTCTCATGTTGACTCAAAAGACACATGTGTTCCCATCTTCTCGGTGACCTTCCTTGATTGGGGAATGAAGAACAATTATGCATACATACATATGATATACATGAATTATCATACAACATACTGACCCTAAGGAAAGTGAAGTCACCTCATGATTCATGTTTTGTGTCTATTATCCTTGGGTTTATCTCACACTTGGGGGCTAAATCTTTGTGATAACGTGCTCCTTTCCATTCTCATTTCTTATGTGTATCACTACCTTAAAGCAATCACCCCCGATGAGGCGTGTGCGACCGCTTTAACATAGGGGGCATACGCTCTGTCCATATCTCTTCAAGATACTTGAAAATTTCTTGACAAATTTAGCTTTGCCTTGAAAATTTTTGATATCTTTCTTACATGACTCATAGTGAGGGAACCTTACTACGGACAGTCATGGTTCTCCCTCGTGATCTTCCCTTTTACTTTGTCAATCGAAGTCGTAAGATCCTTAGTCCACTGGGGGCTTGGTGTATCTTGCCTCCTTGACGTGGTGAAAGTCTTTCAATGTTGTTTCCTTGTACTTTACCAGAAGTATGGGCGTACGCTTATACTCCTGCTAAAGTGGGGGCTAAATGTAGCGTCCTAAAATTGTGACACTTGCAATTTCGACTACATTTGGGTCTTAATTATGGCGACGCAACACTGAACCTGAATGGAGACCCCGAAACCTATTTATGACATCAAAAACTGCATATTTCTACACCATGGCCTGATCCTTCCTTGCACCTTGCTGTCCCGGGAGGTGGGACCATGGCGCCCAGCGCTGTGGTCCCTGGCCCTATTTTGGGCCCGGTCTCTTATGGGGCATCGGGTCTTCAAGTTTGCAAATTGGAAAATAATCTTCCTATGTCGGCCTAATGTCAGAAAATAAAGTCTTTTAACCCTAATTGACAAGTATATAAACTACATTTCCTCTCCCATTTTGAGAAGGAAGGACATATGTGTGCAAGAGGCGGAAGCGCTAGGCAAACATTCAAACATTCAAGCATTCAAGCATTCCTTCAAGCAATTGAGCATTCTAAGTCTCCATTCAAGGCTAAGTGTTGCATTCAAGACAAGGATTCAACCATTGAAGAGGAGATCACATACAACATACAACATCATTGCACCTTCGCATGTAAGAATACAAACATTCTTACAATAAGGTATCAGTACTTTATTACAGTACAGACATTTACATTTACAGTATTCTCATTTCTTGGTTAAATCCAAAACCAGGGTTTGACCTAAAGGCAAACCCCTAATCCCTAACCCCCCAATCATCCTCTCTTTTCTGTGTGTAGGTTGCAGGTACGCGGCTGTAATTGAAGATCCGAAATCCTTGTGCAGAGACGAACAGGTCCCCCTTCATTTCGCCAATTTTTCGGAGGACTGTGTGCACTCCGGGTGCCATCGTCCTGTCAACTTTCGCTCAAATTTGCACGACAGCGTCATCTCAACATTTTACTACTAATTCCAGGTCCACAGCTTCATCCCGTATTCCTATCTCTGTTTATAAGCAAATCTTTCTTACTTTACATGCACTCCTAGTTCAATCCTTCTATCTACATTCTTTACAAAAGAGGGTAGCCTTGCTGTCTTAAACCTTGAAACTCATTCAACATTCAATCTTGCATTGTGTGGGATTGGATCTTGTGGGTTTCAACCCCTCTTTTGAATGTAAAGTCTCTCCTAAGTGAAAACCGTCAATCCTAGTGACCTCCTTTCTCCTTGGAGTGGGGGGAACACCTAGGGTTCGATTTTCTGCTTTACAGACTCTATAGAATACTATTTGTGAGTTGTGTTAGGCCCAATATGGAAAGCTAATGTACTGAGAGGGGAGGGGTGAATCAGTACTTCAAAAAATTTCTTCAACAATAACTTTACTGTTATGTATAAACCAAATAGTGCAATAACATAATATAAAGCTAAAACAAATAGATAACAATCATACATGATTCACTCCATAACACATATATTTTGGTTACGCAGAAGCTCTTGGTTAGAGAGAAAAATTGCGGTGGGGATGGCATTCACAACTTCACTACTGCAATAATAAAGGTTGCTCAGTTAGAGCTACATGTTTAGCTATTTCTGATAGCTTACCCTATTAGGAGTATCAAGATCTGTTAGATCTACCTTGCTAAAGGATTTTACAACACTTAATCTAAATGCTACACTTGGTTAGAGGCTTTACAATTTATAGACTTGATTAGAGTCTTTTACCCTGTTAAAGGTTTCTCTTGCAACTTCAAAATATTACAATAAAATCATTACAAATATCTGCAACTTTACATCTCGAATGTTATAGCAGATTCTATGTGCTCAGAATAAGATTACCTTGCTTATAGCATACCTCGGTAACACCCATATAGTAACTCGGTAAACCCTTCTATTTACTTTGTTCTTTGACTGTTCTCTGAAATCCTTCTTGGTGACCTCTATGTCTCTATAACAGTCAGAACACTTAGTGCTTTCACATGTCTTGCTTCATATATTTCTATATCATCCTTTTTGTCATGCTACATGTATATGTTTGATCTCAATCCATGTTGTATAAATAGATCTCTTATGTCAGTGATCCATTCATTGCTTCGATCTTACAAATATGTTTTATCGAATGGATAACCATGCAAAATATTTCATTGGTTAGATGACCTCAAAATCATACACAATCTTTAAGTGCAATTTCCAATATGATAACGGTTCTATGTACCTCGATCTTGTAACACGTTTCCATATGTATGTCTAGGTTCAATGAATCTGGTAACACATTTCACTCAGTGTATATAGACTCAGTGTGTCGTCTTTGCTACTTGGTAGACATGGAATGATACTCGGTAGACAGCTCGGTGTATACTACGCTCTGAGACTACTTTCTTATATAACCAATTGGACTATGCATATCAACTGAATATTTCAGTAGAGATAACCGACTAGAGTATATAGAATAACTTTGAACAAAAAACTAATGGCAACTTGATAAGTAGTAACAATCTCCCCTTTTGACATTAGTTGAGATGTTTGACAAAAAACTACTTTCAAAGTTATAACTCAATAATCTATATACTTGCAAGATTTGACTATATTGACAGTATATACAATAGTCAATGAAATAATATATCCAGATATACTCCCCTTATCGATATACTATACAAAACTCTGATTTTGTGTGCTTGGTGATCTTCTCTTGTTCTTTGCTTACTATTATGTTCACTGCACTTGGATACTCTACTCACTCTGCTCGATATACTCCCCCTGTATACTACACTCCTTTTGTTTGATACTATACTTTGAATACTATATCACTCCCCCTTTTTTGATAAACATCAAAATTTAGTTACCACTTGGTGGTGGCAACTAGTCAAAAATGGATTTGTACTTTGTCTGTGCTTCGGTGAGAGTGACAGAGAGGGCATCCTTTACACTGTCCATTAAAGAATTATGTGCTTGAATATCAGCTAATAATGATATTAAGCCATCTAAAGTGCTTCCCTCTTGTGTAGTAGATAGGGGTGTGGCTCAGTTGATCTGTTCTTGGACGGATGAAAGATGAGGAAGGAATATGTCTGAAGTGTCATTATGTCCATCCTGATCTTATGTTCTTCATTTCTTAGGTCCAATTGTTGAGCCATGAGCTGTTGTAGCTTTGTATAAAAATTTTGAACTGAATTGGGCTCTGTGGTCAACTTATTTGAGAGATCGGTGATCTCTTTCTCAATTGCTTCTATTTTTTTTTTATGTCTTTGATGAATAAAGAAAATGTACAGAGTTTCTGAAATAAATAATGAAAGTGCTTGAGTTGAGGAGTCAACTCAGCAATAAATTTGACAAGTTTAACTTTGCCAACAGCTATAGCTTTCTGTACCTCTTCTATCATTTTTGCAGTGAGCTCTTTTTCTTTTAGCTTGCTCAAATATTTCGATGCATCTACTCCAGATGTCTCTATCTTGGTTAGGAGTTCATCCAGTTGAATGTGGATGGCTGCATCTTTGGTTATTGTAGCTTCAGATAGCATATCTATTAAGAGTGCTTTCACCTTCTGAAGTACTTTATTTTTCTTTTGAATAGCCATTTGCTTCTCTTGTTCAGCCTTTGCTTTGCATAGTTCATCGAAATCAATGAGTGCTTGCCCCTTTAATTTGGATATATCAACATTGGGCAACACTATTGGTTTTGACAAATCTACTTTAAAACTATGCTTTTTCATCTTCTTTTCTTTACCTTTCACCGATTGAACTAAGACAATGGCTTGTGAGGCTTGATGACCCTTAGTAGGTTGCTCGGTAGAGGCAACACTTTGGTTGATTTCTTTAGCCTTTGTAGAGTCCTTTGGTGTCTCGGTACTTGGTGTCTCAGTTGCAACATTTTCAGTGTTAGAAGGATCTTGAGACGTCTGTTCTTGAGTAGTACCTTCTCCTGCTATAGACTTGTGACCTTCGATGCCTCGATCTGTATCCTGAGGGGCTTCAGTTGAGATAGGTTGATTGACTGGTGGATAAGGCTGAACTTGTTCCAAGACTGATTCACTGGATACAAGTTTTGCATATGCATTGCCTTCTATCATTTCCTATTCCAGTGCCTTTGTATCCATGATATCTTCATCTATTTGAATGGAGTTAGCAGGGTCTTGCTCGGTAACATCAGGATCTTTCTTGGTGACATCAACAATTTCAATTGTAGCTTGCTCACCGGCATCCTTGATTCTAAAATTTTCAACACTATGTACATTTACCTTCTTGCTCTTAACAATATGAAATTTGCTTGCATCCTTAGATTTAGTGTCACTAGACTCTTCTGCCAAAATGAGTCTCCGAGTAGATTTCTTGTAAGTTTTTGTTACCTTGGGAACAGTAACACTCTTTGTTTTCTTACTCGGTGAAGCTACAGATGCTCTAGTGTTAGGTCGCTTTGCTGGAGGAGTCGGTGAGGCCTTTGATGAATACTGTTTCTTTCTTTTCAACACTTTTCCCTTAAGCAATTCAGTGCTCAATGTTATAGCTGCCTCTTGGGCTTCAAATTCCTCTTCGGTAATGGCTAAAGTGCCTTTGACAGGTGTGGAGGAAGAGTCTTCTCTGAATTTCTCCGATAATGCCTTTATCATCTTTGTTGCCTTTCTTGTAGCTTTGGGTACTACAATGCTCATTTTTACTTTTTCCTTCACTTCTTCATAGGTTCCATACCTCAGCTCAATAGCATGTCTTGGAAATGTAAGAAATGCATCAATTTGTTGTTGTGTGATGTCAAAATCAATCTCGTATCCCATAGGTGACAAAGATTGAGTTCTTGGTTCCACAACATTCACATAATAGTAATCAGTGTCTACTTCAAAACACATGGCATCTTTGTATTTCTCCACTAGCTTGGGTGGAATCCGGTACTTTTTATGCATTTTCTCTTGAAACTTACTGAAGTAATCATCCATAATATCATTAAAATTATCACCTAGCTTCTTAATGAAGTCATTAATCTGATGGGTGATTGGTCGGTGTAGTTCCCAAACAATTTTATCGACTGATGGAAAGAATTTTTCAAAATAGAAAAGCATGCATACAAGTAGTGATCCAGACTTTAGTGTATTAGCCGAGTTGTTCTTCTTCGGCTTCCTGATAGTGTTCAGATTCTCAAACAGGTTTTTCAGCAACACCTCACATAGATCAATTTTCATTCCCTTTTTCACAATTTTGTATGCTAATTCTACTGTTGCACAGGGTACACCATTTTCCCTTGCTGATTGGAAGAAATAGTAACCTATTCTAATGGCAAATTTTAGTTCTGCATCTGTGACATTGTTCAATTTCATTCCTCTACAATCTGATTCCACTCTGGTTAAACTGATCAATTCCTTCTATGATATCATCTTTTGAGCTCGAGCATGATCATAAATAGGGTAACTGGTAATCAGATGAATGATTTCCTTGGTAATCTTAAACAGTTGCTCTTCTAGCCACATGAAGTCATCGTGAACTCTGCTCAGAACAAACTTGACCCACTGGGGTTTGAACACACGGGGATTAGTTAGGGCTTCAGTTAATCCCTTGATCTTAATGTGCTCATACTTGCTATCTAATTTACCATTGGTGCACAATTCATCATAGGTGTCTTTGATTTAAACATGACCGAGTTCTTCAACACGACATTTGGTGAAGAATCTCACATCCTCGACTAGTAACACTCTATCCGAGATGAGTGAAAATGCGGTTTTGTCATTCAGTTCAGATGCAACTTTGGGAGTTAAGGAGTATTTTAGTGAGGGCTTTTCAACATTCTTAACAACAATGGGATCTTGGATCCTAGGTGCCATTTGTAGATTTCAGATAAAAACTAACAAAAGATCCTTAGGGTTTGAGGATTTTCAAACGACAAACGCTTTATACTTAGCAGATAATAGCAACTTGATAAGATCAGTAAACTAGCTTAACAATGCATTGAGATTGATGTAAATACCTTGAATTTTTCTTTGAAGGAGGTTTGATCACCTTAGATTCGCTTTGCTCTATTCTCTCAAAAACTTGGTAAGTAAAAATGACCGCATAAATGCTTTAAGTACATAATATACCTTATCGGGCTCCATGCAGGTTAGGTCAAAAACATTAAATGCACTCGGTTCCACTAAACCGATTTATTCTACTTTTTCCTTTTTAATCGGGTAACCAAACTTCCTTCATTTACCGACTTGGCAGGCTTCCTGTATTCACTGACTTGACAGGTTTCCTGTAAAGTGCTCCAAAAGTCTTTGAGAGAATTTCAAACTTACTACTACATCTTAACTATGCAGATTTTGAATTAAGTACATAATAAAATAGGAACTGTTAAGATTTAACCTTGAGAGAATGCAGTCCCTTCATACCTTTACTGATTAATTTGGAATAGGTGCACCTAACTCGGTAGGTAAGGTGCTTTCTTCATTTGACACAATTTCCTTCTTTTTCCAAATCATCTGTAATTTGTCTATTATTTCTTCAGTGTCTTTTCTAGGTTGATCTCTACAATCTCCAACCAAGTATCCAACTTTGTGACAATGAAGAAATGCCATACCAGGATTTCTCCATGATCTTCAGTTGTTCATCCCAAACCTTATAAAGTAGCCGGCACTTATATGTCCATATCTTCCACAACATTCACACCATATCCTTGTATTGTAATCCCATGGTACTTCAGAATACTATCGGTAAGGATCTCTGTGAGTTCGATAACCTCTATTATTTGCTTGGTGTGTAGACCACATATAGTTATTTTGCTTAAACCAACACTTCTTGGTACTATGTCCATATCTATTGCAGTTTTTACAAAACCCTTTGAATTTTGCCTTCTAATAATTGTTAACAAACTTTGTCCTACATTGATTAGATGTGTGACCATATTTATTGCAATTGTAACAATAACCATTGGACTTTGTGACATTCAGTTGCTTACCTTTTCTGATTTGGCACATGTTGGCAGTATTACCTTGATTTCCACAGTAGTTGCAAATAGGCTTCTTTCTTTTGATTCCAGCTTGCTTTGATGATTCTCCTCTCTCGATAGTATGAATTCCCTTCTAAGTAGAGTCTTTTCCTTTGTAACCGAGTCCTGCATCTTTGTTGGGTCATCTTGTATTCAGTTGCTCATCCAACATCTTTGATGCTTCATAACTCTTCTTTATTGTTTCTTTGGATTTCTTCTCTGTTTCAAGTTCATCGGTCAACCTTGATACTTCAAGTTTCAATGCTTGATTCTCACCATCTTTCAGATTTGCTTCATGATGTGCATAACCTAGTTGATCTGGCAGGTTTTGTTGAATTCCAGTCAACCTTGTGATTTAATCATTCTTATTAGATACTAAGACTTCAAGCTGTTGTTTCTCTCTTTCTAGATCTCTTACTTTATCTGCGGCTGTCCTCAATGCATCAAGATTTTCAGTCATCTGTGTGCTGAAATGTTCATGTTATTTTTTCATTGCTTTTAGTTGATCAACCAATGTTTTGTTCTTTTCTTTCAATACTCCAATCATTTCTTCAATCTCTTTAGATATACTATTCTTAGATGATGTCTCAATTTGTTTCACTAACTCTTGAGAGTCTTGCAAATCATCAGATAATCTTCTTCTCACTTTCAAAGATTTTTGCATTTGCCTTTCCATGTCTACAATCACTTGATTAGCATGATCCAACTCATCTTGCAGGTACACAATCCTCCGAGATTGTTTATAGCCTTCCATTGATAACATCTTTCTCTTTAGGCAGTTAAACCCTTTTCCAAGATTGAAGCTCTGATACCAATTGTTAGGCCCAATATGGAAAGCTAATGTACTGAGAGGGGAGGAGTGAATCAATACTTCAAAACTTTTCTTCAACAATAACTTTACTATTATGCATAAACCAAATAGTGCAATAACATAATATAAAGCTAAAACAAATAGATAACAATCATACATGATTCACTCCATAACACATATTATGCAAAAACTCTTGGTTAGAGAGAAAAACTGCAGTGGGGATGGCACCCACAACTTCACTATTGCAATAATAAAGGTTGCTCGGTTAGAGCTACATGTTTAGCTATTTCTGATAGCTTACCCTATTAGGAGTATCAAGATCTGTTAGATCTACCTTGCTAAAGGATTTTACAACACTTAATCTAAATGATGCACCTGGTTAGAGGCTTTACAATTTATAGACTTGATTAGAGTCTTTCACCATGTTAAAGGTTTCTCTTGCAACTTCAAAATATTACAATAAAATCATTACAAATATCTGCAACTTTACATCTAGAATGTTATAGCAGATTCTATGTGCTCATAATAAGATTACGTTGCTTATAGCATACCTCGGTAACCCATATAGTAACTCGGTAAACCCTTCTGTTTACTTTGTTCTTTGACTGTTCTCTGAAATCCTTCTCGGTGACCTTTGTGTCTCTATAACAATCATAACACTTAGTGCTTTCACATGTCTTGCTTCATATATTTCTTTCATTCTTTCTATCATGCTACATGTATATGTCTGATCTCAATCCATGTTGTATAAATAGATCTCTTATGTCAGTGATCGATTCATTGCTTCGATCTTACAAATATGTTTTATCGAATGAATAACCATGCAAAATATTTCATTGGTTAGATGACCTCAAACTCATACACAATCTTTAAGTGCAATTTCCAATGTGATAACGGTTCTATGTACCTCAATCTTGTAACATGTTTCCATATGTATGTCCAGGTTCAATGAATTTGGTAACACGTTTCACTTGGTGTGTCATCTTTGCTACTCGGTAGACATGGAATGATACTCGGTAGACAACTCGGTGTATACTATGCTTTGAGACTACTTTCTTCTATAACCGACTGAATATTTCGGTAGAGATAACCGACTAGAGTATATAGAATAACTTTGAACAAAAAACTAATGGCAACTTGATAAGTAGTAACAAGTTGATGTTGATTTACACACTTTAGAAGGTTGTCTAAAGTTGTGTAGGAAATAGTGAATGAAGACAAGATGCTCTGACAGAGACTAAGATGATACATTTGTATATTTTTTAACAGCAAGGAAATTACTTCACAGGGGAAGTAATCATGAATCAGTTTTACTTTTGGTATTGTTGTCAAAGGGGGAGAAGATTATAGGAGAAGTTTACAACTCAAGGATAACATGAGAAGAATAACAGTAGTCTAAATCAATTGGAATAAATCAAGTTGGTATTGCCATCAATACCAAAGGGGGGGATTGTTGGCATTACAATAAGTTTGTTGGTATGATGATATTGAGAAGGTTGTTGGAGATTGATGATATAATTGATAAAGGATGATTATTGTCTTAATAATATTATTTTGTCATTGATGTCAAGCAATTGATTTTCTGATTCAGTATGATGTTGCCATATCTTAAAGAGTATGTTTTGATGAGTATAAAGATGTTGGTAAGTGATACAGAAAGAATGTGAAAATGAAGGGGAGTAATAAGTTATTCAATGGGCAACTATTACCGAGTTAGACGGTGATGAGATTATGATATTTTGATTATTTTGATATCCTATATATGTGTATTCGAAGACTGAATAAGAAGGAGAAAATATTTCATGCAACAGAATGAGTAAAGGTTTGATACTGTTCTATTTTACTGAGTAAGGAGCTAGTCGGTAAACACCAAGGTTATCAGTGTCAATTAAAGAAGAAAGAAGTTACCGAGTAAAGTTCAATATTTACCAAGTATCAACCAAGTAGTAACAGAATGCATTGGATGAATAAATATATTATTAAATGAAGGATACCAATGAGCTAGAGATTTTTTGAAGATTGGAATGTCATGCAAGAAGTTTGTTAAGGATCAACGACAATGAAAATTCAAGAGTTGGATCTACAACACAGATTGAACGGTCATAATCGAGCACAAGTACCAAGGAAGGAATACAAGTTCCAAGGCAAGATAAAATGTTTTTTAGTTCGAAGGATTCAATGAACCTAGTCAAGTTTGAAGATCTGAAGGCTAAGATTAATCATGGGAAATGTGATTAAGGAGATTAAGAGGTTAGGAATTTCTTATAAATAAAGAAAAGCTGATGAACAAAGGATGCGGGCAAATAGAAGAGCAGTGATACTCCAGAGGTGATTACCAAGTACAGAAGATTGAAGAACAGATTGAGAAGCCCAACAAGGAGGAAGATAAGTCTTTTGACAAGATCATTTTGAGCACATAGAGTCTGTTTTAACATTTCAGATGTGAAGTTGCAGATATATTTTATTACTATTATTCATTTTTGTAAGTGATAGGAAATATCTTAACCAAGTGGACCTAACAGTCTTATTTGTAAATCCTCTAGCAAGGTAACATTCTGAATGAGTGTTTGAAATCCTTTGACAAGGTCACTTCTAACAAAGTGCAAGGTTCTGATAAATCTGAGGGAAATCCCTTGACCGGGTCACATCTAGCAATGTGTTTATGTAATCTTTAACAAGATTCGCTTTTAACTGAGCATACTCTAGAAGAGTATATTTTCTTTGTGGGTCCGAAATCCCACAGTGGTTTTTCCCTATTTGGGTTTCCATGTTAAATCTGGTGTTAAATGTGTTTTGTTGTTTCAAGTTTATCAGTTTATGAGTTTGAATGATTTACAATCATAGTTGCATATCAAGTAAGTTCTACCGAGGTTGAATCTGATGAATATTTTGTATTGTGAGTTTATCTGATTCACCCCCCCCCCTCTCATCTAACTAACACAGTGATACAGCAAAATCACAAAGCCTACGAGCATAGTATCCCAACGGGGATTTCAACCTTGGTGATGGTTTCACCAAGTAAGTGTTTTAACCAATGTACTACATGGATCACCCCAATCAAATATACTCGTTTATTAATAAATAAATTTGTTTATTTCTTGTTATAAGAAAAAGGATGAAAACTATATAAATAAAAAGAATGCTTAAACTCCTTTCATATGATTACTATATTTGGATATTTTGTAACCTTAAAAATCATATTGAATAACCTTTAGAGTCTAAGAATGTTAATAGATATGTGAGGGTAATTAAGTATTGGGTTACTGATCTCCTTATTATTATGAAATTAGGTGTAGCCTTGAAATGATAATCTTATTTCTTCCCTTGTAAAATAGAAAGACATTATAAAGTAATTTAGGAATGAAATAAGGTGATTGAATTTGATATTAACAAGAAATTCTTCAACTTGTACATGAAATATGTTATAGAATGTACTTATTAAACAAATCTTATTATTCTTAAATTATATATACTAACATACAATTTAAATGGAAAAGTCAGAAATGATTAGATGTTGTATTTATAATAATATAAAGAATATTATGATCTCTCCCTATCTTCTAAGTAAATAATATTGTTAAAATCTAAGATTCTTATTAGCATGATTTTTATCATCTTTAGAATAAGAAATCTTCTATTTGAAATAAATAATACTCTATTACTTGTACAAATAATATCTATTAAGTAGTATGGAGAGTTATTCATGTCTTATATGGAGTTCAAATGAAAGGTTATCTAGTAAATAGATTATTTATGTTGAAGGAAATAATAGGGGAAGTTTTTTGTAATCTTATTACAATAATATATAAGTATTATAATACTATTATGAACACTTATTGAACTACAAAATAATGCAAGGGAATGCTTAGAGTTTTCAACTTAAGAAAATGGTTCAATTACTTTGTGTGTAGAAGGATTTTTCTGGAAGATTCTACAATTAGTTAAAGAAGTTGATATTTATGCTAGGTGATTGGTCTCTATATATTCTTAGAATGTTATATTCCAAAGATGAAATACCTTAGGTTTTAACATTTGTGTATATTCAATAGGATCCTCCTTGCATGTGAGCTTATAATATTCAAAAGATAGATTTGAGTGCATTGTGAGGTATAAATGAATAGATTCTATAACAATAGTGGTCAAAGTATCTTCTTTTTATCAAATTTTAGTTTGAGAATTTAACTCAGCACAAGATATTTAATAAGATTTTGGATAACCTTTTCAATGCATAAAGACTCTTGGAAAAGTTAATGTGCAATTCATTTTAGAACATTAGTGAACGAAATGCTTTTCAATTCCTAAATGATATACTTGATTATTACTGTGGACTATACTTATGGAGTTGATTCTCATATATGAACTTTATTGAATTCTTGGTTTTCTTATGTAAAAATACTTGACTTATGCTCTTACATGCTCATTGAGTTCTTGTATACTATTATGTAGTCTTGCATTGTCTTGTGAGTTAATATATACTCTCTAGTAAGCTCTTGTATCCTCTTGAATGCTTTACTTTATGCATTTTAATGCAGTCTGATGTTATCGAGATAATATTGAGCTTCAAATCGACTTTATTATGGAACAAGTTATCATATAGGTATGCAATATTTGTGCTTATCAAGTAAATGTTTGGTATTAGAGTTATTGGGATATGTTGTTGTCATTGATGTCAACATACTCTTGTTTTGTAGAGAATTGGTGTATTGCAGAGAGTTGTTTTGGTGATTTGTTGTAGATTCACTGATGTGGTTTAATGAGTTTTGAGATACTTATCTCTTGTTGATTCAGTATGAGTTTCATGATGCCACGTGTTGATTTGGTCATGTTATGAGGTCTGATATGTGGAATGGTTTTTTAGTGTTCTATGTTGTAGAGTTGTAGTATTTGATCTCTATTGCCCCAGAATGATTATATCTTGAGTTGCAAATTTTGGAGAGTGTTTGGGACATTCATGTGTGTCCTCTGATCAGGTAGTTCATAATTTGGAACTTCGCAAGCGTATGTTTCAATTTGTCAGTTGATATTCGTGAGCTCCGGTGATGTGGTAATGATGAATCTTGTTATCTGAGTTGTTGTAGTGGCTTCAGTGGAATTCACATTGCTTTTTGATGTTCTCTGATTGTGTTCTATGCATTTTGGTGGTTTACGTTGATTATGGTTGTTGGAAATGTGCCTCTAATTCACTTGACAATTTTTGGTTGATTGGGCTAGCCTACACTGATGGAACAACAGAGTGTTACCTTCTTGGTAGTAGAACACCTTCTGATCGGTATGACTTACACCAATGTCTTCTCTCTATCGAGATAACTTCAACTTTTAGGATGACTGCATGAGAGTTGTGCCTATGACCTGATGGAGCTACCTTAGGTGGTCGGGGTTGTCATTGGCTATCAGATGTTCCTGTTTAAAGTTGTGTTCATACCTAATGGATCTACCTTAGGTGGTCTAGGTCATCATTGGCTGTCAAAGGATCGGGTTTGGTGCTACACCGATACCCGATGAAGTCACCTTCGACTATCGGGTTTGTGTGCTAAAGCCTACGCCGAAGTCCTGATGAGTCCACTCTATTTTGTCTTAGAGTGCTTCACTTATCGACATAACAGTTCTGAGCGTGTTTCAATGACCCGATGAGACTACCATAGGTTATTGGGATAACAATGCATGTTTGGGGTAACATCTCAAGGTTGTTTCTGATGGGCCGATGAGTTGCGCTCTTGGCTATTAGAGATCGGGATAACTTCTCAAGGTTGTTGCCGATGTCCCGATGAGGTCTGCTCTTGGTTATCAGAGATTGGGGCAACATTTTACATGCTTTACTGATGACCGGATGGAGTCACCTTCGGCAATTGGGTATCATCGAGCGATTGGCTCTACTAGTTGAAAGCTATACCGATGGCCTGCGATCCAACTGAGGTCCAAAAAAGGTGAACACTCAGATACTGAAGATAGTCCCATCGATGTATATGAATACGAACCGACCTAGTTTCCTGATGCATGTGGGATAATTGGTTTTCCAGGATTGCAGACTGACAGAAATAGTTTGACTTCCCAACCATCTCGGGTAGATGTAACGGCCAACCATTTTGGTATTTGAAGCCAAATGTAAACCAAATGAAGGTTATGACTTGGAATAGCTATTGTGCAATCTGCAATTGTAGTTTCATCCGAGTGTTGTTTGTTACATCTGGAACGAGTGTATGACAAATTAAAGGAGGTCTATAGACTGGACTTTATTGTATTTTTGACATACTGTTGATAAAGTTGTTTTCTATTGGTGGTGGGTTTTTCTCCCGAAAGGGTTTTCCCATGTTAACTCTGGGTGTTCTATCTCTATGTTGTTTAATTGTGTATGCTCATGCTTGTGCCATATTCTGTAAATGTTCAAAACTTGTAAACACTAGTCTATTTTCCCCTACAAATTGACATTAGGGAAGCATATTTCCGCACTTTCTTTCCTTACAAGTGGTATCAGAGCTTGGCTCATTTTGTTATCCTTGTTGGGTAGGGTTGGTTTTTTGTGACAATTCTATTTTAGTGGGAGTCTTGCAAAGTGTCTACTTGTTTGTTTTACAAGTTAAAATGGCAAGCACCTCAGGGCACATAGACATGGAGAAGTTTAATGGTTCTAGTTTCGAACTATGGAAACTCAAGATGGAAGACTTGTTGGTCGACAGAGATCTTTGGATTGCTATGGTTGCATAGAAACCTATAGGCATGAAGCAAGAGGATTGGGATTTATCTGACTAGAAGGCAAGGGGTCTAATCAGGCAATGTCTTGCTGATTTTGTTCTGTTGAATGTCCATGAGGAGAAGACTACTTATCTTCTCTCGAATAAGTTGGGAGACATTTATCAGGGCAAATCCTTGGTGAATAAACTTTTCTTGAGGAAGAAGCTATACTCTCTGAAGATGGATGTAGGAACACCATTGGCAGACCACTTAAATGCATTCAACCTATTTCTTGCACAGTTAACTTTTGTTGGTGTGTCTATCTAGGAAGAAGAATGTTGCATGTTGTTGTTGTGTTCATTGCCTGACTCTTGGGAACACTTAGTGATGGCTATCGGTAGTACTATGACCCAATTCAAGATGGGTACCTATGGTAAATACTCTTCTATCAGAAGAAATGAGAAAGAAGTCTTCCGAGATGACAAAAGATGCACTCTATGTTTGAGGCAGACCGAAAGACAAAGACAAGAAGAAAGGAAAGAAGTCCAAGTCTCAAGAGAGATCAAAATCTCCATGCAAGAAGTCAAAGGTGAAGTGCTGGAAATGTGGACAAAAAGGGCATATCCAAAAGGATTGCAAGGAGGAGAAGAAGAAGAAGTATTTTGACACTGAATCTTCTCAGAGTGATGCAGATGCTTTTGTAGCAGCCCTGGTAGTGCCTACCTTAGATGACACCTAGTTAGTAGATTCTGGCACATCTTTCCACATGAACTCCCACAAGGAGTGGTTCTCGAAGTATGAACTCTATGTTGGTGGAAAGGTATACCTAGCTAGTGATTCTACATTGGAGATTGTAGGGAGAGGTAGAATTAAAATTCAGTTCCCAGATGGTAGAGGGATGGGTATAAACGGAGTTCTTCATATATCAGGTCTGGCAAGAAACCTTCTCTCTGTAAGTAAACTTAATGATGCTAGAGTACAAGTTACTTTTGTATCTGGTGGTTGCAAGATGACTAGGGGTTCTATTGTATTGGCAAAGTGTGAATGCATTGGTACACTATTTAAGTTAAATGTTGAACCTATATGTTGTAATGTAACCTCTAAAAAGTCTGTTAAGACAATTGTAATGATGCATAATGCTAATTCTTTAGAAACTAAACTTCCTACTGAGAAAACAATTCTCTGGCATAATAGGTTAGGCCACATAGGTGAAAAAGGTTTAAAATCCTTGAAGAATAAAAATCTAGTTGAATGTCTGGATGATTGTAGTTTTCAGTTCAATTTCTGCGAATATTGCATATATGGAAAGCATAATCGTGTTCAGTTTTATTCCAGTTCTCATAAATCTTTTGACATCCTGGATTATGTTCACTCTAATGTGTTTGGTCCAATGGATGTACCTTCCTTGTCTAAGTCTAAATACTATGTATCATTTGTAGATGATTATTTAAGAAGGGCATTTGTGTACTTTCTTAAAAGTAAATCAGAAGTGTTCAGTTAGTTTAAGGAGTTTAAGAACCTTGTTGAAAATCAGATTGGGAGAAAGATTAAATGCTTAAGAATAGACAACAGTGGTGAATACTGTAGTGCAGATTTTGATAAGTACTGTGTTGATCATGGAATTAAGAGACATAAGACCATTCCTTACACTCCACAATAAAATGGAGTTGCAAAAGGTTTGAATCGATCTCTAATGGAGAAAGCAAGAAGCATGTTGAGTGGAGTTGGGCTAGAACAAAAATTCTAGGCCGAAGCAATTGCTACAACATGTTACCTACTGAATCATTCTCCTACTTCAGCATTGGTTGACAAGACACCTATGGAAGCATGGTCTGGTAAGAAACCTTCTTTAATACACCTACATTTTATTGGTGCAGAGGCATATGCTCATGTGCCTGATGTTAATAGATCTATGTTGGATAACAAAGTGATGAAATGTATCTTCATTGGCTATAGAGTTGGTGTGAAAGGATACAAACTTTGGAATCTAGTGACTGGTAAGGTTGTGAGCAACAGAAGTGTGATCTTTCATGAGATGAAGCCTATGTTATTAGATCATAAAATAGAAAAGAAAGGAGAAGTTGAGGTTAAAATTCCTCCTACCAAAGAAGAATCTCCAGAGATACCTGAAGATGAGGAGAGTTCAAGCATTTCAAGTAGTTCTGAAGAAGAACATGATGATGAGCCTCCTGTGGAACCTCAAGAAGCGTCAACACCAAAGTTGAGAACATCTACTCGAGAGAGCCAACAACCTGATAGGTATACACCTAATAAGTACAATCATTCTATGTTGAATGT
Source organism: Cryptomeria japonica (assembly GCF_030272615.1). Lineage (NCBI taxonomy): Eukaryota > Viridiplantae > Streptophyta > Pinopsida > Cupressales > Cupressaceae > Cryptomeria > Cryptomeria japonica. The sequence goes on from NC_081405.1 coordinate 269,646,130, forward strand.
TAATTGTTCCTATATTTTACTTGCAGATACTGATGAGCCTAGGACTATCAAAGATGCAATTGAAATGCTTGATTCAGATTTCTGGTTGGAAGCCATGAATGAAGAAATGTCATCATTGGATAAAAATGGAACTTGGGATTTGGTGGCATTGCCTAAAGGTAGAAAGCCTATAGGCTACAAGTGGGTGTTCAAAAAGAAGTATGGTCCAAATGGAAACATTGACAAGTACAAAGCAAGACTAGTTGCAAAGGGGTATTCGCAAAAAGAAGGTATTGACTATGGGGAAATCTTCTCTCCTGTAGCTAAGCTGACATCTATCAGATTTCTCTTGTCACTTGTAGCAACATATGACTAGGAGATTGAGAAGATGGATGTGAAGACAACATTTATTCATGGTGATCTTGAAGAAGAAATTTATGTCCCAGCATGAGCATTTTGTGGAAAAAGGTAAAGAACATCTAGTATGCAAACTCAAGAAGTCTCTGTATGGTTTGAAATAGTCTCCCAGAATGTGGTATCAAAAGTATGATACATTTGTTTTGTCCTTAGGATTTGTTAGATCAAAAGTTGATTATTGTGTTTACTACAAAACTGATGGTGATAGGATTCTTATCATAGCTTTGTATGTAGATGACATGTTGTTCATAGGAAACACAAAAGGTATGATCTCAGATTTAAAATCTTAGCTTTCTATGAAATTTGAAATGAAGGACTTAGGACCAGAAAATTACATTCTGGGAATGGAGATAAAAAGGGATAGATCTAAGAGGAAAATTTGGCTCGGTGAGAGAAAGTATATAACCAGTTTTCTTGACATGTTTCATATGTCTGACTGTAAACCACAGGTTGTTCCCATCTTCTAGGGAACTAAGTTGTCTGTGCTTGACAGTCCAAAATCTCCAAAAAGAGATTGAAGACATGAAAAATATACCTTATGCAAGTGCTATAGGTAGTCTGATGTATGCTATGGTTTGTACAAGACCAGGCATTGCCCAACCAGTGGGAGTACTTAGCAGGTTTATGTCAAATTCAGGAAAGCCACACTAGATGTTGCAAAGAGAGTGTTTAGATATCTGAAGGGTGCTTCAGACTTTGCATTGTGTTACCATGGTAATCTAAAGGATTCAAAGAGAACTCTCAGCATTTGTGGTTATATAGATTCTAATTGGGTAGGGGATATTGACAGAAGGAGATCCACTAGTGGATATGTTTTTGTCCTAAATGGTGGAGCAATTAGTTGGATGAGCAAGTGGAAAAGTTGTAGTCGCTTTCTCCACCACAGAGGCAGAATACATCGCGGCCACACATGCATGTAAAGAAGCAGTCTAGCTTAGGCATTTGAGTTCAGATATTGGTTTTGATGCAGGGAAGGTTGAAATTTGGAGTGATAGTCAGAGTGCCATATGTTTGGTGAAGAATCCTACTTTCCATGCCAGATCGAAGCATGTTGATGTTCAGTGTCACTTCGTTTGTGACATGGTGGAATATGGAAAAGTTTATCTTAACAAGGTAGACACTCTGGAAAATATTACAGATGCCTTGACGAAACTGGTGAGCATGCACAAGTTCAGGTGGTGTTCTAATTCTATGGGTCTTGGTACCCATGTTCCTTAGTAACGTCTGGAATGGTAATCGGTCCAGTGAATTCCTCGTCAACTGGGAGTTTGTTGAAAATATTCCTCTAATTCACTTGATAATTTTACATTGATCGGGCTAGCCTACACCAATGGAACAATAGAGTGTTACCTTCTTGGTAGTAGAACACCTTCTAATCGGTATGAATTACATTGATGTCTTCTCTCTATCGAGATAACTTTGACTTTTGAGATGACTGCATGAGAGTTATTCCGATGACCCAATGGAGCTACCTTAGGTGGTTGGGATTGTCATCAACTATCGGATGTTCCTATTTGAAGTTGTGTCAATACTTGATGGATCTACCTTAGGTAGTCTGGGTCATGATCAATTGTCAGAGGATTGGGTTTGGTGCTACGCTGATACTTGATGAAGTTGCCTTCAGCGATCGAGTCCGCTATCGGGTTGGTGTACTGAAGGCTACACTGAAGTCCCAATGAGTCTGCTCTATTTTGTCTCAGAGTGCTTCACTTATTGGCATAGCAGTTTTGAGCATGTTTCGATGACCCGATGAGACCACCTTAGGTTATCGGGATAACAACGCATGTTCGGGGTAACATCTCAAGGTTGTTTATAATGGGCCAATGAGGTGTTCTCTTGGCTATTGGAGTTTGGCATAACTTCTCAAGGTCGGTGCCGATATCCCGATGAGCTCCACTCTTGGTTATCGAAGATCGAGGTAACATTTTATATGCTTTACCAATGACCCAATGGAGTGGCCTTCGGCGATCGAGTATCATTGGGTGATCGGCTCTACCAGTTGAAAGCTATACCGATGGCCAATGGAGAGGAGGCAGACTATGGGTGTGCGATCCAACTGAGGTCCAAAAAAGGTGAACACTCAGATACTGAAGATAGTCCCATCGGTATATACAAATACGAACTGACTCAGTTTCCTGATGCATGTGGGATAATTGGTTTTCTAGGATTGCAGACCGACATAAACAGTTTGAATTCCCAACCATCTTGGGTAGATGTAACAGCTGACCAGTTTGGTATTTGAAGCTGAATGTAAACCAAATGAAGGTTACGACTTGGAATAGCTATTATGCAATCTAGAATGGTAGTTTGATCTCAGTGTTGTTTGTTACATTTGGAACGATTGTATGACAGAGTAAAGGAAGTCTACATACTGGACTTTATTGGTTTTTGACATACTATTAATAAAGTTGTTTTTTGTTGGTGGTGGGTTTTCTCCCGAAAGGGTTTTCCCATGTTAACTCTAAGTGTTCTATCTTTGTGTTGTTTTATTGTCTATGCTCATGCTTGTGCCATATTCTATAAATGTTGAAAACTTGTAAACACTAGTCTTTTTTTCCCTACAAATTGACATTAGGGAAGCGTATTTCCACACTTTCTTTTCCTATAGTGGTGCACATTATTGAGGATTTTATTGGTTAGGTGGTATTCTTCATGTTTTACAACATATTCGGTGGTGTACCATGTTGCGGATGATCTTGGCGAATTATTTGATGTTGTAGTGTATTCTAGGATTTGATTTGGGTCCATGCTATGTCCTTGCTGACATTGTATTGGTTCGGTTATGGATTTATGTATCATGTGATGTAATTTTGTAATTAGGTCTTATGTGTTGAGCCGACCTTGAGGGTAAGGTTGATGAATTGTATAAATAGGTGATGTAATCATGTTAGTTGTGTGTCTGCGATTGTGTTTATGATCTGAGAGTATATTGTATGTGCGAACAAGTGAATTTATCTTTCAGAAGTGTGGAAGAGAAGAGAACAGTTGTTGTGCAGACAATATGCTTAACCGAAACTGTAATTAGGCATTTGGAGATGTTATTCCTTTAGTTCATGTAAGTCAGATTGTTGTCTAATCTTTGTAAGGCAGTGAGCCTTCTTCAGGGTTGTAACCCTTCTTGTTTTTGATCAGTGAGCTCTAGGTAGTGTGCCTGAATGCATGTGCATTCCCCATTGTAATATTTATACATACTATTGCAGAGTATCATCTCATTGTGGGTAGGTTCCCATTGTGGTTTCTCCCTTAATCGGGTTTTCCACATCAAAAATCTTTGTGTTATGTGTGTTGTTGATGTTGTGTTTATCTTTGCTATTTTTGATCTTAATCAAATCTAAATTTAAGGTTAATTTGGTTGAGTTTGATGAAAATTGATTCACCCCCCCTCTTAGTTTTCCTACATTGTTGTTGCCCTTCTATCAACAATTGGTATCAGAGATAGATCATCTGGAAGGAGCTTGACCGCTTGAGGAGATTCGAGATGGAAGTTGTTGTTTTCAAGAAGGAGAGTCTGAGGTTTGATGGAACTAAATACTATATATGGAAGGACCGGATGGAATTTCATTTAAATTGTCTTGGTGGAGATTATTGGAAGATTATAAAGAATGCATACATTGTTCCTTTGAAGTTAGTGCAGTTGATATCAAGGATGTTGAAAGTAATATAAGAGCTAAGGAAGCATTCTTGAGTGCCCTGATTGATGCAAAGATGAATAATGTGATGGGACTACAAACTGCACATGAGATTTGGGTGAAGCTTCAAACCTTGCATGAATGAGATAAACATGTGAAAGTTGCTAAATTCTAGAGATTAAAAGGAAAATATGAGTTGTCGAGAATGGGAGAAGATGAGAATATTACATCCTTTATGTCTAAAGTGAATGATCTTATGTTGAACATTAGAAATGCTGGTGGAGTTCTTGAAGAAGATGAGATTGTGGCTAAAGTACTGAGATCTTTGCCTCCTACTTATAAACATAAAGTTGCTACTAATGATGAGATCCAGACTATGACAACTATGACAAGAGACATGTTGGTTGGTAAGCTTGCTGATTTTGAGTTGAGCGAACTTGGTGAATCACATGGTAAAACTGAGACTGCATTTAAAGCTACTACATCCAGGAAGAAAGAAGTATGATCTAAGAGAAATTTCAACTAGAGTTTCCATTTATGAAAGCAAAATGAGAGAGATGGAAGAAAAAGAAAGAGAGTTGGAAGAGCTTGAAGCACTTATTTCTAGAATATTGCCTAAGGGAGACAATAAGTATGAAGGGAAATTACCTTTGAAATGTTTTTCATGCTATAAGATTGGTTATTTTGCTTCTAGATGTCCTGAAAGAGCTGAGAAATTGTCAAAGTGTGATAAGCCTTACAAGCCTAACCAGAAGTATAGATATCAAAAGAAGTGTTATTATGTTGTTGATGAAGGTGTGGATGAGGAGTCTAAGAAAGGGAATTTTGAAGATGAATTTGTGCTCATTGCTATAAAGGAAGATGATCTGGTATCTATTAATTCTATAAGTTGTATTGTTGAAGAGAAAGATTTGGCTTTTAAGATTGATGAGTAAGATGAATGGATGATTGGCAGTGGTTGCTCACATCATATGACTGATGATAAAGGTAAATTTGTGAATACAGAGAAGTACGATGGCGGTGTAGTGAGATTTGGAGGCAATAAAGCTTGTGTAATCCATGGTAGAGGTTCTATTTCTTTTGATGGTAAGCATAATATTGATGATGTTTTATATGTTGAAGGTTTAAAGCATAATATTTTGAGTGTTGGATAGATGGTTGATAAGGGATATGATTTGCAATTCAAGAATGGGAAGTGTAAGATCTTGAATAGCTCCGGTATAGAGATTGCATTAGGTACTAAAACTAAAGGTAATATCTTTCATCTAAATGTTGGTGAGACAAGTTGTTTGATTGCTCATATTGATGAGAGTTGGTTATGGAATAGGAGGATGTGTCATGTTAACTTTGACTACATGATTAAGATGAGTTATACTCAAGCTATTAGATATTTGCCTAAGATTGTGAAGCCTACTAATCTGGTATGTAAAGAGTGTCAATTGCAAAAGCAAACAAGAATTTCATTCAAGAGAAAAATATATACATCTAATAGATTATTAGATCTTGTGAATAATGATTTATGTGGACCTTCTAGAGTGAGAATCTTGTAGGGGGATAGATACTTTATGTTGTTGATTGGTGACTATTCTAGGATGATGTGGGTTGCTTTTCTAAGGGAGAAATCTGAAGCACTGGAGAAGTTCAAAATATTCAAAGCTAGAGCTGAGATAGAGATTGGATTGAAGCATAAGTATCTAAGGTCTAAAAAAGGTGGAGAATTCACCTTCGGTGAGTTTAATTCCTTTTTTGAAGAGCATGGAATTAGAAGATAGTTATCTACTCCGAGAACCCCTCAACATAATTGAGTTGTTGAAAGGAAGAAGAAAACAGTTTTGGATGTTGCTAGAACTATGTTGATTGAGAAGAACAAAACATGGGAACTTATTCCAAGACCTAAGGAAAAGAATGCATTTGATAATAAATGCATGTTCAAGAATATATTGAATGAAGATGGACAAGTTGTTAGAAACAAAGCTAGATTGGTACATCTAAAGGATATTCACAAATGGAAGGTATTGATTTTGAGGAGACTTTTGCTCTGGTAGCTATAATTAAAGTTGTTAGTGTTGGCATTATGGATGAATTTATTATGTGTTGCATTGATGTTTTTTCATTGATGTCAATACTAGCTGTTATGGTTGGTTACCGACAGATAGGTTTTGGTTACCAGTAGAAGATCTAGTGTTACCAGTAGAAAGGACTATCTGTTGGACACTTCTGACATGTTTGGATCAATGGAGTATGCTTTATTTTATGTGTTACATTCTTCTGGAGCATGTTTTGGTCAGTTGGTATTGACTTGGTAATCAGATGCTATCATACATTCTTGTAAACCCTAACCGACATTGGTTTAAGGTTTAACCAGTAGAGCTTTCACTGAGAAATCTTGACAAGATGCATAAATGGTGTTGGTGCAGCTTCTAGATGGATTTCAGGATGCTGAAGATGTTCTTTGAACATTCCTCAATTGAGTGAAGACATTGCTTTGGTGTGGTGTGTTAGGAATCCCATAGATACGGAGAGGGGGGGGTGAATCAGTATCTGACCGATGAATGAAATTTCTTAACTTAAAACATGCATAACATAATATGACAGTGTACCAGTATGCAAGAAATAATGCAATATATAGAATCAAGAACATACACATGAAAAGCACACCATAACACAAGATTTTAACGAGGAAACCCAGTGTGGGAAAAACCTCGGTGGGATTTGTGACCCACAATCTTCACTCACTGGCCAATAAGAGAATATTACTTACAATAGGGGCCTACACATGTTGGAAGGCCAACTGCCTAGAGCTCACTACTCAATGGGAAGTCTCACTGACTTACAATAAGGATTATACAAATCCAATAACTTGTACTACTTCACAATAGCATCTTCAATGCCAGATTCAGTACCGGTTCCTGCTATGTTCTTTACATATACCCCTTAACCTATATTTCGCACAATAGGTCTGCCTAATATTTTCCTTATACTTATTTTTTCTTACACTAATGTCTACAATGATCTCTTTTATATATAAGAGTCATTTTACAATTTGCCAAGTCAGCTTACAAAGTTTTTCAATAATAAACAAAATATAATAAAACAAAATCCTATCGGCCTCTGTGTCGGTATACTTCTTTTCTTCTGTGTCGGTGTTGGTGTCCTGAGTGCCAGCATAGAGTGTGATCTGCTAATGTCGGTATAATGTCTTTGTCGGTGCCATAGGATTGCAAGGTTGCCATCAATGATAAAACCTTCAATCACATACAATGTCTCATTGGAGTGTGCATATGCCAACAATCTCCCCCTTTGGCATTGATGGCAACACTCATGAGAAATTCCAAAAATGTTACCAAAAATGTGTGTGCTCCCCCTGAGCATATGATTCCTGTGATATTGAATTTTCTCATCCTACTACTCTCCCTTTGGCATCAATGACAAAGGTTGTCAAGATGTCAGTAGAGTTTGTAGTTTCAACCCTGTAACTGGGTGGTTACAATTTGAAAAAGATCTCCCAAAATCAAGTTTATATTGTCCATAAACTTTTTGCTATCTCTACCGGTGAGATGTTGCAAATGCTCTGCCGGTGTTTTCTTTCCTTGTATTAATGCCTCAGATACTTCCTTTCATAGAGATGCTAGATAGTCCCATCTTGGACTTAGCTTTGATCTCAAATGCTTTGCCTTATTTACTATTCTTTCTTTCTCTCTTTCCAATTTAAGTAGTTCTTCTTTAAAATTTGTTATCTTCTCCTCAAAAATTGATAGTGTATCAGGTGAGTTGACAAAACTATCTGCAAGTTTATTGATCTCATCCTGTACCTTGCTCAATTTCTTGTCTATATCTACACCCAAAAAGTTTGTTTTATAGGTATCTTTGTACAGATTTTTGTACTCTTTCAACAAATTACATAATTCTGGTAGAAATGTGTCAAAATCTCTATTACACTTCTTTATTTGCTCATCAAAGAATTTTTGTTTTTCAATTTCTACCTTATCCTTCAATGACTCTTCCTTTATTTTCTCAATTTTTTCTGTGATATATTTACACAGTGTATCAAGTTGTCCTAAAGAATATTTGTTATCTAAATTACAGTTAGGAGCAATTACCTTCAAAATTGGTATGGTATCATCAATTGCTTTGTAAGCTTGTGAGCTGCAGTTGGTTATTTTCTTGATTGAATCTAATAGTACCTCAGTCACATTAGTTGATTTGTATCCTGATGATGAATCAACAATTTGAGTACCGGTGGAAGTAACCAAGCTTGTATTGACCTCTTGTAGGTCTATTTGTGTCTACATTTCTTTAAGAATTGGTTTTTCTGCTTCACTAGTTGTTGGTGGCACTGTTTCCTTATGTGCCTGTTCCTGTTGGTGTTGTTGTTGTTGTTCCGGAGCCTTGTGCTCTATTTGTTCCTTTGTTTGTTGTGTTGTCTTAGTCTATGTTTGAGTCTCTACCTTTTTCTCTTTATCTTCTATCAGTTTCCTCAGCTACCAGAGGCTCACTAGCCATATTAGTCTTATCAGTTGTATCTTTATCTACCACTATGTTGATCTTCTGAGTATCAACATCCATAGTATATAAGACTTCAGGATTAGGATTATTATCCTCTACATCCATACTCTTAGCTATCGGTTGATCATCTGTAGTTGTTTATCGATGGAGTAGTTAAAGGAGGTGGAGGTAAGTTGTCTCTAACCTTGATACTATGTGGTCCATCAACTTTTCCTTTCACCTTGTCTCTATCTTTCTAATAAACTTTTATGGGTTTGGGGTTCTTGTACTCTTCTTGTTTTTCTTTTTCAACTAGGAATATGTCCCATCCATTTTCAATCTCTTCAGTCACCTCATTTACTCTTCCAACATTAAAGCAATGTGTCGGTGTGTAGTAGAAAATACTATCCAGTTGGCTTGAGCAATTAGGTCATGAATTTCTTTGGGAGAGTTTACCAGATATACAACAAGTAGCCTTTCTTACCAGAGATCTCATTGCTTATTGTTTTTGCCTTGTCCTCCTGGGTGAGGGTGTGGTTGCCGGTGAGGGGTCTCTTTTTCTTACAACTCTTTTGAAAGTTGTAGGCATGTCACCTTCCGAGGAAGTACCTACCGGTGATAGGTGAGTTTCAGGTTGTGGAGCTGCTAACTCATCCTCTGTTATACCAGTTTTCTTCAATACATCTTCTTTTATGGCTTTTGCCTATCTAGAACCTCTTCTCACAACTACTTCAACCTTTTTCACTCTCTTCTTAGATTGTATTTGACTTTCTGTGGTTTCAGAACTACCAAATATTTCTTCCTTAGGCTCATTTGGTGCTTCTAGAAGTGCTTTAGCATAAGTTTCAACTATGTAATCATCAGTCTCATAACCCATCTCTGTTACCCAGATTGTTCTAGGGATGACTGCTTCCATCCAGATTTCATCTTTGTATTTGTCAACAATCTTTTGTGATAACCTTATTCTTTTCTTCATTTTGGCCTTTAATGCTTGAAAAATGTCATGAATATTGTTTTCCTTGCCTTTTCCCATGTTATTGAACAATTTTGTTAACTGTTTGCCTACTGGTATATCATATCCAAGTTCTTTGTAGCCTATACTAGGAACCTATTTTGTTATATGTAGCATCAGACATACTAACAGATTTTCAAACTTGAAAGTTCCTTTCTTGTTCTTCTTGATCTTTCCAAGGTTGTCAATTAATTCATCTTTTAACCACTCACATATATCAATTTTTGCATTATCTGTGACCATATCATAAGCACTCTTAATGCATAAACTTGAAACTAAATTGAGTCTATTTGCATGAGTAGCTTTATACCCTAATATCATGCTGATGAATCTCACATTAATGTCTGTTACATCATTAACTCTTAGGGACCTCTTGTCAAATGTTGCACCAGTTAGGTTTATAACTAGGTCATTGGAAACTTTCTTGGTTTTATCTGGTCTTTTACCGGTGGTCGGTAACCCTATGACAACTTTCACAGCTTCCTTGGTGATTTTGTGGATAGCATCTAACCAGAAAAACTAACCATGTACCCTGCTTAAGACTATCCTAATCACATCCTTGGGAAATTCAGGAATGCTAAGGATCTCTATAAATCCTAGGGTCTCAATGATTTTGTGTTCATCTTTTACATTGCTGATTTTATCACATATCATAGTTTTAAACATGGGTTTAATTTCTTCATCTCCTAGTTCCTCAATGTTGCAATGGATGTACATTCTGGGGTCTTCAACATAGACAACTCCCATAGGAATTTGAGAAAAAGCACCTAAGGTATCATCTTTCTTTGCTATCTTGGGAACTAACTGAAATACGGGCCTAGGTCTTTTTATCACTTCAACAATAGTAGGGTTTGCTATATATTCAATTGCAGAGGTAGATGCCATGATTAAATACCTTTACTGCCTTTAGGATGGATGATTGCATGGAGTGTTCTTTCTTCTTGCTAGAAATGCCTTATCTTAGAATCTTCGCGCTCTTCGTAAATTTGAAATCTCGGTGAAATGAAATGGAGCCAAAACCTTAATTTTATAGTGTCTATTCACCATCTACCACATTAATTGCATGCCGGTTAAGTATTCACTTAACATTGTTTGCCGGTAATAAGTAATTTTCAACTTCTTATCTCTAACTGAGGGAATAATAATACATGTGTCATTAGATTGCCAAACCCTCAAAGAAACTTTCTTCAATTGGATGAAGAACTTCCTGCTAGTGGAGCACTGCTCTGTCCTTTCGGTGAAGCATCACTCTATCTTGTCGGTGAAGCATTGGTTTGTTCTACCGGTGGAGGAGTATTCCCAATATTTAGATCATCTTTTCTAATCCATTGTTTTGAGAATTCTTGCTTAACCTCTTCAACTTTTTCTTTACCTTTCAAGCTAGAACTTTTGTTGTCTACCGGTGTTCCTTTACTTCTACAGAATTTAGCAATATGCCCAATCTTGTTACATGCATAACAAGTTATATTATTCTTCTGAATAGCTTTTCCATAACCTATGCTAGTTTGTGTTCTGCATTGATTAGATAAGTGTCCAAATCTTCCACAAACATAACATCTCACATTCATTCTGCAGTTTTCAGAGTTGTGACCAACTTTGTTGCATTTAGAACATTGATCGGTGGGTGTGTTGATATTCTGATGATTTCTAGATCTACATTCATTTGCTCTATGACCATACTTATTACAATTAAAGCATTTTCCATTGAATTTATAGGCATTAGGTTGTCTTACCAGTTTGTTGTGATCCTGAGTATTTGCAGTACCGGAGCTTTCACCAATTTTAAAGCCAATTCCAGAAGTGTCACCTTTAGGTTTTTGATTCTTCAGCAAGGTGTTGATAGTTCCGATACTTAATGTAAGTACAGATCCAATAGCCAACAAGATGAGAGGGGGGGGTGAATCATACAAACTTAATCATCCACAAAAACATCAGATTCAACCTCGGTAACATATATATCAGTCATATAACCAAAACTGTCAAACATGCAAATTCAAAAGCATATGAACAATATAAACCTCATAACACTAGATTTTACGTGGAAACCCAAATAGGGAAAAACCACTGTGGGATTTCGGACCCACTAAGAAATATACTCTTCTAGAGTATGCTCAGTTAAAAGCAAATTCTATTAAAGATTACAAACACATTTCTAGATGTGACCCAGTTAAGGGATTTCCCTCAGATTTGTTAGGATCTTCACTTTGTTATAAGTGACCTTGTTAAAGGATTTCAAACACTCAATAAGAATGTCACCTTGCTAGAGGATTTTACAAATAAGACTGTTAAGTCTACTCGGTTAAGATATTTTCTGCTATTTCTCAAAATAACAGTAATAAAAATATGTCTGCAACTTCACATCTAAAAATGTTGAAGTAGATTCTTATTTACTCAATACAATCAATTCATAGGACTTATCTTGTCCCTCTGCTGGGCTATATACTCTGTTATCAAAACATGTCTTCAAGATTTTGTGCTCGGTAATCACTATGTAGCATCCATGTACATACACTTACCTGCATACATTGTTTATCAACAGTTTCCTATTTATAAACAATCTTCCAACTGCTTAATCTTCTTGATCACATTTCCCATGATCAATCATAGCCATCAGATCTTCAATCTTGTCTAGCTTCAATGTATCCTTTGATCTGAAAATGTTTTACCCCACCTTGGAACTTGCATTTTCACCTTGGAACTTGTGTTAGGGTATTGTGGTTCAATCTGAGTTGTAGATCTTCCTGATGATCTTTCTTTACCATAGATTGTTTAACGCATGTAATAATTTAATGCATTTTGTTATAGCTTAGTTGTAACTCAGTAAATACTAAACTTCACTCGATAAACATTTTGCCTTCATTAACCGATAGCAATAACCTTAGGGTTTACCGACTAGGTTCTTTGCTCGGTAGCATAGTATAGTATTAACCTTTCAAACAATAGCATATGTAGGATATCAAAACAATCTAAATATCATGATCTCATCATTGTCTAACTCGGTAATAGTTTCCCATTGAATAACTTATCCCCTTATTCATCATATTCTTTCTGTGTCTTTTATCAACATCTTTATACTCATCAAATCATACTTCTTAAGATATGGCAACATCATACTGAATTAGAAAATCAATTTCTTGACATCAATGACAAAATAATAATATCAAGATAATAAAACATCTTTAATCAGTTATATCCATAATCATCAACAACCTTCTCAATATCCTTATTCAAATGAAAACAATCTCTCATTGTAATTGGAATGCCAACAATCTGCCCCTTTGGCATTGATGGCAAAACCAATTGATTTGACTTTATTGAGTCGGATTCAGATTATTGTGAAATTCTAAAATGCTGAAATGCTCTCCCCCATACATTAGACTTCTCCTGTTTTCTTAGTCTTCTTTCCAATCTGTAGTCTTCTCTTCTTATGTATTCTCCCCCTTTGACAACAATGCCAAAAAGAAAAGAACTAAAAACATAATTTATTCCTCTGAGAAGTGAATTCCATGCTGTTATGTATCAATTCAGTCTCGATTAGAGCATTTGTCTTCAATTCATGTTCCCTGTTTATTGTTTCCTGCACACCTTTAGAAAACCTCCTAAAGTGTGTAAATCAGCATCAACTCCAAAAAGATATTCTATAGAGTCATCGAATTGATGCTTTCACCGAACTCAGTCAGTGAATGGAAGATAGGGGTAGGACCCCTAACTGACTTCTGAGATATTCAAAAATGTCCTTTGGTAGTGGCTTGGTGAAGATATCTGCTATTTTCTCCTTTGTACTAACATACTCCAAAACCACTTTCTTCTCTTGAACTTCTTCTCTAAGATAATGATATTTGATAGAGATGTGCTTTGTCTTAGAGTGCATAATAGGATGCTTTCAAATGTTAATGGTACTAGTGTTATCATAGAATATAGTTACTGACTCGGTAACTTGCTCATTTATACCTTCCAATAGTGGTTTAATCCATGTTATATTGGTGCAATTTAGTACTACAGCAACATATTCAGCTTCTACTGTTGACTGAGAAACACATCCTTGTTTCTTGCTAAGCCAACTCACTAGTCTTTCTCCTAAAAAGAAAGCTCCTCCACTTGTGTTTTTCCTATCATCAATGTTGCTTGCCCAATCAACATCAATATAAACTTTTAAATCAAACTCATTTCCTTTCTGATATACTAAACCATAATCTTCAGTGCCTTTTAAGTATCTAAAAATTCTTTTGATTGTCGTCATGTGTGTTTCCTTACGATCTGCAGAAAATCTTGCAACAATACCTACTGCATGTGCTATATCTAGCCTATTGTGAACAACATAATGCAACTTTCCAATCATAGATTGGTAAAGTGTCTCATCAATAGATGCAGATTCATCATTCTTTGATAGTTTACAGTTGGTAGTCATAGGAGTACTTACTGGTTTTGAATCCTCCATTCCAAATTTCTTCAAGATTTCCTTTATGTACTTGGTTTGGTTAATGAAAATCTCATCTTTTATTTGCAGTATCTGCAGACCTATAAAATATTTTATGTCACCAATTAATGACATCTCAAATTCTTTTCTCATTTCATTTCCAAAGTTCTTGCATAGAGAGTCATTTCCACTAAAGATAATATCATCAACAAATATGGCTGAGATCAGTATTCCATTTTCATTATTCTTCATGTACATATTATTGTTTTTACTTGTTCTTATAAAGCCAATTTTGATCAAATATGAGTGCAATCTCTCATACCATGCTCTAGGTGCTTGTTTCAGACCATATAAAGCTTTGTTCAATTTACATACCTAATCATTATTTTCTCCTTCAACAAATCCTTCAGGTTGTTCAATGAAAACTTCTTCTTCTAATATACCATTCAGAAATGCAAATTTGACATCCATTTGATATACCTTGAAATTCTTGTAAGCAGCATATGCCAACAATGTTCTTACTCCTTCAAGTCTTGCCACAGGTGCAAAAGTCTCACCATAATCAATTGCTTCTTCTTGGGCATAACCTTTGCAAACTAGTCTTGCTTTATTCCGAATGACCTCACCCTTTTCATTTAGCTTGTTTTTGAAGATCCACTTTGTACCGATTACATTTTTGTCCTTCAATCTTAGGACCAGTGTCCATGTGTCATTCTTCTTGATTTGATCAATCTCTTCTATCATAGCATTTATCCAATCTTCACTGTTAAATGTCTCTTTCACTATTCTCGGTTCAAATTCAGATATCAAACATGTGTTCTATCTTAGTTTGTTCCTTGTCATCACTAGATCATCCTTATCTCCTATAATCTAACTTGGTTCATGATGTCTTCTGACATACTTGGCTAATATAGGCTTGGTAGGCTCTGTATGATCTTCTTCATCACTCGGTAACTGGATATTTTCTTCATTTTCTTCAACAGTTATCTCGGTAGGACTTCTCGGTTGCACATAGACAAATCCTTCATAATCTTCTAGTTCTTTGGAGTTTCCTTCATCATTTCTTTCTACAAATTCATCAATTTTCACATTTTCACTTTCTACTATTTTGTTAGATGATTTGATCAAACATTTAAATGCTTTGCTTCTAGAAGAATAACCTAGAAACATTCCTTCTTTACTTTTCTGATCAAACTTGTCATTTCTATCATCTTTATGAACATAGCATCTACTCCCAAAGATTTTAAAATAACTTACATTAGGTTTCTTTTCATACCAGATCTCATATGGTGTCTTCAAAGTACCTTTCTTCAATTGAACTCAGTTCAAGGGGTAAATAGTTGTGCTTATTGCTTCTCTCCAAAATGTTTGTGGAACTTTCTTTTCAATCATCAAGGTTCTGGCACAATCCACAATAGATCTGTTCCCTCTCTTAGCTATCCCATTCTGCTATGGAGTTCTCGGTGTAGAGACTTGTCTTTTTATACCATGATCATTGAAAAATAAGTTGAACTCATCAGAAGTAAACTCTCCTCCTCTATCTGATATGAGACATTTTAGTTGTCTTCCTGTTTCATTTTTAACTCTAGCCTTGTGCCATTTAAACATTTGAAAAGCTTCTGATTTTTCTGTTTAAAACATTACTGACATCATCCTTGAGTAATCATCCAGAAATAATATGAAATATTTATCACCATAATAACTCTAAACTTTCATAGGACCATAAAGATCAGTATACACAAGATCTAAAATTCCCTTAGAAGTGTAGGACTTACTTGTAAAGCTTGATCTTGTCATCTTACCCATCTGGCATCCTCGACACATAGCATTCTCAAGTTTTTCAAGACTTAGTAGACCTCTTACTCGGTGCTTCTTACTTATTTTGATCAGATTATCAAAATTAACATGACAAAACCTTTTATGCCATAAACAGGTATCATCTATTCTTGCATATAGACATTTATTCCGAGCTGAGTCAAGATGAAATGTATTACCTCTTGTTTGTGTCCCGGTAGTAGCTAACTTTCCATGCTTGTCATGAACTTTGACAATTCCTTTTTCAAACTCTATTCGGTAACCTGTGTTGTTTAGTTGTGCTACACTCAACAAATTGTATTTCTAACCTTCAACCCAATAAACATCATTACATTTAGCATTGTCAAGAAGTGTTATGGATCCTTTACCTCTTACTAGACATGGTGCATCATTACCAAATCTTACATAGCCTCCATCATAATCATCTAATTTAAAAAACTTGTGTTTATCACCTGTCATGTGATGTGAGCAACCACTATCTATGATCCAAGAATCATTAGTATTTATATGAGATATTAAAGCTTTTTCTTCATACCTTTCTTCATCTGATCCATCTTTAATAGCCACATAAACAAGTTCCTTTGTATAAGTTTCATTTGATTTATCATCATTAGATTCCTCATCAGCTATTAGGCATGTCTTTTTATCTCTTCTCCTAAAGTCTCGATGTCCTTTGTAATGATTATCTTTCTGTCTGTCATCTCGATAATCTCTCTTTTCACTAGATTCTTTGTTAGGACAGTTACAAGCCATATGTCCTATCTTATCACAATTGAAACATTTTAAAGGTAGCTTTCCTTTATACTTACCTTTTCCTCTCGGTAGCCTTTTGGCTAATAGTGCTTCAAACTCTTCTTGCTTTCTGATTTCTTCATACAGTTTGTGTACCTCCTCCATGTTTTTGTGAAATCTTTCACTTTCTCCACTATGATTCCCTTCAAAGTACTTATACTTTCTATCATTGTAATCATCAGTTTCATCTATATGAAAAGAACTGAATGCAGATTCAACTTTATTTACCGATGACCTACTATTATCAAAGCTACTTAACTCAAATGCATGTAGCTTACCAATAGTAGCATCTAAAGAAACTGGCATAATGGGTATAGACCTCAATTCATTGATTGCAGAGACTCAGATTGCATAAGCAGGTAGAAGGGTTCTTAACAACTTACTTGTTACATCCTTTTCTTCAATAGTTCCTCCTGCTCCTTTGATTTGATTTACAATCTCCTTTAGTCTTGTACTATACTGGGTTATGTTCTCACCTTCATTCATCCTCATAGATTCAAGTTGTCCTCTTAAACTATCCACTTTTTCTCTTTGAACATGTTCATCTCCTCCATATACAGATATGAGCTTAGTCCACATTGCCTTTGCATCAGTACATCCTTCTAGATCATTAAACTCTCAGTCAGTTAATGCAGATGTTATTTCAATCATTGCTTGAATATGTTCTTGCTTTGCCTTTATCTCTTCCATTGTCAATGGATAGGTGCTTGGTGTGATGAAATCATTCTCTAGATAATAGACAACATATTCTCCAATTCCTGATAGATGCAACTTCATCCTTTTTTGCCATGTAGAGAAACTTGACTTATTCAGCTTCAGTGCATCCCTCTTATACATCTTTGGATCTTTAACTCAAGTGCCTTTAAACTTTTCTTCTGGATTTCAAAGCTCTGATACCAATTGATAGTTCTGATACTTAATGTAAGTATAGATCCAATAGCCAACAAGATGAGAGGGGGGGGTGAATCAGACAAACTTAATCATCCATAAAAACATTAGATTCAACCTCGGTAACATATATATCAGTCATATAACCAAAACTGTCAAACATGCAAACTCAAAAGCATATGAACAATATAAACCTCATAACACCAGATTTAACGTGGAAACCCAAAAAGGGAAAAACCACTGTGGGATTTCGGACCCACTAAGAAATATACTCTTCTAGAGTATGTTCGGTTAAAAGCAAATCCTGTTAAATATTACAAACACATTGCTAGATGTGACCTGGTTAAGGGATTTCCCTTAGATTTGTTAGGATCTTCACTTTGTTAGAAATGACCTTGTTAAGGGATTTCAAACACTCAATAAGAATGTCACCTTGCTAGAGGATTTTACAAATAAAACTATTAAGTCCACTCGGTTAAGAGATTTTCTGCTATTTCTCAAAATAATAGTAATAAAAATATGTCTGCAAATTCACATCTAAAAATGTTGAAGCAAATTCTTATTTGCTCAATACAATCAATTCATAGGACATATCTTGTCCCTCTGCTAGGCTATATACTCTATTATCAAAATAGTTCTTCAAGCTTCTATGCTCGGTAATCACTATGTAGCATCCTTGTGCATACACTTGCCCGCATGCATTGTTTATCAACAGTTTCCTATTTATAAACAATCTTCCAACCACTTAATCTTCTTGATCACATTTCCTATCATCAATCATAGCCATCAGATCTTCAATCTTGTCCAGGTTCAATGTATCCTTCAATCTGAAAATGTTTTACCCCACCTTGGAACTTGCATTTTCACCTTGGAACTTGTGTTAGGGTATTGCGGTTCAATCTGAACTGTAGATCTTCCTCCTGATCTTTCTTTACCATAGATTCTTTAACAATCTTCATACATGGTGTACCAATCATTTAATTCGCTCCAGCTCATCAACTTCCTTCATTAAATATCACATGTAAACATTTAATGCATTCTGTTATAGCTCGGTTTTAACTCGGTAAATACTAAACTTCACTCGGTAGACATTCTGCCTTCATTAACCGATAGTGATAACCTTAGGGTTTATCGACTAGGTTCCTTAGGGTTTACCGACTAGGTTCTTTGCTCGGTAACATAGTATAGTATTAACCTTTCAAACAATAGCATATGTAGGATATCAAAACAATCTAAACATCATGATCTCATCATTGTCTAACTCAGTAATAGTTGCCCATTGAATAACTTATCCCCTTATTCATCATATTCTTTCTGTGTCTTTTACCGACATCTTTATACTCATCAAATCATACTTCTTAAGATATGGCAACATCACACTGAATTAGAAAATCAATTTTTTGACATCAATGACAAAATAATAATATCAAGATAATAAAACATCTTTAATTAGTTATATCCATAATCATCAACAACCTTCTCAATATCCTTATTGAAATGCCAACAATCTCTCATTGTAATTGGAATGCCAACCTTCTTTTTGTCTGTTATAATGACAATAGGTGCCAAGTTCCTCTGAGCTTTTCTTGAGTTTTTCTTTATGTTGATTTGGAGTTTCTAGTTCTCTTTCTAAGACTTCCTTTTGTCTCATCAGTTCATTTGAGTCATTCTGAGTATGCATCAGATCTGTCTTCAACATGCTGTTTTCATAGCTAAGTCTTGTGTTCTCATTTGCTGCATCACTTAGTCTTCTGGTCAATTCTTCTTCATTCTTCTTCATTCTTCTTCCTATCCTCAATCTCTTTGCAAAGTCTCATAGTTGTATCCTGCATCTCATTCTTTGTTGTCATGATCTCTTGTTTCAACTTGCTTATCATATCATTAAGTGATTCCTTTTCATCATTCTTATTTTGCAATTTTTCACAAATTTCTCTTCTCTTATTTCTTGCAACAGTAAAATTTTCTTGAAGTGCCTGAATAATATTCTGAGTTGCCCTTAAAACATCTTCTAGTTTGATATTTTTCAATTTCTCTACATCATAGTCTGTAAGAGCTCCTTCAAGTTGCTTCATTAGGTTTTCCATCTTTATCGGTGTCAAGATCTTCCTCAAGCTATTAGACTTCTGAAAATAGAGGACCAAGCTTCGATACCAATTGTTAGGAATCCCACAGATGCTGAGAGGGGGGGGTGAATCAGTATCTGATTGGTGAATGGAATTTCTTAACTTAAAACATGTATAACATAATATAATAGTGTACCGATATGCAAGAAATAATGCAATAAATAGAATCAAGAACATCCACATGAAAAGCATACCATAACACAAGATTTTAACGAGGAAACCTGGTGTGGGAAAAGCCTCGGTGGGATTTGTGACCCACAATATTCACTCACTGGCCAATAACAGAATATTACTTACAATAGGGGCCTGGACATGCAGGAAGGCCAACTACCTAGAGCTCACTACTCAATGGGAAGTCTCACTGACTTACAATGAGGATTAAACAAATCCAATAACTTGTACTACTTTACAATAGCATCTTCAATGCCAGATTCAGTACTGATTCCTGCTCTGTTCTTTACATATACCCCTTAACCTATATTTTGCACAATAGGTATGCCTAATATTTTCCTTATACTTATTTTTTCTTACACTGATGTCTACAATGATCTCTTTTATATATAAGAGTCATTTTACAATTTTTCAAGTCAGCTTACAAAGTTTTTCAATAATAAACAAAATATAATAAAACAAAATCCTATTGGCCTCTGTGTCGGTATGCTTCCTTTCTTCTGTGTCAGTGTAGAGTGTGATCTACTGATGCTGATATAATGTCTTTACCGATGCCATAGGATTGCAAGGTTGCCATCAATGACAAAACCTTCAATCACATACAATGTCTCATTGGAGTGTGCATATGCCAACATGGTGGACCCAGATTAGGTCTGGTGCCTATCTAGGTTATGGACCGGTATCATATTAATATGTTCTCTACACATTATCGGGATGATTTATATATTGGTTATTGTTGTTTTGGTCTTAAGATGACATGCCATATCATTGGAAAATGAATATATGTAATTATCTTATTGTAATATCTTTTAGGTGGCCAACCTAATTGGTTTAGGCCTTAGGGTTGGTATAAAATTATGTAAGATCTCATTGTAGATATGTGTCATGGTCTTGGAATGCAATATCATATGTGAAGGAGATTTGGTTGATCATAGGTGATCAAATTGGGATTAAGGATAGGTCAAAGGCCTCTAGTATATAGCTTAATCAGGATTGTAATCAGGCATGGTAGGTGCTATCCCTGGCAATTCATTATTCTGGATTGTTGTCAATTTATCTTGAGGTGGTTATAACCTCTCTATAGTTAGTGAGACTCTTTTGTAATGAGTAGTACACTCTAGGCAGTGTGCCTTCCTGCATGTGTGGGCCCCTCATTGTATCACATACTTTCTATAGAAGTATCATCTAACTATGGGTAGGCTTCCCACCATGGTTTTTCCCTTTTTCGGGTTTTCTATGTACAAATCATGGTGTTATGGTTGCATTGTGTTGATTATCTATTTCATTATTAAGTTTTATTGCTTACTGGTATCTGTTTCTGTTATTTCGGTACTCAATGTTTATGTGATCTGGTTAAAGTTTATTAAGTGGATTAATTGATATAATCTGTCAGCAAATGATTCACCCCCACCCTCTTAGTTGTTCACCGGTTATCCTAACAGTTAGATTATTTATTGTATATGCTGCTCATAAGAAATTCAAGGTATATCAGATGGATGTAAAGTCAACCTTTTTGAATGGTGAATTGAAAGAGGAAGTCTACATTGAGAAACTAGATGGATTTTCATTGATTGATGAAGAAGACATGGTATGTAGATTGAGGAAAGCATTGTATGGATTTAAACAAGCCCCTAGATCCTATAATGCTAGAATGGATAGGTATTTGATGAAATTGGGATTCTGTAAAGGTATCGCTTATAGTAATTTGTACTTCAAGATTGATAATGATAATATTTTGATTATTTAAGTTTTTGTTGATGATGCTATTTTTGGAGGAGATGATGATTTGAGTAAGAAATTTGTTGATGATATGCAAAAAGAATTTGAGATGTCTATGATAGGTGAGATGAAATCCTTTCTGGGATTTCAAATTACACATATTGACAAAGGCATTTTCATATCTCAATCTAAGAATGTGAAGGAATTTCTGATTAAGTTTGGGTTAGATGATTCCAAAACTGTTGGAAATCCTATGGTGACTTGATGCAGAAGCATCCCCGATTCATGGCAATCTTGCATCAACCAAAGATATTTCCTTCTTGTTTTTCTTTCTGTTTGTAGTTTCAACATTCTTTTTATGTGTCCCAGATTTGGCTTACCAGAACTTGTGGAGTTGGATTTTTCTTGAAGACTTGATCATCTTCCTTACTCCCAAACCTTGGAGCATTTGGATCATTTTCTAGCAAGTTATCGCTACCGATTTCGGAGATAGTTTTCTGTTACCGGTTGCCCAGACCTATTTGTATTGGTGATCTACCGGATCCTTTCCATAGCTTGCGGAGTCCTGAGTGTTGATTCTAATGTTCCTTGGCATGTGGATGACCTTTCTCCTTGATCTACACTTTGTCCTTTGGATTTTCCAAAGGAATTTCTTTGGCAGAGGCCAACCTTGTTGGTTTTGCATGTTAGGTCTTGTTCTTCGGGTTTTGATCCTTTGTTTTGGGCCAACCGGATCCCCTTGGATCATATAAATCATTGTAATAGAGAATTAGAATGAAATCAAAGAAGTTAGACATAACATAGAAGATAGATCCTAAGGTTTGAGGTCTCGATTGTGACTTGTTTTGTATTTTGAGCATGTTTTAGCAGGCCTGTGAGATGGTTATTGTAATCCAGTTGTTACTGGTTGGTTGTAATTAGTTTTTGTGATATAATTCAATCTATTTTGCATTGCCTCCATCATGTCCTTTTGTTTCCATTGTGTTTACTCTTGTTGACCGGTATGGACTAATCTCTTTGAGGTCCCTCCTACCTAGTGACTACATCATGACTGGATGTAAGAAGACAAAAGATGATGAATCTTCAAAGGCTAACCAAACCTTGTATAGATCTATGATTGGTGGACTACTATATTTGACTCAAACTAGACTTGACATTATGAATTTTGTATATTTTGTTGCAAGATTTCAGGAAGATCCTAAAGAAAGCCATGTTACTGTTGTGAAGAGGATATTCAGATATTTGAAGGGAATAGTTGATTATGGTATGTGGTATCTGAAGGAAGATGATTTCACTTTAAACACTTATACTGATGTTGATTAGGCAGGTGATGTTGATGAACAAAAGAGCACTATTGATGGAGCATTATTTTTTGGAAAGAAGTTGGTTGCTTTTACAAGTAAGAAACAAGATGTTATTTATTTATCTATTACGAAAGCTTAATACATTGCTACTGCTAGCAACTACACTCAGGTTGTTTGGATGAAGCAGATGTTGAAGGATATTAGAGTTGTTTATAACAAGCCTACGGTTATATATTGTGATAATTCTAGTGCTATCAATATTTCTAAGAATCTAGTGTTGCATTCTAAGAAAAAACATATATCAATCAAGTTTCATTATCTGAGAGAGAAAGTTAGTGATAAGGAAGTCAAATTGGAGTATGTATCTACAAAGGAACAAATTGCAGATATCTTCACTAATCCTTTGCCTGTAGAAATAGTTGTATATCTAAGAGAGAAGTTAGGGCCTCCTATTGGGAACTACATGCATTGAGTGGCATCAATTTGGTGGACTTCATAGTCTTATCCTATTATCTAGATTGATGAGTGGATGTTGTTGCTCTAGGGGAGTAGTCAGTATTTTGTTTAGATTTGTGAGTTTATCCTAAGGGGGATAGATTGTCCTTCTTATAGGAAGAGATGCATGATTTGTATATGTCTTTGGAATTGTTGTCAAATGGGGAGAAGAGCATGTGAAAAACCTTGAAGTATTTTGAGTTGTTTGTCAAAGGTGGAGCTGATCCTTATGATCTTAAGGGGAGATTGTTGGTTGATGATTTCTTTCTTTGCATTGATTTTTTTTTTGCACAATTTCAAGATTATTTTTAAAGATTAGGTTTTTGACAATTAACCTCTTAATTTTGTGAATTTGATTTGCAAATTGAACAAGGCAATGAAGAAATTAAATTTGACAAACAAGGCAATTTTCAGATCTAAGACAATAACAAGCATTTTTTGCAAAACACAAGTTCAATTTCAATTTTAAAAACTAGGGTTTTGAATGAATTAACCACTAAATTTGCAGAAAAATTAAACTTGTAAACGAAAAAATAGGCAATGATTTTCAAAATAAAGCATATAAGACGTCGGGTTCACCAAAATGTAATGTTGGAAAAGGGGTGAATGATGGAGATCTATAGGAAAGCTTTTCTTCCCTCTGAGGAGAGATGAAATTTTCACTTCGGACTTCCCTTCAAACATTTTTTCATACATTAAATTAGAAGAGGGGGGAAAATACACTAGATTCAACCTCTAGAGAAAGAGGTTGAATTTTGAGTGATGGTAAGTGAATCCCTTCTTCTAAGAATGAGATTTGAATTGATTGAATTGTGTACTTATGACCAAGTGAAAAAGTGAAAAAGATATGATTATAACTCAAGATAGAAGCATAGGATGAAGTTGTGCACCTAGATCTAACAATAATATGTCGAGACGAAGCCGCCCTGTGAATTTGGGAAAAAGTTACTTGGATTGTGGCAGGAGTGTACATGGTCATTTGAAAAATTTGTGAAATGAAAAGGGTTTTCCCATCTTTGTAAATGGAGTCCAAATTTGAAAGTACAACTACACACCTACAACCTACATAGAGAAAAGAGAGGGAAAGGTGTTGGTTTGGGGGTTTGCCTTCTGGTCAAACCCTAGTTTTGGAATTGACCAAATGATGAAAGAAAGTACTTGCAAGTAAATGTAAATGAAAGATTAAACTATAGAGCACCTCAAGGGAGGTTGTGATATAGATGTTGATAGATTTTCTTGTGTGGAATTGAATGTTGGAATGAATCTCCTCTTCAATGGTTGAATCCTTCACTTAAATGCAACACCTAGCCTTGAAGGGAGACTTGAGAATGCTCAATGGTGGAAAGGAATGCTTGAATGCTTGAATGCTCTTGAATGTTTGATCTCATGTAAAATTTCCATTCATCCAACTTATTTAACTTATGCAAATAAGAGGGAAAATGTAACTTATATACGTGTCAATTAGGGTTAATTGACTGATTTTCTTTCGCAAGCCAACATTGGGGGAGTTTTTCCTGCTCAATGTGCAACCTCCAAAGCATAATTTGAAGGGTCCTACCCCAAAATAAGGTAGGGGATAGGGGCACCATGCCTCTATCCTAGGGGGGACAAGGGCACCACACCCCTATCCTACCCTATTTTCTAGGGTATAATGCAGTTCTCAAGTGGTAAGCAAGTCTTCAGTCTCCGATCAGGCCTAGGGATTCAGTTTGCATGCGTGGGGACCCTAATGTGGTCAACAATTGCAAGGGTCAAAATTTTATGACACTACAATATGTTTCCATCAATGCCAAAGGGGGAGATTGTTGGATATTCGAGTTGTTGGATTTGTTGTTGTCATTGATGTCAACATTTTCCTGTGTTGCAGAGAACTAGTGTATTGCAGAGAGTTATTTTAGTGATCTATTGTAGATGTGTTGATGCGGTTTAATGGGTTTTGAGAAACTTATCTCTAGTTGATTTAGTATGAGTTTCATGATACTACATGTTGATTTGGTCAAGTTATGAGGTCTGGTAAGCGGACTGGTTTTTCAATGTTCTATGTTGTAGAGTTTGAGTATTTGATCCCTATTGCTCCTGAATGATTATATCTTGAGTTGTGGATTTTGGAGATTGTTTGGGATTTTCATGTGTGTCCTTTGATTAGGCGGTTCATGATTTAGAAATTTGCAAGTGTATATTTTAGTTTGTCAATCAATGTTCTTGAGCTTCGGTGATGTAGTAATGATGAATCTTGTTATCAATGTTGGTATTATGGATGTGTTGCATTTGTTTTTTCATTGATGTCAACACTTGTCAACAATTATTACCACTTGGAGATTCTTGGTTATGTTCACCGGCATGTTCAGTGACTTATGCATAGTCATCGGTATCTGGTTCACCGACATGTTATATTGTTCACCGGCACTTGGAATGACTTGTAGATTACTTGGTTATGTCGAAGACATTGTTTGGACACTTTGTTTTGGTGATTTGGTCATTAGTCTAATCGGGGTTGCATATTTGTTGTTACCAACAAATAGGTCTAGGTTATGGATTGGCAAGCATTATCTATTCCAGATCAGCACGACACGTTATGGAGATGATTTGTTACTATTGTAAATGCATTGAGCCGACATCATGCATCACATATTGATTCATTTGTAATTAATTTAATTGTAATATTCTTTGTAAGCCGACCTACACATTTGGTCTTAGGTCTTGGTATATATGTAAGATCTCATTTATGAGATTATGGGAAGGAAGACAGAGAAGTACGAAAATGATTGTAATAAGGTATATGCGAATATAAGCAAAGCTATACATGCAGACATCATTTGAAGATTCAAGGAAGGTATGAAGAAAACAATTTGAGCTTAACCAGTACTGAATCCAGCATATGAAGATGCTATTTTGAGCAGTACATTATCATTGGATTTAATCATCCAATTGTAGTTAGTATGACTCCCATTTTGTGAGTGAGCAGTGAGTTCTAGGAAGTTGGCCTTTTTGCATGTGCAAACCCCATATTGTACAAACATACTATCTGTAGTAGTATCATCTAATTGTGGGTAAGGTTTCCCACCATGGTTTTTCTCCTTATAGGATTTCTACGTACAAATAGTTGTGTTATGTGTTGTGTATGTGTATTTGTCTTTCTATTTCATGCATTAAACTTTACTGGTACTGCTATTAATTGCTAAACTATCTACCAACATTAAATTTTGGTTTACAGGTATTAAGCACTAAGTTTGGTTAAGTCATATTTGGGTTGAAATTAATAGACAACTGATTCACCCCCCCCCCCCTCTTAGTTTCCTCTGGGACCTAACAGTTGGTATCAGAGCCTAGTCCTATTTTTGCAGAAGTTTAACAACTTGAGGAGATCCTATGTCTACTAAATATTTTAGAAAAGACAGTCTGAAGCTTGATGGAACTAATTATGGTATATGGAAGATCAAGATGGAGACACATCTAAATTGCATTGGAAAGGACATATGGGATGTTACAAAGAATGGCTATGTTGTTCCTACTCAAGGTCAACCTATTCCACAAATCCTAGCTAAAGATGAGGAAAATGATTGCAAAGAAAGAGAAGCACTTTTGAGCACATTGTCAGATCAGCAAATCATGGGATTATCAGACAGATCTACTACTAAAGCTATTTAGGACAAATTGGAGACATTGAATGAAGGTGATAGCATGGGTCAAAATTGCAAAATTGGAATGCTTCCAGGTCAGGTATGAAAATCTGAAAATGGAAGAAGATGAAAGGATTTCTACTTTTATGGAAAGAGTTAATGAAATTATTTTTGGGTATACAATGTTGTGGAGCATCCTTAAGTGAAGATGCAATTGTTTCTAAAGTTTTGAGCGCTTTGCTACTGGCATATAAAATGAAAGTAACTTCTATTAATGAATTGAGAACAATGCCTAATGCATCAATATCTAGAGATTCTTTGGTTGGAAAACTTTCAGCTTTTGAACTTGCGGAGTTTGGTCCTATTGCTACAATTAAGATAGATTTAGCTTTCAAGGCATCTTCATCATCTACAACATCATCATCATCATCTAAAAAATCTAATTGGAAAGCAGTCTATGCTAGAGAACTTGAAGAAATCAGAAGAGAGAATGAAGAATTGGAAGAGCTTGAAGCACTATTTGCAAGGAAAATGCCTAAAGGTCCAGTTGGAAGTAAGTATGAAGGTAAAGCACCATTTAAATTTTTTAATTGCAATAAAATTGGTCATCTGGCATCTAGGTGTACTGATAGACATGCAAGATTGAAAGAAGAAGCTAAAAGAAAATATAAGCCTAACCCTGAATATCAAAGGTACAAATTTTAAGAAGAATAGAGACAATTCATGTTACTATGTTGATGGAGGAGTTACTGATGATTATGATGAGGAATCGACAGACAATAGATGGGCTTTTGTTGCTATAACAGAAGATCAACTGACACCTACTATTCAACTGGTAGAGCAAGCCTTGGCAACTAAAATTGAAGAAAAGGATGAATGGATCATTGATTCTGGATGTTCACATCATATGACTAGTGATAAGAGTAAATTATTAACCTTTTAGGATTACAATGGAGGTCTAGTAAGATTTGGAGATGAAAAAGCTTGTTTGATCAGATGAAAAGGCACTATATCTTTTGATGGTAACCACAATACTGATAATCTTTACTATGTTGAAGGTTTGAAGCATAATCTTTTGAGTGTTGGTCAATTAGTTGAAAAAGGATTTCAATTACAAATCAAGAATGGTAAATGCAAAATCATGAATAGAACTGGTTTGGAAATTACAATCGGTAATCAAACTAGAAGAAATATCTTTTTTTTGAATAACAATGAGAAAGCATGTTTGATTGCACATATTGATGAAAGTTGGTTATGGCATAAGAGACTGTGTCATGTAAATTTTGATTGCATTGTGAAAATTAGTATAGCTAAGGAAGTAAGAGATTTACCTAAGATTGTGTTGGTAAACAGATTTGTCACTGCGATCGTTTACCTAAAACTGGCCCTATTTGTCCGATGAGTAGTGATAAATGTTCCAACAGTTGGAGAGATCATTCTGTGAAACATGATCTTCCTCTGCATTTGAGAGGGGTAGCTCCCTCGTATGATAGGGGTATTTAGGATTTTGTGTACTTCTAACCTAAAAGCACATAAAGGAGAAAACATAAAACTAAAGAGAAATAAAGATAGAAACCCCAACAATAGACATACGACCATTGATTAAGATTTCCCAATATTAGCAACAAATTACAAGGGGTGTTCATAAGGTAATATGCTTAGCCATGACATGATGATAAAGAAGAATGACTAATCTCAACATACAGAGAGATAAGATACTTCAACACATTCAAACTGAGATACCAAAGGTTGCTTGTGCATCATCAAATCAATCATACAAATCACATATGCATAAAAAGACTACCAATTTGACATACGAGAAATCGGCAATTATAACACATGAATACATTTAGAACATACGAACTAAGACGTATTCTTCATTATCCTCTTGGAAATATAAAAGTCCAAAATCCTTTCTATACATAGTGCAAATCAAAATGTCATTACAAGTTTCTACTGGAATTCTAGCAGAGTTTTCCCCTCTGTAAAAAGTTTCCCCCCTTTACATTACAAATAGCCTTGTATTTATGGGCTTCCCAAAATAACCACCTTAGTAACTAACTTTAATCCTCGATTAATAACTAACTCTTTTCTGCATGAATTTCAATGAGTTCATAACCTACACTTTTATGCGCAGAAGAAGTTAACTTTCTAACCTTTGGTTACAATAAGCGACATAAGTCACTTTTTACAAAAGTAATTTCAAACCCACTATATTGAATAAATAACTCGTTCATCGATTTTGTCAAGGTGGCCTCCATCTTCATTTTCTTCATTTGATTTCGTAATCATCTCACCATCTGGCCCATAGGTTGTTATCTTGATCATTGAAACAAATTATTCATTTGGCAACATCTTTTGTTTGAGGACACACCCATAGTGATTACATCAACAAGAATCCTTTACTGTCATCTTGCATATTTGTGAATCCTCTTTGAGAAATTTGTCCATCATATCACATTATCCATGTCACTCACACTTCCTTGGAGTTATAGAACCTTTCTCATTCTGCAATAATTTCTTTTCATTGTTTGAGATGATGTCTTCTCCTTTGAGATACTTGAATAAATAGTTCATGCTCACTATTTGATCTAAGTTTCCAGAATCACATGCATATCCATCAAGATGAACATATCATTTGTTTTATGCTTCTCATTTGAATGTGTGTTTACCACATAGATGGTTAGTTCAATAAACTTTTGACAAAATTAAATACATTATGTTTTGATGAATGGCCATCCCGCTGCTCTAGGATTTCTGCACTTTGTAAACATGACATGCTATCAAACAACACACGACATTGGCTATACTTCCACCATTTGTAGTAGTTGTGACTACAACATCTGGCACCTCTATCCTTTATGCTTTGTTGAGTACCGTGACTGAATTTGTGCATATCCTACTATCATTGCATTCCAAGAAACACATTTGTTTGAGGCATTCAACTAAGGAGTTCAGACATCTTGTCTATGCTCGGCCATTTTGCATACATGTCTCCTACGATAACTGCAGGTACAAAATCTGAAGAAAAATCCATTTATCACAACTTTAATTTGAAGACGATAGCAAAGGTTGAGGATTTTGGCTTTGCAACTGCTAATTGCATTGCATTGAGAGTTTCTAATGTAGTTCAATGAATCCACCTTGTGTAGATTCGACAATCATTGCATACCATTAAGTTACATTTCTTTTAAAAATTTCTATCAAATAGTTAGCATGCCTATCTGCAATAAACACATTTCATGAAACATCTCTTTTCAAGGTGATCTATCAAATAGTTAATCATGCCTTGTTAATGCTTCTACTTTATCATTGGTAGGGAGGATGCTGGAAAAGGTTGTGAAAATCATCACATGCCATGAAACCATGTTTCTTTGAAGAGTGTGGCCAAAATTACATGTGCTACCATGCATGGTAGACTCATAGGAATTCTACCAAACACTTGACATGCATACCATGCATGGTATTCATGAGACCATGTTTCTTTGAAGACTATAATCAAACAGTTTTCATGCTTAATTTTGCCAGCCAGTCAATGTGCTATATCCATGCTTCCAGCATTGCGCACCCTTGCCACAAACATTGCATTTGTTGGAGCATTTTGCCAGCTAGTTCATGTGCATTGCCTATGCTCTCCCAATCCTCACGTGGTATACACTAATGATCGCATTTCATGAGCCCACATTTCTTCGAGGAAATCTGTCAACCAACAATGATCGTGTTTCATGAGCCCACATTTCTTTGAGGGATTATGTCAAACTATTCACGCACGTGTTGAGGAATTTTGTCAAATGGCTGAGATGTGTGCCTACATATATTTTGTGCACATTCTCTTTTTGGAATCATTTTATCAAACAAGTCTCATGCCTTGTCTTTCCTTCCACATTTGTCATACAAATCAAGCAAAACATTTCTAGCTATAACATGTGACCAAACATCTCCCTTTTACAACACTTTGATAGCTGTCAATAATCTGTACTTCTCACAGCTGGGAGAATGTCAACAAAGGCTATGGAATATGTCTTCATGCCCAAAAATCACACTTCTTTGGGAGTTTCTAAAGCCATTTAAATTCTCCATATATTCTGCAATTAATGTGTTCAATGAAATGATATCACTTTCAGGCAATCTATCAAATAGTTCACGTGCATTGTCTGTGCTTCCACGGTTTGCAATTATGTCTACCCGAGAAATTCTAACCTCCTCATATATCCATTGTATTCCTTGATGAATGTCCATAATCTATTTATAAGCATTTTTTATTTTTTTAAACTCTTATGGAGGAGGTTAAGAATGCTCAGTTTTTTAGCATTTCTAACCTCTTGACAAAGTGGGACCTGCAAGGTAAAGAAATGAGGTTAGAAATGCTCAATTTTTTAGCATTCCTAACCTTTTTGTGATAGGTTAGAAAAACGGGTTAGAAATGCTCAAAAAGTGAGCATTTCTAACCTTTTTGACAAAAGGTTGAAAAATGAGGTTAAGAATGCTCAAAAAGTGAGCATTTCTAACCTTTTGGTTCAGCAAGCTACCCTTTACACATTAGAAACCATTTTCCACTGAGAATGAATCAAGGAAGAATGCCACCGATGGCTGAAGATGATTTTCTTATTGCAAATGACCAAACATAATAAAATAATTCAAAATATTAAATTATCATTTGAGAAATAATTTAAATATTTTAAATATAACGCTTTGGCTGGAGAAAAATGGCATAACTTTCAAACGGTAGGGAGTTAGGTCCTAAAATTTGAAACATGAGTCAACGGTAGGGAAATAGATCAACACAATTATTTACACCTCATGATGAAACTTTAAATGAGATATTTTAATCATTTGGGGACAACAAACACCAAAAATTGAAATTTTAAAATATGACAAAGTATGAACTGGGTTCAGGTCAAAGTTGGCCACATGATATAAAATGACGTTTAGAACCTGACTGTGAAGCGATTTCCCTCAATTTGTGGTAATTTTCAAAATTCTTCCATTTTTTGTATTTTGGCTGACAATGACCTTGGATTGTGTGTTCACTATTTACACATAACACCCATTGGACCTTTACTCGACACTGAGAGTGATTTGAAATTCAAATTTTAGGTAGGCCAAATATGGGGGCAATAGATTGTTAAACCTCACAATCTAGTATGTAAGAAATGTCAATTTGGAAAGCGAGTTAGAGCAACCTTTAAGAGTATTCGAGAGAAATATAATAATGTTCTTGACTTAATTCATACTGATTTATGTGGTCCAGCAAGAACTAGAAGTTTGCAAGGAGATAGATATTTTATGCTAATCATTGATGATTATTCTAGAATGTGTTGGGTTACTTTTCTCAAGGAGAAATCAAAAACTTTTTGGAAATTAAAACTATTCAAGGCCATGGTAGAGAATGAAACCAGTAAGAAAATCAAATGTTTGAGATCAGATCAAGGAGGTGAATTCACATCTAAGAAATTTAATATGTTCTGTGAAGTGAATGGAATTAGAAGATAGTTATCAGCACCTCAGACACCCCAACATAATGGACTTGTTGAAAGGAAGAACATAACCATTTTGGATGCAGCTAGAAGCATGATATCTGAAGCAAACCTACCTCACGTGTATTGGAGAGAAGCAATGAATACAACTATTTATACATTCAATAGAGTTCACATCAAAGGTGAAACCGGTAAGACCCCTCATGAAATATAGTTTGGTAATACTCCTACTCTTAAATATTTCAAATATTTGGAAGTAAATGTTATATTAGGAGAGATGATTATATTGGCAAATTTGATCCTAGAAGTGATGAAGGAATATTTCTTGGTTATTCATCTAAGAGCAAGGCATATAAATGTTTTAATAAGAGATTGTAGAAAATTGTTGAAAGTGCAAATGTGAATATTGATGAACAGTTTAAAGGTAATTCAAGGTCAATGGACTCTGAACTGGCAATAGAGATTATCACAAATGAACCTACAGTGAGTACACCGGTACAAAATGTTGATCCAGTTACACTGGCATCATCTGAGAATTCCACAGTGATTGAAGAACAACAATAAGTGAAAACACCCCAGTATGTAAGATTGAATCACTCTGAAAATCAGATAATTGGGAATAAGTATCATAGAGTTATGACTAGAGGAAGATTGGAAAATAAAGAGGTATGTCTAATTTCTCAATTTGAACCTACAACTATCAATGAGGCATGTGAAGATAAACATTGGATTAAGGCTATGGAAGATGAATTGGAACAAATTGAAAAGAATAAAACATGGACATTGGTTCCCCGACCTAAAGACTAAAATGTAATTGGAACTAAATGGTTTTTCAGAAATAAACTTAATGAAGATGGTAAGGTAATTAGAAACAAAGAAAGATTAGTGTGTAAGGGATATTAACAGAAAGAAGGAATTGATTATAATGAAACCTTTGCACCGATAGCTAGAATTGAGGTAGTCAGATTATTCTTAGCTTTTGCAGCACACAAGAACTATAAAGTATATCAAATGGATGTTAAATGTGCATTTCTGAATGGAGATCTTGAAGAAGAAGTTTACATTGAACAATCTGATGGATTTTCTTTGACGGATGAGAAAGATATGGTTTTCAAGTTAAGGAAAGCTTTATATGGATTGAAGCAAGCTCCTAGAGCTTGGTATGCTAGATTGGACAAATATCTTTTGAAGCTTGGTTACACTAAGGGTAATGCTGACAACAACATATATTACAAAGTGATGAATGATGACATCTTGGTTATTGAAATTTTTGTTGATGATATTATTTTTGGAGGAGAAGATGGATTGTGTAAAGACTTTTCTAATAAGATGCAAGAACAATTTGAAATGTCTATGATTGGAGAGATGAAATTCTTTTTAGGATTGCAGATTTCATAAACTGATAGAGGTATATTCATAAATCAATCAAAGTACTTGATGTTGGCATATGTGCAAAGCTTGATGACATGATGATATTGTATGTTGTCATTGATGTCAATATGTTGTAGTATGAACTGGTATATTGAAGTAAACAAACTGACAAGAGAACCGGTATATGTGAAAAAGTGAAGTGGTATGTTGGAATGAGAACCGGTATGTGAAAAGTTTTATATTGGGGTTTCATTTGGTATGACTACCGGTTGGTAGTCTCAGCTTTAGGGTTTTCGGTTGATGCATTTCAAGTTTGTGTGATTTAACCGATGACATCCTGTGATGGGTTAGCATTGAAATGGAGATTAGATCATATTGCTACGTCAACCTTGTGCATGTGAAGGATTTTCTTGAGGATCTTGCATGAAGAAGATTGATCCTATCTACCTCAGGAATGTGCAAAGTCTCAGTAAATGGTGGAAAGCGCGTGATGGGTTATCCACTTCCAGAAGTGGCAAAGAAAAAATGATGGAGAATGTCTTGAGATTTGTTCAAGACTATTTTATTCAATACAATGTGTTTGAACGGTCAGGATTGAACCGACTGCATTGATAAACCTAAATCTTTAGGGTTTAGGGTTTATGCTACCAACCTATCTGTTTCCTATAAGGTCGATGATGATTTGCATTGTGAAGTTGTTGGAAAATGGTATGTGTGTATCCAAGTGAAGAGATACTTGATTCTTGCCAGACTGGAGAAGTGTGTTGATACCTGTAGAGTGTGATTACAGAAGCAAAGGAACTAAAGTGGATCTGCCTTGGCATTGAGTATTGTTATCAGATCGATGTATTACCTGTTGACTTCTAACCATTTCAGTAGCTGGAAAATCCCTTAACCGGGTAGCTTTAACAAGCTTTGTGTAAATCCTTTAACAGGGTGACTCAAATCAATGAGTTCTTCAAATCCTCTTGCAAGGTAACCTTTAACAGGGTTCTAACCTTTAACCAGGTATTTAGCCATCCCTTAACTAGGTGATCCCTAGCAGGATCGGTTCCTAGCAGAACCTATTGTAAAGTCCCTAACTGGATTAGGCTCCTAACAAAGCAGACTTCTTAAGAGTTCAAAGAACAACTTGTGGGTATTCATCCCCACCGTGGTTTTTCCCAGTTGGGTTTCCACGTGAAAAATCAATGTGTCATGTGTGATGCTTTTTCATGCGATGATTAGTATTTTTTGTTAAAGTGGTAATGCATGTTGATCCAGTGGTCTTTATATTTCTAATGTATTACTTGTTTATGCATATGGGTGAAGTGGAAAGGAGATATTAGGTATGGTGAAGATCTAAGTGTTACCAGTTTATGTCTTTCACAGTCATACTATGTTTTACCGGTAGTGCCCTATTTTAGATCGGTGATTCTATCTACTAGTTAGTGCAGTCTTGGCAATCAAAGTAGTTTAAGGAAGTTTTTGTCTATACTGATTCACCCCCCCCCTCTCAGTATCTGTTGAGTATTTACTATTCATCATTATTCATCACTTGAAGGAATTACTTAAGAAATTTGGCATGGAAAACTCTAAACCAGTAAGTACACCTATGATTGCAACTGATAAACTATATTTGAAGGATGAATCGACACCTATTAATCTGACAAGATAGAAGTATATGATAGGAGGTTTACTATGTTTGACACAAACAAGACCTGATATTATGAATGCAATGTGTATTGTTTCAAGATTTCAGAGTAATCCTAAAGAAAATCATGAATTAGCAGTGAAAAGGATTTTTCGCTATCTACAAGGCACTACAAATCTTGGTTTATGGTATCCTAGAGATGAAAATTTTGATTTATGTGTATACACAAATGCAAATTGGGCAGGAGATGTAGATGACAGAAAAAGGACCACCGGCGGAGCATTTTTTCTTGGTATCAGACTAATTTCTTGGTTGAGCAAGAAACAGAGTTGTACATCACTATCAACATCAGAATCAGAATATGTTGCAACATCAACTAATTGTACACAGGTATTATGGATCAAGAAAATGTTGAAGTACATAAAGGTAAAATGCAAGGAAACTATAACAATTTATTGTGATAATATGGCAGCAATTGATATATCTAAGAATCCGATATTTCACTCAAAAACTAAACATGTTTCTATCAAATTCAATTTTTTGAAAGAGAATGTTGAAGTAAAAGAAGTGAAATTGGTTTATGTGAATACTAAAGAGCAGATTGCAGAT
This sequence comes from Cryptomeria japonica, assembly GCF_030272615.1. NCBI lineage: Eukaryota > Viridiplantae > Streptophyta > Pinopsida > Cupressales > Cupressaceae > Cryptomeria > Cryptomeria japonica. The sequence continues at coordinate 269,682,086 of NC_081405.1, forward strand.
ATTTTTACCAAGACTTTGCCTCAGGAAACTTTTGAATATCTCAGAGATCAGCTTGGAGTTATACCCTCACTGGTAGAAACTTAGACAGTTGGAGCATGGCATCAGACTGACATAATTAATAGAGAAATCTTTTTCTGGCCTTGATGAGGAGAGCTACTTCTTAGGGGGAGTAGTTGGATAAGTTGGTATTTTGTAATAAGTTCTATGAACCTCTTGTATTTGGTTTTGTATTGCTTTGGCATTTGATGTCAAAGGGGGAGAGATATTATGGAAAAACACATTATTCTTTGGGGAGAGATTATTCATTGGGGGAGAGAATGTTACTCTCTATATCTATATTTTGATTTCTGGATAATGATCTCTTTGGAGATTGTTGGTTTTTGGTTTTTGGCATTTCTACTTTGGCACTTAGATGGTTTTTCCATCTTGTGTTGCCATCAATTCCAAAGTGGGAGATTATTGGTATTATGGATGTGTTGCATTGATTTTGTCATTTATGTCAACACTTTTCAACACTTATTAGCACTTGGAGATTCTTGGTTATGTTCACCGGCATGTTCAGTGACTTATACACAATCACCAGTATCTGGTTCACCGATAGGTTATATTGTTCACCGACACTTGGAATGACTTGAATATTACTTGGTTATGTCAAAGACATTGTTTGGACACTTTTTTTTGGCAATTTGGTCAGCGGTCTAATCGGGTTTACATATTTGTTGTTACCAGCAAATAGGTCTTTGTTATGGAATGACAAGCGTTATCTATTCCAGATCAGCCCAACACGTTATGGAGATGATTTGTTATTGTTGTAAATGCATTGGGCCAATATCATGGATCACACATTGATTCATTTGTAGTTAATTTAATTGTAATATTCTTTGTAAGCCGACCTACACATTTGGTCTTAGGTCTTGGTATATATGTAAGATCTCATTTATGAGATTATGGGAAGGAAGGAAGAGAAGTACAAAAAGGATTTTAATAAGATATATGCAAATATAAGTAGAGCTATACACACAGACATCATTTGAAGATTCAAGGAAGGTATGAAGAAGACAATTTGAGCTTAACCGGTACTGAATCCAGCATATGAAGATGTTATTTCGAGCAGTACATTATCATTGGATTTAATCATCCAATTGTAGTTAGTACGACTTCCATTTTGTGAGTGAGCAGTGAGTTCTAGGAAGTTGGCCTTTTTGCATGTGCAAACCCCATATTGTACAAACATACTATCTGTAGTAGTATCATCTGATTGTGGGTAAGGTTTCCCACCGTGGTTTTTCTCCTTATAGGATTTCCACGTACAAATAGCTGTGTTATGTGTTGTGTATGTGTATTTGTCTTTTTGTTTCATGCATTAAACTTTACTGGTACTATTATTAACTGTTAAAATATCTACCGGCATTAAAGTTTGGTTTACTGGTATTAAGCACTAAGTTTGGTTAAGTCATATTTGGGTTGAAATTAATAGACAACCGATTCACCCCCCCCCCTCAGTTGCCTCCGGGACCTAACAATCAAAGTTGTTGTGGTGATTGCGGTGGAATTCACGTTTCTTTTTTATGTTCTCTGATCATGTTGTATGTGTTTTGGTGGTCTGTGTAGTTTGTGGTGCACATTATTGAGGATTTTATTGGTCTGGTGGTATTCTTCATGTTATGCAACATATTCGGTGGTGTAGCATGTTGTGGATGATCTTGGTGGATTATTTGATGGTGTAGCATGTTCGGGGATTTGATTTGGGTCCATGCTATGTCCTTTCCAACATTTTATTGGTCTGGTTATGGATTTATGTATCGTGTGATGTAATTTTGTAATTAGGTCTTATGTGTTGAGACGACCTTGAGGATAAGGTTGATGAATTGTAAAAATAGGTGATGTAATCATGTTAGTTGTGTGTCTGCGATTGTTTTTATGATCTGAGAGTATATTGTATGTGCAAACAAGATAATTTATATTTTAGAAGTGTGGAAGAGCAGAAAGAGTTGTTGTGCAGATAGTGTGCTTAACCAGAACTGTAATCAGGCATTTGGTGATGCTATTCCTTTAGTTCATGTAATCTGGATTGTTGTCCAATCTTTGTAAGGCAGTGAGCCTTCCTCAGGGTTGTAGCCCTTCTTGTTTTTGAGTAGTGAGCTCTAGGCAGTGTTCCTGAATGCATGTGCATTCCCCATTGTAACATTCACACATACTACTGTAGAGTATCATCTGATTATGGGTAGGTTCCCACCATGGTTTCTCCCTTAACCAGGTTTTCCATGTCAAAATATTTGTGTTATATGTGTTGTTGATGTGGTACTTATCTTTTCTATTACTGTTCTTAATCAGATCTAAAGTTAAGGTTAATTTGGTTGAGTTTGGTGAAAACTGATTCACCCCTCCCCCCTCTTAGTTTTCCTACATTATTGTTGTCGTGCTATCAATAATAAATGATTCGATCCACTATATTTTATCTCATACACTAAAGGATACAATTGAAATAAGTGATCAAAATGTTCTTTGACCTTAATTTCAAGATTTGATGCATGATGACATTTTGGTGATGATTATGTTTACCATCACTATGTTTTCCTTGTGATTGAGATGGAATTGAGATCACAAAATGATTTTAGATAGTTACGCAAGGATTGTTACACTTTTGTACTCATATTTATGTTTATATGTGTCTTGTGTGCCTAGGATATCATCACATTTGTGTTAGAATGTGGATATCTCATATTGCACAAATTCCATTACTCCTATCAGTATCTTATTACTAGTCTTCCTCATGTTGGGTTGGGTATCTTTCATGTCATGAAATATTTTATGGAAGTGTAAATACATCATCTTAGGGTGGATACACGCTATGACAATGTTCTCGCCCATGGTGTGCTTGAGGACAACAAATGTCAGGAGTTCCTATCATGGTGGTCTTCATGTATTCATTGTATTCGACCTTGTGGTCTATTGTAAAGGAATATGTTTCCTTGTGTTTAGCCTTACTGTTGGATTTTGTACTTTAAGTCAAAATGTAACTTTATGTCTAGTGATCTTATATATATTTGAACACGTGACATTAATATATGTTTGTTTATGTATATTTTATGTATTATGTTAATTTGGAATTATAGAGATCTTTACAACACCACCAAAATATTCCTCCCTAAAGAAAGAGGAAAGAAAAAAAATACATGATTATGGTTCACAATTAGATCTATCGATTGAAGATTAAACCCACATTTAAACATAAATATGGTGTCATCCTTATATAGGAAAGGTTGAGAGATAAAACTAACTAGGATGACAAATTTGTAATTCTATGTCATGTTACAACTTGGGGATAATATCACATGTCTACTAGAGACTTCTAGAAATATTACTAATTCCCCAAGTAAACTTAACATTTAAGCATGTGCAATTAAGTCCTAACTAATGAATAGTTAGATAGTGTGCATTGTTCACAATACAAAGGAGAAATTGGATAGGTAAAACTCTCATTGACACCAACAACACTTAGCAATACAATTTTTAGGATGCATCTAGTTTGAAAAAATATAATTAAATATATAATAAAAAATACAAAAAATCTACAAAACTTGTAGTAATCACTCTTGGCCATATTTCTATCAAATGGATTCTAAAAATACCTAATGAAATAAAAAATAGGGAATGTACACCAAACCTATGTTATATTTTAGTTATAAAAATGGGAACACTTTTGTGTGTGTTCATCATTTTACCCTCTTAACCTAAACCACATAAGAAAATCTTTAGTAGTTTAAAAATGGATTTAGAATATTGCAATTATTTTTCCTACCATACCTTCAAATTTTGATAGTATATATATTGAATTACTTGTTAAAGTTTAATTTTATCTAATTTTTAAAGTGGTCTCTTTTGACTCCCTTTTGTCTTCATTTTCATTCACTCATCCTTACAAACATTTAAACATTTAAAGTGGGGGTGTTGATGAGCCTAAATAATGGCTCTATTTTGATAGATTTTTTATATAATACTCCTGCCTAGGTCTTATGATTAGATGACATTTGGATTATAATTTTCTCCTGAGTTGATACCTTTTAAGTGTTTCTGAAACTGGTTTAACTTATACCTAAGGATGTCATATAATGATTTTAAATGATCTATCTATGCAAATATATAAAATCAATTATAAATATGGTTAACATTATATCATGTTAGCATTAGTATATACACATGTTTGTTGTGCACATTAATATCATGATGCAGGGTCAACAAAGGTGAAGTAAAGACAAATGGTAGTTTAAAGGAGCAACAAGTATGTAACTGCAATGCAGACCCAGTCAAAGAAATGCAGTAATGATTGAAACCACTTGACTAGTTCTTCAGCAGGTTGATTTATGGATTTATAAATGTTTCTAGTGGAGCTTAGGTCTAGGAGGCAAGTCATGCTATATTTTCTCAGCTGCAAGACAAATGTTGTTTTGATGTCCTGTGCTAACTTCTTCTTCTCTTGTTAATAAATCTTGTTCACCTATTCTATAGGAATATGGTCGATCATTTAGAAGTTTTTTTATAATTTTTCCTATAAATAAAGGGATCTCTCTCCTCTCGGGGATAGCAAAGAACAACCATAATATTTTGTAATAAATAGTCTTCTGGTATTATTTATGTATTTTCTAGTAAAGATGAAAAAAAGAGATCAATGTGATTTTGAATGATTAGATAATTGTAATCTGAAGTTTGGGAGATACTCACTCAAGGGGGCCCACTTGGTGAGTAATCCTTTGTATGTTCCAGTTAGTTTTATACTTCAGTAGTAGTTGTTTATGCAGTTGTCTATTCTTGCAGGCATAGGAAATAGTTCTTGTGTCTGTTCATGCTGCCACAGTAGTAGAGTAGTTTCTCCTTCCTTCCAGAACTTTATCATTTAATAGTAGTTGTTTAAATTAATTTCCAGTTGTAAGATTAAGTATTAGTTCATTTGAGATTTTGTGTGTTTACTTTAAGAAGAATTTCCTTTCCCGCAGTAATATAGAATGGTTGCAATATGAACTTGGTGCACATATAGTGCTAACACATTTCAAGTTTACATCCCTGGTTTATAACTAAATGAGCCTTTGCCACAGGAAAAGTTATCTATTCAAGGATATTTAATCTCTAAATTATGTTTTATTACCTAGTTTTCATTCCAGTTGTAAGGACAAACATTTTTGGCGTCGTTGTCGGGGATGGTGCCAAGCTAAGGACCTATTGTAAACCATTAGTTTTTAAGTTTTCTTAATTATCTCTTTATATTTTCTTCATTAATCTTCATGCATAGGAGGAGAAGAGATGCACTAGGAATATTTCTTCCCTCACATTCCACTAAAGATATAAGATTAGATCAAGCACTTGAAGTAAACCTGTTTGCAGAAACTTATGTGCTAAATAGAGGTGTCTTTAATTTGTTAGAAGGCTTCCTGAACGAACCCCCTAAACAAAACATTTTACCTCTAGTCATTTATCAGGGACCAATGGCAGAAAATCCTCCACCTCCGCCTATAAATCCAACATTTGAGTTTCCCATTCCTGACCAGCATGATAATGCAAATTTTAAAAACATACCAGCCTCTTCACTTCCAAAATTTCATGGATTGGTAACAAAAGATCTAGACACCTTTTTGTTTGAATTTGATATCCTTTGTAGAAGTTATGATTATACCACTGACACTCATAAACTCAATTTATTCCCTACTAATTTGAAAGAAGTTGCCTTGAGATGGTTATGAGTTTAGGAAGAGATGTAATCACTACCTGGGAGGAGATGAAGACAAAATTCTTTGATAAATATAAAGATTATTGCAAGGGGATGGACCGACATGGTGATGATATCTTCAGAATGACACAAAAAGAAGATGAAAGCCTAGAAGACTATTTGGAAAGGTTTTTATTTAATGTCAGGAAATCCAAGCATAGTACTCTAAGTGAAGACTCTATGAAGTTGATTTTTGTAAGGGGCATCAATGATGATTGTGTTGAATCCTTAGATCTAATGGGAGGAAGAGATATTACTCAAGTTCAATGGGATGATATCAGACAAATTTGTCAAAAGTACTCAAGAGCTGCAACAAAAAGGGGAAGACACTATAGGCTTGGTTCTTCAATTGCAAAGTTATCTTCAACAGTCTTAAGAATGGAAATAACTCATTTGTTGAAGGATTTTAAAGAAGATATAATTAATAATATGGCTACCCAATTAGATACACTACATGCAAAGAAAATGAATGAGGAGGCAAAGGCTATGCTTGTTGAACTTTGTCCTCATTTTTGACAAAAGAAGGACTGTAGATGCAAATTGTTATCTAAAATTGATAGCCAATAGAGTTCCCTAGATTTCAAGCCTATCTATGGAGATGATGAATGACTCTTTTATGTTGCACAACGAAGGCCTTGGCCTCCAAGACAAGGTATGCCATAGGATCCATTGTTATTTTATAATCCTTATATGAACTTCAATGCACAAAACAATCAGTGGCAACCTCCATATTCTCAAAATTTTGGAAATTATAATCCTTAGTCTTGGAATAACTCTCAAAACCCTTGGCCTAATTATCATAATTCCTCATCTCAATGGCAGCAGCCACAAGGGAATCAGTCTCCACGTCAAGGTAACTAGCAATAGTCACCACAATGAAGGGGAGGACAACAATGGGCAAACCAGTCATCAGGTTTTCTGCGGCCACAACAATAGTCCCAATTGATGAATAATAATGAATAGTAAATACTCAACAGATACTAAGAGGGGGGGGGGGTGAATCAGTATGGACAAAAACTTCTTCAACAACTTAAACTGCAAAGATTGCACTAACTGGTAAACAATATCACCGATCTAAATCAAGGCATTACCAGTAAAACATAGTATGACAATAATAGACATAAACCAGTAACATCTAGGTGTTCTCAAAACCTAATAACCCATCTCAACTTCAACCATATGCTTAAGAAAGTAATGCATCAGAAATACAATGACCATTGGATCATCTTGCATTACCGCTTAATGGAAAACACTAAAACATCACATGAAAAATCATCACACATAACACATTGATTTTTCATGTGGAAACCCAACTGTGAAAACCCACGGTGGGGATGAATACCCACAAGTTGTTCTTTGAACTCTTTTGAAGTTCTCTCTATTAGGAGCCTAGTCCAGTTAAAGACTTTTACAACAGGTTCTACTAGGAACCGATCCTACTAGGGATCACCCGGTTAAGGGATGGCTAAATACCTGGTTAGAGGTTAAAACCCTGTTAAAGGTTACCTTGTAAGAGGATTTGAAGAACTCAATGATTTTGAGTCACCTTGTTAAAGGATTTACAAAAAGGCTATTAAAGCTACCCGGTAAAGGGATTTTCCATCTACTGAAATGGTTAGAAATCAATAGGTAATACACTGATCTGATAATAACACTTAATGCCAAGGTAGATCCACTTTAGTTCCTTTACATCTGCAATCACACTCTGAAGGTTTCTACTCACTTCTCTGGTCTAGCAAGAATCACCTCACGTACAATCATTTGCCAACAACTTCAAATAAAAATCATCATCGACCTTATAGACAACAATTAGGTCAGTGGCCAGAACCTAAAACCCTAAGCTTCTAGGTTAACAATACAGTCGGTTCAATACTGGCCATTTAAACACATTTCATAGGGTAAAAAAATCTTGAACAAATCTCAAGACATTCTCCATCGTCCATTCTTCACCACTTCTGGAAGCTGATAACCCATCACGTGCTCTCCACCGTTTACTAAGATTTTGCACATTCCCAAGGTAGATAGAATCAATCTTCTTCATGCAAGATCCTCAAGGAGATTCTTCATGCGCACAAGAATGACATGGCAATGCGATCTAATCTTCATTTCAATGCTAACTCATCACAGGATGTCATTGGTTGAATCACACAAAACTTGAAATACATCAACCGAAAACCTTGAAGCTAAGACTACCAATCGGTAGTCATATCAAATGAAACCCCAATACAAACTTTACATATACCGGTTCACATTCCAACATACTGCTTCACTTTCTGCATATATCAATTCATACCATCATACCGGTTCACTTGGCAGTTCACTTACTTCAATATACTAGTTCATACTTTAGCATATTGACATCAATGACAACATACAATACCATCATGTCATCATACTCTGCACATATGCCAACAATCTCCCCCTTTGGCATTGATGGCAATACACAAAGATATCTCTACATCTTCTTCCATATTATATGTCTTCAATAGTGCAAATATCTTCTTTGCTTCACATCTTCTCCCCCTTTTACAACAATGCCAAAGTGGAGGCAAAAACATCCATGATCTACTATGATACTTCCCTTGAGGAGTAGCATCCTTCAACACATCAATCCTGAAAAGATTTGACAATGCAATACCTGACTGATGTGGAGCACATACCTTTAGTTCACCTCTTGAAGGGGAAGCACCCCTAATTCACCTCTTAAATAGGTAAATGTAGCCTTTGGTAGAGGCTTGGTGAATATATCTGCTAACTACTCTTTACTGGAAACATGTTTCAATGCAACCTCTTTGTTTTGAACTTTCTCCCTTAAGAAATGATACTTGAGCTCGAAGTGCTTGGTTCTAGCATGCAATACCAGATTCTTGGAAATATTAATTGCACTTGTGTTATCACAAAATATACTCATCGGTTTAGATACAGGGACTTTGAAACCACTTAATACATGCTTCATCCAAATTGTTTGAGTGCAATTCATAAATGAGTCTACATACTTGGCTTCAGCTGTGGATTGAGAGATACAACTCTGCTTCTTGCTCATCCATGAGACTAGTCTACCACTATGAAAGAATGCACCACCGGTTGTGCTCTTCCAATCATCCATATTACCAGCCCAATCGGCATCAGTAAACACTTTGAGATTGAAATCATTACTGTATGGATACCACAATCCATAATCTATAGTTCCCTTTAGATATCTAAGAATCTTCTTGACTGCTACCAAGTGGGATTCTCTTAGACTTTTTTGGAAACGTGCAGCAATGCCCATTGCATGTGCAATTTCCGGTCTGTTGTGTACCACATAGTGCAACTTACCAATCATTGATCGGTATTCCTTCTCATTCACCAACACTAAGTCATCTTGTTTCGACAATTTACAACCAGTCATCATCGGTGTGCCAACCGGTTTGTTGTCTTCCATGCCAAAGGTTTTCAACACCTCTTTCACATACATAGACTAAGTGATAAAGATATTTCATTTGTTGAATCTATAGTCCAATGAAGAACTTAATCTCTCCAATTAGTGACATCTCGAATTCCTTCTTCATTTCATCTGCAAACGTGTGGCTCATCTTGTCCTCTCCACCAAAAATTATGTCATCAACAAACACTTCACATATTAGAATCTGATCTCCTTATGTCTTCAGATAGATATTGCTATCTTCACTTGTTCTTTCAAATCCAATATTTACAAGATGGGAGTGTAAATGTTCATACCATGCTCTAGGTTCTTGTTTCAATCCATACAAGGCTTTATGTAGCCTACACACCATATCACTGTCTTCTGATTGTGCAAACCCATCTGGTTTCTCTATATACACTTCCTCTTCAAGTATTCCATTCAAGAATGCAGATTTCACATCCATTTGATAAACTTTGAATCCCTTGAAGGTTGCATATGCAAGTATCATACGAACTCCTTCCAATCTAGCTACTAGAGAAAAGGTTTCTCCATAGTCTTATCCTTCTTCTTGAGCATATCCCTTACATACCAATACTGCTTTGTTTCTTACCACTATGCCATCTTCATTCAGCTTGTTTCTAAAAACCCATTTGGTGCCAATAATATTTTTGTGCTCAGGTCTGGGTACCAAAGACCATGTACCATTCTTTTCTATCTGGTCAAGTTCCTCTTCCATATCCTTAATCCATTCTTCATCTTTGTGTGCCTCTTTAAATATTTTAAGCTCAAATTCAGAAATCATGCAAGAATTGTCTCTGACCTTTCTTCTTGTAAGTATTCCTACATCCTTATCCCCTATGATCTGCTTTGGATCATGATGCAACTTTACATACCTAGGAATAATCTTAACTGATTCCTCTTTCTTTTCTTCTTCATCCCCATCTTCATCAACATCTACATTAGCATCTACTAGTGTAGGAGCATTGTTACTTATACTTGGTTGTTTTGCAACTAATTCCCAGAAGGTTACATCTGGTTCATCTACCGCTCGCTCGCTGCTAGTTTCCTTGGGTTTCTTAGAGGTTTCATCAACTCTAACATTGATACTTTCAACAATTCTTTGAGTCCTATTGTTAAAACACTTGAGAGCTTTTCTCTTGGTGGAATACCCTAGGAATATTCCCTCATCACATTTTGCATCAAACTTGCTCTGGTGTTCACTTCTCTTGATATAACACTTGCTACCAAACACTCTAAAGTAGCTTACTACTAGAGTCTTTCCAGTCTAATACTCATAAGGAGTTTTATCCTTACCTTTTGTTGATGAGTACCGAGTTCATAGTGTAAATTACAGTGCTCACCACTTCTCTCCAAAAAGTGTGAGCAACCTTCCCTTGAATCAGCATTGTTCTAGTAGCTTCAACTATAGTCTGGTTGTTCTTTTCTGCTAGGCCATTCTATCGTGGAGTCCGGGGGGCAAATCATTGCCTCTTGATGCCATTCTCTTCATAGTACATATTGAATTCATTAGAAGCGAACTCACCTCCTTGGTCGGTTCTAAGGAATTTAATCATCTTACTGCTTTCCTTTTCAACTAGTGGTCTGAAGGCTTTAAACTATCCAAAAGCTATAGACTTGTCTTTCAAGAATGTGACCCACATCATTCTTGAGAATGTTAGGTCCCAGAGACAACTGAGAGGGGGGGGGTGTGGGTGAATCAGTTGTCAAATAAATTCAAACCAAAAACAACTTAACCAACTTAATGCCTAATATCAGTAAACCAGTTAAATATGCTGATAGATAATTTTAACAGTTAATTGCTATACCGGTAAGGATTAGTGCATGAAACATAAACACAAAGTTATCCATAACACATAACACCAATATTTGTACGTGGAAACCCTATAAGGGCAAAAACCATAGTGGAAAACCTTACCCACAATCAAATGATACTACTACAGATAGTAGGTGTACATAAATGGGGTCTGCACATGTAGAAAGGCCAACTGCCTAGAGCTCACTACTCAATCACAAAATGGGAGTCACACTGACTACAGTTGGATGGTTAAATCCAATAAGAATGTACTACACAAAATAGCATCTTCATATGCTAGATTCAGTACCGGTGTAAAGCTGATATGCTTTCACAAAAACCTAGCTTCACCTCCAAATGATGTCTGCTTGTATAGCTCTGCTTAATCTCACATATACCTTCACACAATCCTTTTTTCGCATTCCACATTTGATCTTACAAATAAGATCTTACATTTATACCATAACCTAAGACCAATTTTAGTAGGTTGGCTCTACAAGATATTACAATAAAAACATTTTACAAACAATATAATATCCGATGCAATAACTAATTGAACATGTCAGCTTGATACATTTACAACAATAATTAATCATCTCCATAGCGTGTCATGTTGACCTGGAAAAGATAAACTTGTCGGTGTAACCCTAGACCTATTTGCTGGTAACAACAAATATGCAACTATGAATATACGAATGAACAAAACTCTAGGACAAGATGTCCAAATGATGTCTTCAACATAACCATGTGTCTTCCATGCCATTCCAAGTGTCGATGATCATTATATCTTGCCGGTGTACCAGATACCGGTAACTATGCAATAGTTACTTCCTTGCCGGTAAATGTTGTTGGATCTCCAAGTGCTAGTGTTGATAAGAGTTTAGTAGGTGTTGACATCAATGACAAAACCATACCAAAATACCAGCAATCTCCACCTTTGGCATTGATGGCAACACAAGATGGAAAAACCATCAAAGTGCCAAAATAGAAATGCCAAGTACCAAAAACCAACAATCTCAAAAAAGATCATAACCAGAAATCAGAGAGTAATAATCTATCCTGAACAACAATCTCTCCCCTTGGGAGCAACATGTGTTTTCCTTGTGTTTTTCAAAGTTTTTCCATACCAATCTCTCCCCCTTTGACATCAAATGGAAAAGCTACGATAAAACCAGTTTCATATACAAAATACCAATCAATTCAATATACCAACTACTCCCCCTGAGAAGTAGCTTCTCATCAAGGACTGGAATAAAAGATTTCTCTATTAATTTTGTTGATTGATCACAATCATCAACTGTCTAAGTCTCTACCAGTGGTGGTATGACTCCAAGTTGATCTCTGAGATATTCAAAAGTCTCCTTAGACAAAGGTTTAGTGAAAATATCTGCAATCTGCTCTTTAGTATTCACATAAACCAGTTTTATCTCCTTTGCTTCAACATTTTCCCTTAGAAAATTCAGTTTGATAGAAACATGTTTGGTTTTAGAATGTAATACCGGATTCTTAGATATATCAATTGCTGCACTGTTATCACAATAGATAGTAATAGGTTCCTTGCATTTTACCTTTATGTCTTTCAACATTTGCTTAAGCCATAGTACCTGTGTATAGTTAGTTGTTGTTGCAACATATTCTAATTCTGTTGTTGATAAAGATGTACAACTTTGTTTCTTACTCAACCAAGAAACTAATCTATTTCCAAGAAAGAATGCTCCATCAGTGGTGCATTTTCTATCATCCATATCTCTTGCCCAAGAAAGATTTATAGTGCCTTGTAAGTACCGGAATATCCTTTTTACTGTTGATTCATGATCTTCTCTAGGATTACTTTGAAATATTGAAACAATACATACTGCATTCATAATATCAGGTCTGGTTTGTGTCAAGTACAGTAAACTTCCTATCATAGATTTGTATCTAGTTGGATTAACAGGTGTAGATTCATCTCTTTGTGATAATTTGTCATTTGTTGTCATAGGTGTGCTTACCGGTTTAGAGTTCTCCATCCCAAATTTCTTTAGTAACTCTTTTAAGTATTTGGATTAACTCAAGAATATACCTTTATCATTCTGTGAAATTTGCAATCCTAAAAACAATTTTATTTCTCCAATCATAGACATTTCAAATTCTTGTTGCATTTTAATAGAAAATTCCTTACATAATCCATCTTCTCCTCCAAAGATTATAGCATCAAAAAATACTTCTATAATCAAGATGTCATCATTAGTTACTTTATAATATAAATTGTTGTCTGCATTTCCTTTAGTAAAACCAATCTTTAAAAGATACTTATCCAATCTTGCATACCAAGCTCTTGGAGCTTGTTTTAGTCCATACAGAGCTTTCCTTAACCTGCAAACCATATCATTGTCATATGTCATCAGGTTGTTCAATGTGTACTTCCTCTTTGAGATCTTCATTCAAAAAAGCACATTTAATAGCCATTTGATAAACTTTGTAGTTCTTGTGTGCTGCAAAAGCCAAAAATAATCTGACTGCCTCAATTCTAGCTACCAGTGCAAAGGTTTCATTGTAATCAACTCCTTCTTTCTGAGAATATCCCTTACACACTATTCTTTCTTTATTTCTGACAACCTTACCATCTTCACTAAGTTTGTTTCTAAATACCTATTTGGTTCCAATTACATTTTTATCTTTAGGTCGGGGAACTAATGTCCAAGTGTTGTTTTTCTCAATTTGTTCTAATTCTTCTTCCATAGCTTTAATCCAAAATTTATCTTCACATGCCTCATTAATAGATGATGGTTCAATCTGAGAAATAAGACATACCTCTTCATTTTCCAATCTTCCTCTTGTTATAACTCCTTTAAACTTGTTTCCAATTATCTGATCTTCAGAATGATTCAGTCTTACATAATGGGGTGTCTTGGTTTGATGTTGTTCCTCAATTACTATGGAATCCTCAAATGATACCGGGGTAACTGGATCTTCATTTTGTACTGGTGGATTTAGAGTAGGTTCATTTGTCAAAATTTCTATTGCCAGTGCAGAGTCTATATACCTTGAAGTTCCTTTGAATTGTTCATCAATTTTTACATTTGTACTCTCAACAATTTTCTGCAATCTCTTGTTAAAACATCTATATGCCTTGCTTTTAGATGAATAACCAAGAAATATTCCTTCATCACTTCTAGGATCAAATTTGCCAATATACTCATCTCTTCTAATATAACATTTACTTCCAAAAATTCTAAAATACTTAAGAGTAGGAGTATTACCAAACTATAGTTCATGAGGGGTCTTACCGGTTTCACCTTTGATGTGAACTTTGTTAAATGTATAGACCATTGTATTGACTACTTCTCTCCAATATACATGTGGTAGGTTTGCTTCTGATAACATACTTCTTGCTACATCCAAAATAGTTCTATTTTTCTTTTCAACAACTCCATTTTGCTGTGGTGTCTGAGGTGCTGATAGTTGTCTTCTGATTCCATTTACTTCACAGAATGTATTAAATTCCTTAGATGTAAATTCACCTCCTTGATTTGGTCTTAAACATTTGATTTTCTTACTGGTTTTATTTTCTACCATTGCTTTGAACAGTTTAAACTTTCCAAGTGCTTCTGATTTTTCTCTGAGAAAAGTAACCCAACACATTCTAGAATAGTCATCAATAATTAGCATGAAATATCTATCACCTTCCAAGCTTTTAGTTCTAGCTGGACCACATAAATTAGTATGAATTAAATCAAGAGCATTATTGGATTTTTCTGGAATACTTTTGAAACTAGCTCTAACTCGTTTTCCAAATTGACATTCCTTACATACTGTATTGTGAGGTTTGACAATTTTAGGTAGATCTCTAACTACCTTAGTAGTACTGATCTTTACCATGCAATCAAATTTTACATGACAGAGTCTCTTATGCCATAACCAAATTTCATCTATATGTGCAATTAAGCATGTCTTTTCATTGTTATTCAAATGAAAGATATTACCTCTAGTCTGATTATCGGTTGCAATTTCCAAACCAATTCTATTCATGATTTTGCATTTTCCATTCTTAAATTGTAACTAAAATCCTTTCTCAACTAATTGACCAACACTCAAAAGATTATGCTTTAATCCTTCAACATAGTAAACATTGTCAGTGTTATGCTTACCATCAAGAGATATTGAACCCTTACCTTTGATTGAACAAGCTTTGTCATCTCCAAATCTCACTAAGCCTCCATTGTATTCTTGAAAGTTAAAGAATTTACCTTTGTCTCCTATCATATGATGTGAGCATCCTGAATTAATGATCCATTCATCCTTTACTTCAACTTTAGCTACCAGGGCCTGTACTACTGATTGAGCAGTAGGTGTTGGTTGATCTTCTATTATAGCAAAAAAAACCCATCCATTGTCTGTTGGATCTTCATCAAAATCATCAGTCACACCTTCATCAGCAATGTAACAAGATTTGTTTTTATTCTTCTTAAATCTGTATCTCTGATATTTAGGGTTAGGCTTGTATGTTCTTCTAGCTTCTTCTCTTAGTCTAGCATGTCTATCGGGGCATCTTGAAGCCATATGACCAATCTTATTGCAGTTAAAACATTTAAAAGGTGCTTTACCTTCATACTTACTTCCAACTGGACCTTTAGGCATTTTCCTTGCCAATAGTGCTTCAAGTTCTTCATTTTATTTCCTACTTTCTTCAAGTTCTCTTGCATAAAAGGCTTTCCAATCAGATTTGTCAAATGATGGATCAGATGATGTTGATGCTTTAAAGGCCAAATATGTCTTTATAGTAGCAACAGGACCAAATTTTTCAATTTCAAAAGCTGAAAGTTTCCCAATCAATGTATCCCTAGTAACTGATGTAATAGGCATTGTTCTTAACTCATTTATAGCAGTGACTTTCATTTTATATGCTGGTGGCAATCCTCTTAAAACTTTTAAAACAATTTCATCTTCACTTAAGGTTCCTCCACAATATTTAATACCCAAAACAATTTCATTTACTCTTTCCATAAAAGAAGAAATCCTTTCATCTTCTTCCATTTTCAGATGTTCATACTTGACTCGAAAGCTTTCAAGTTTTGCAATTTGGACTGTAGAATCTCCTTCATTCAGTGTTTCCAAATGATCCCAAATAGCTTTAGCAATAGACCTATCTGATAGTCCCATGATTTGTTGATCTGATAAAGTGCTCAAAAGTGCTTCTCTTGCTTTGCAATCATTTTCCTCATCTTTAGTCAAGTTAGCTGGACTAGGCTGACCTTGTACAACAGCAGTATAACCATTCTTTGTAACATCCTAGATGTATTTTCCAATGCAATTTAGATGTGTCTCCATTCTGATCTTCCATATGCCATAGTTGGTTCCATCAAGTTTAGGACTGTCCTTCCTGAAATAATTAGTAGACATTGGATCTCCTCAAGCTATTAAACTTCTACAAA
The DNA here is from genome assembly GCF_030272615.1 of Cryptomeria japonica. Classification (NCBI taxonomy): domain Eukaryota; kingdom Viridiplantae; phylum Streptophyta; class Pinopsida; order Cupressales; family Cupressaceae; genus Cryptomeria; species Cryptomeria japonica. The sequence goes on from NC_081405.1 coordinate 269,698,480, forward strand.
AGAGGACTAGGCTCTGATACCAATTGTTAGGTCTCGGAGACAACAGAGAGGGGGGGGGTGAATCAGTTGTCAAATAAATTCAAACCAAAAACAACTTAACCAACTTAATGCTTAATACCGGTAAACTAGTTAAATATGTCGGTAGACAGTTTTAACAGTTAATTGCTATACCGGTAAGGATTAGTGCATGAAATATAAACACAAAGTTATCCATAACACATAACACCAATATTTGTACGTGGAAACCCTGTAAGGGGAAAAACCATAGTCGAAAACCTTACCCACAGTCAGATGATACTATTGCAGATAGTAGGTGTACATAAATGGGGTCTGCACATGTAGAAAGGCCAACCACCTAGAGCTCACTGCTCAATCACAAAATGGGAGTCACACTGACTACAGTTGGATGGTTAAATCCAATAAGAATGTACTGCACAAAATAACATCTTCATATGCTAGGTTCAGTAATGGTTTAATACTGATATACTTTCACAAAAACCTAGCTTCACCTTCAAATGATGTCTATGTGTATAGCTCTGCTTAATCTCGCATATACCTTCACACAATCCTTTTTTGCATTCCACATTTGATCTTACAAATAAGATCTTACATTTATAGCATAACCTAAGACCAATTTTAGTAGGTCGGCTCTACAAGATATTACAATAAAAACATTTTACAAACAATATAATATCCAATGCAATAACCGATTGAACATGTCGGCTTGATGCATTTACAACAATAATTAATCATCTCCATAGCATGCCATGTTGGTCTGGAAAAGATAAACCTGTCGGTGTAACCCCAGACCTATTTGCCAGTAACAGCAACTATAAATATACCAATGAATAAAACTCCAGGACAAGATGTCCAAACAATGTCTTTGACATAATCATGTGTCTTCCATGCCATTCCAAGTGCTAGTGATCATTATATATTGCTGGTGTACCAGATACCGGTAACTGTGCAATAGTTACTTGCTTGCCGGTAAATGCTGCTGGATCTCCAAAGTGCTAGTGTTGATAAGAGTTTAGTAGGTGTTGACATCAATGATGAAACCATACCAAAATACCAATAGAGAAATCATTAGTAAGAATAATAAAGTACCTATGTCCCTGAACACTCCTAGTTTTCATAGGACCACACAAATCAGTATGCACAAGATCAAGTAAATTATCTGCTGTGAAAGATTTACCTTTGAAGGTTGAGGAAGACATTTTCCCCAGTTGACATTCTCTGCACAAAGGATTCTCTGGTTTGTTCAGCACAGACAATCCTCTACCTGCCTTGATCTTACTAGCCTTCATAATATTATCAAAATTTACATGGCAGAGTCTCCTATACCATATCCAACTGTCATCAAACTTAGCCATTAGACGTTGACTGATATTTGTATTTAACTAAAATAAGTTACCTTTGGTCTGCATACCGATGGCCATCAATTCACCACTCTTTCCTTTTATTTTGCACACTCCATCTTTGAATTCCAGAGTGAGTCCTTTGTCATTCAGCTGGGCAACACTCAAAAGGTTATGCCTAAGACCTTCTATCCAATACACATTATCAACACTACTTTTTCCATTTAGAGAGATGGATCATTTGCCTTTTATCATACATGGTGCATCATTACCAAATTGGACTACACCTCCATTGTACTCTTCTAGAGATAGAAACTTTCTCCAGTCACCAGTCATGTGGTGAGAACATCCACTATCAATAATCCACTCATTAGAATTATGAAAGTGGGAGACAAGAGCCTCCTTGTCTGACACATCTTCCTTAACAGCTACAAACACTATGTCTTTGGTTTCTTCATCTTATGATTCATCATCAGTGACACCTTCATCGACTGCAACAAGATAGTTTCTCCTATTTCCTCCTTTGAACTTTTTAAACTTCTCTGGTTTGTCCTTATTATCACTGTTGGGATAGTTGATAGCAATGTGTCCTATCCTATTGCAAGAAAAACATTTCAAAGGGAGTTTACCTCTGTATTTTCCAGTTCCCTTAGGAAGTCTCTTGGCAAGAAGAGCTTCAAACTCCATTAGGATCTCCTCATCATCCATATCTCTGCTTTGTTTGGGTTCATAGCTAGTACCAACCTCTTTTTCGTTTCTAGTTAGTGCAGTAGATGCTCTAAAGGTTGATTCAGTCTTCTGAACACTGCCATCATATCTGTTTAGCTCATATGTGGTCAACTTAGCAATGATGGAGTCAAGGGATACATTTATCTTGTCCATAGATCTTAACTCCTGAATATTGGCAACCCTTATTGCATAGACCGGTAATAACGATCTTAAATCTTTTCTAACAACGGTGGAATCATCCATTGTACCTCCTACACTCTTGATGTCTCCAACAATAGTTTTAATTCTCATCCCATATTTTTGAATGGTCTCTCCTTCAACCATCTGCATGTCTTCAAATTTCCCCTAAGGCTCTCTTCCTTAGCTTGCTTCACATGCTCATCACCACCATAGATAGTCTCCAGAGTTTCCCATACATCTTTGGGATTGTCTTTATCCTAAACATCTATAAACTCAACATCAGATAGACTGCTAATAAGAGATTCCATGACTTGCCCATTCTCCTGAATCTCTCTTCTTTGATCATTGGTGAGAGTAGCAGTAGGGACAACATAAGTATTCTCAACATAGTTCTAGTGTTGAGCACCCATGATTTTAATGTACATCTTCATTATGTCCTTCCATAGCTTAAAGTTATCTCTATTGAACTTAGGACATTCCCTCTTCATCATTAGAATAGGATCTTTTCCTCAAGCGGTTAAGCTTATAACATAGAGGACCTGGAGGATGCTCTGATACCAATTAATGAATAATGATGAATAGTAAATACTCAATAGATACTAAGAGGGGGGGTGTGAATTAGTATGGACAAAAACTTCTTCAACAACTTAAACTGCAAAGATTGCACTAACTGGTAAACAATATCACCGATCTAAATCAAGGCATTACCAGTAAAACATAGTATGACAATAATAGACATAAACTAGTAACATCTAGGTGTTCTCAAAACCTAATAACCCATCTCAACTTCAACCATATGCTTAAGAAAGTAATGCATCAGAAATACAATGACCATTGGATCATCTTGCATTACCGCTTAATGGAAAACACTAAAACATCACATGAAAAATCATCACACATAACACATTGATTTTTCACGTGGAAACCCAACTGGAAAAAACCACGGTGGGGATGAATACCCACAAGTTGTTCTTTGAACTCTTCTGAAGTTCACTCTGTTAGGAGCCTAGTCCGGTTAAAGACTTTTACAATAGGTTCTGCTAGGAACCGATCCTGCTAGGGATCACCTAATTAAGGGATGGCTAAATACCCAGTTAGAGGTTAAAACCTTGTTAATGGTTACCTTGTGAGAGGATTTGAAGAACTCAATGATTTTGAGTCACCCTATTAAAGGATTTACAAAAAGCCTGTTAAAGCTACCTGATAAAGGGATTTTCCATCTGCGGAAATGGTTAGAAGTCAATAGGTAATATAGTGATCTGATAATAGCACGTAATGCCAAGGCAGATCCGCTTCAGTTCCTTTACATTTGCAATCACACTCTGAAGGTTTCTACTCACTTCTCTAGTCTAGCAAGAATAACCTCACATACAATCATTTGCCAACAACTTCAAATAAAAATCATCATCGACCTAGTAGACAACAATTAAGTCGAGGGCCAAAACCTAAAACCCTAAGCATCTAGGTTTAAAATACAGGCGATTCAATCTTGGTCATTTAAACACATTTCATAGGGTAAAAAAATCTTGAACAAATCTCAAGACGTTCTTCATCGTCCATTCTTCACCACTTTTGGAAACTGATAACCCATCACGCGCTCTCCACCATTTACTAAGATTTTGCATATTCTTGAGGTATATAGAATCAATCTTCTTCATGCGAGATCCTCAAGGAGATTCTTTAGACACATAAGATTGACGTGGCAAGACGATCTAATCTTCATTTCAATGCTAACTCATCACAGGATGTCATCGTTTGAATCACACAAACTTGGAATGCATCAACTGGAAACCCTGAAGCAGGGACTACCAACCGGTAGTCATATCAAATGAAACCCCTATACAAACTTTGCATATACCAGTTCACATTCCAACATACCACTTCACTTTCTGCATATACCGGTTCATACCATCATATCGATTCACTTGCCAGTTCATTTACTTCAATATATCAGTTCATACTTCAGCATATTGACATCAATGACAACATACAATACCATCATGTCATCATACTCTGTACATATGCCAACATCAATAGCCAGCGTTAATGCCACCAGCTCCTAATGCCACTCCATCCAATCCAACCCAATTGCCAACTCAGCCTGTGCCAAATCCAAATAACAAACCACAACAGCAACAAGAAGTCTTTTCAATTGATCCTAATAACTATCCTGCATACTCTCTCAATATAGGTGATATTCATTTGTGGTCAGGGACAACATTGCCTACTCCATCTCCTGTAGTCATAACAAAATTACCAATAGAGGAGACTACTCAGGAAACCATACCTGATAAATTTGGAAACCCTGTGCAGGTTCAACAGTCTGAAACTCCAGATACACCTATAAGAACTCCCCCTTTTCCTCAAAGATTGCAAGTAGAAGTGTCTAGACAGCAAGATGATATAGCTTTTGATCTTATTGATCGACTAAAACATATATGTGTTAAAATCCCACTGTTTCAAGCTATTAAAGATATTCCCATATATGGAAAATTTATTAAAGCGGCATGTCTGAAGAAACCTAGGTGGAAGAAAAAAGACCCAAAAATAGTGCATGTAGTAGGACAATTGGCTGACATTATGTTAGGAAAAATTGTTGTTCCTAAATATTCCGACCCAGGTAGCCCTATTGTCAAGGTAGTTATCAATGGGACTCAAATTAAAAATGACTTGATAGAATTAGGAGTAGCCATAAATGTGATGACTAAAGATGTCATGCAACAACTCAATATTACTAGTCTTAGATCAACTCCAATGGTCCTGCAGCTTGATGATAGCTCTATTGTTCGGCCTGAAGGAATGGTCGAAGATATTGTTGTCACATTATATTCTTGGGAATATCTTGCTGATTTTATAATCTTCTCTCCTAAGGCAACATTAGGTGGATATCCAATTATTTTGGGAAGACCTTGGATGGCAACAACTGATGCATATATAGGTTGCAGATCAAGAGATATGATAATTTCAGATGGTATTATTACCAAAACACTTGCACTCTATTCTCCAGCACAACCACAACTTGATCAAGAATGAGTAGTATGGACAGACATAGGAGAAGAAGTAGAGGAAATTAATTATGTTCAACAACTAATGATGTTATCAAGGGGACCATTCATAGAACTTTAGGAGGATGATACAATACTCTCTAACATCATAAGAAATTATTATGGAGTAGCTCAATAGTCATTGGGTATACCGATAAGTCCTTTGCATACTCTTCTTCCATCTGCAAGATTTTTAAATTCTCCTGCAGCCACAGACATGTTTCACGCATTGCTACCACAGAAAATTCAAACCTCTTGTCTGTCTAAAACATCTAATGTTGCGTCAATAATTCAAATAGAAGTTGTTGCAGGAATAAATCTTAATATCAATAGTCAATTAGTAGCATATCAAAGATTGTTATTAACAAAATTATTCAAAGCCCAACAACAAGCTTTTGCATGGGATTATTAGGACATGAAAGTGTTAAATCCTACATTGTGTACCCATAGAATTTATTTCAGAGAAGATTGAAAACCAATTAGACAACCTCAATGAAGGATTAATCCTACTTTAAGGGAAATAGTTAAAGAGGAACTATAAAAGTTGCTTCATGCAAGATTCATCTATCCTATTTCCAACAATCAATGGGTTTATCCTCTTGTTATAGTTCCAAAGAAAGGAGGGAAATGGAGAGCTTGTGTGGACTATAGGGAGCTCAACACTGCTACCAAAAAGGATCACTTCCCACTTATATTTATAGATTAAGTGTTAGACTCTCTAGCAGGTAAGAAACACTTCATTTTTGGATGGGTTTAGTGGTTATTATAAGATCAGGAAAAGACCACCTTTACCTGCCCTTGGGGCACATATGCCTATTTAGTCCTTCCTTTTGGTTTATGTAATTCTCCTGCAACCTTTCAAAGGGTTGTCCTCAATATATTTTTAGACATATCCCATGATTGTATAGAAATTTACATGGATGACTTTACTACTTATGGGACTACATTTAAGGAGGCATTACAAAATCTAACCAAAGTATTGCAATGGTGTGAAGATCACAATTTATCCCTAAACAATGAAAAATGTTTTCTGATGATGCAAGAAGGAATAGTGTTGGGGCATCGAATTTCTCAAACCTGTATTCAAGTAGATCCAGCTAAAATTTAAGTAATACTTGCTCTTCCTGCCCCTATCAAACAAAAGGATGTAAGAAGTTCTAGGTCATGCAGGGTTTGAATGGATAGTTGCATGTGAAAAATCATTTTCTAAATTAAAAGAAGCCTTAACCCAAGCCCCTATGCTTAAAGGACCTGGTTGGTCAATTCCTTTTCACATTCATACAGATGCATTTGATTTTGCAATAGGAGCAGTTTTGGGGCATAAGCAAGGAGTTTTGGAAAATGTAATTTATTACATCAGTAAAAATTTGTAAGGACCAGAACTGAATTATATTGTTACTGAAAAGGAAATGTTAGCTGTCATCTATGCCCTATATAAGTTCAGACACTATATATCTGGATATCAAATCTTTGTACATACTAATCATGCAGCCATCTGGTACCTCATGAATAAAAGCTCCATTACAATTAGATTGGCAAGATGGTTGATGTTAATGCAAGAATTTGATATTACCATTATAGATAAACTAGGGAAAGCAAATGTAGTGCCAGATTTTCTGTCAAGGATTCAAACACCAGAAAATGATGAGGTCATTGGTGATTCTTTTCCAAATGAGCATTTGTTTTTCATCACTTTGAATGGTCCATGGTATGCTGACATAGCCAACTACCTAGCAGCTAACAAGACACCCCCACATTTCTCACCCAAAGAGAAATGACTATTGGTAGAAAAGAGTTTCAACTTCTAATGGATAGAAGATTGCTTATTTTATACAGGGCCAGACCAAGTTATGAGGCATTATGTAAGGGAAGATGAGACATATGATATACTTCATGCCTCTCATGATGAACCTTGTGGAGGTCATTTCGTAGCCAAAAGAACAGCTCTCAAGATATTAACTACAGGGTACTATTGGCCAACCTTGCACAAGGATGCAGTTAAAAACACCAGGAAATGTGACAAATGTCGAAGAATGGAAAGACCAACTCGGTCTGATGAAATGCCTCTACACCCTCACATGGTTGTTACACCATTTGACAAATGGGGCCTAGAATTTGTTGGGTGAATCGATCTACCATCAAATGGTTGCTCCTACATTCTTGTTTGTACCGACTATGTTACTAAATGGGTAGAAGTCAAAGCCTTCAAGCATGCCAGAGATAATAAGGTAGCATAATTTTTATATGAAGAAATCTTCACTCGGTATGGAGTTACTAGAGAAATAGTGATAGATCAAGGGCTACAGTTCACTTCCACTTTGATCACAACCCTAGTTAATGAATATAATGTTAGGCATAGGAAATCCACTCCTTATCATCCATAGGCTAATGGACAAGCAAAGATTACTAATAAGGAGCTTGAATAAGTATTGACCAAAATAGTAGCACTCAACAAAAAAGATTGGTCTAGCAGATTATTTGAAGTTATATGGGCTTATAGAACCACCTAGAAATCTACAATAGGGTTTACACCATGTGAAATGGTATTGTAGCGTCCTAAAATTGTGACACTTGCAATTTCGACTGCATTTCGGTCTTCACGATGGCGACGCAACACGCAACCTGAATGGAGACCCTGAAACTTGCTCACAACACTAAAAACTGCATTTTTCAAGCACCCTGGCCTGAACCTCCTTGCACCCTGCTGTCCTGGGAGGTGGGACCAGAGCGCCCAGCGCCCTGGTCCCTCAGGACCAGGGCGCCCAGCGCCCTGGTCCCTGGGTCCTATTTTGGGCCCGGTCTCCTAAGGGGCTCGGGTCTTTTTGTTTGCAATTTGGAAATTAACTTTCCCTGGTCGGCCTAAGGTTGGGAAAATCAGTCTATCAGCCCTAATTGACAAGTATATAAATGACATTTTCCTCTTTCATTTGATATGATGGAAAAGGCGTGGAAACTATACTCAAGCATTCAAGCATTCAAGCATTCCTTCAAGCAATTGATCATTTCAAGTCTCCATTCAAGGCTAAGTGTTGCATTCAAGACAAGGATTCAACCATTGCAGAGGAGATCACATACTACATGCTACAACATACAACATACAACATACAACATCTAAACCTTCGCACAAAAGGATACAAACATCCTTAGAACAAGGTATTAGTACTTGTTTTACAGTCATTTACATTTACAGCTCTTGCTCATTTCTTGGTTAATTCCAAAACTGGGGTTTGACCTAAAGGCAAACCCCCAATCCCTAACCCCCCAATCGTCTTCGCTTTTCTGTGTGTAGGTTGCAGGTACGCGGCTGAAATTGAAGATCTGGAATCCTTGTGCAGAGACGAACAGATCCCCCTTCGTTTCGCGGATTTTTCGGAGGACCGTGGCGCCGGGCGCCATCGTCCCGACAACTTTTGCTCAAATTTGCAGGACAACGCCGTATCGACATTTTACTGCTAATTCCAGGTCCGCAGCTTCATCCTATAACCCGAACTCAGTTTATAAGCGAATCTTTATGACTTTCTATGCATGCTTAGCTTAATTTCCTTAACAACATTCTTTACAAAAGAGGGTAGCCTTGCTTTCCTAACCCTTGAAATTCATTTAGCATCCAATCTTGCATTGCGTGGGATTGGATCTTATGAGTTTCAACCCCTCTTTTGAATGTAAAGTCTCTCCCCTAAGTGAAAAACCATCGAATCCTAGCGAACCTCCCTTCTCTCTCCTCGGAGTCGGAAGAGGGGAGAACAACTAGGGTTCGATCGTGATTTTTCCGCTTTACATTTTGGTGAACCTGACGTGAACATCCTTTCTGATTTTTCATGCTTAGATCTGAAAAAATTGATTACATTTCCATGTTTGATCTTTTGCAAAATTTTAGAGGTGATTGCATAAAAACCCTAAATTTTCTTTTTGGTAATTGAACTTGCGAAATGTCTAAATGTTAATGCCTGTTTCAGATCTGCCTTTCTATTACAAATTTTCAATTCATATTTGTGCTTTAATTCTGAAAATTAAGTGGTTAAGTGTCAAAACCCTAATTTTTGAAACCCTCTTAATTCAACCTTTGTCCGACAATTTGACCAATCAAAACATCTCCAAATCAGCTGTAACTTTGGATTCCGCAATAAAATCACAATATCTTTCATCCCTGAAAATTTGGAAAAAAGTTGCGAGGACCGTGTTGCACTCCGAGCGCCATCGTCCCCGACATTTTTTCCAAAATTTCGGGAGCGAGATCTTGCTGTATTTTCCTGCTAAAATCCAGAATTTTGGCTGATTTTATCAATTATAACATTTTCAAAATTACAGTCAAAGTTGGTCTTGCGATTGCTTGGTCTAAGGCTTCTAATCATTCAAAAGTCATTGAAATTAAAATTTTGTGTCAAAATTGCGTTTTTATTATCATAAATCTGAAAATTGTGTTTGCAGTCATTCGAAATTTCAGTGCTTTATTCAAATTCTTGCATGTTGTGACTTTTGAAATTAAGTGCTTAATTACAACAACTTCGATTTCCGCTTTCAAAATTGAATTTTGCGTGAAATTGAGTCAATTTTTGAAATTCAAAATTTGCATTGCTTTTGACATTCCCTCTAAAATCATAAAATTCAAAATTTCAGTTTCCCTCTCTTTTTCAAAATTCAAATTTTGCATTTTTCGACAATGCCGAGATTCCTGCAGCAACTGCTGATGGCTTTGTCATCACCACTCCATCTTAATATCTTTGCCGCATGATCATAATAAATACTTCCACATCTAGCGGGAGTACTTTTCTGCATAATAAATATTCCATTCCGTATTCACTCATTTCTTTCCTTTCACTCCATCCATTTCTGCATCATTCTCCATGCATGACGGCTCCATATCTTCAAGCTGCAGTCATTCTCATGTGATGTCAGGTACGCTTGTGTGTATTTATTTTTGTTGCATGTATGTAATTAAACCTGTAGACGTCTAAAAATGGTCAACACTTGTGGAGTCATACTTTAACATTTGCACATTGCCTTATTTTAGGGTTCTTGCATCGTATTAAAATTTCTTCTATGTTGCGCACTTGTTCTTTATCATTTGCAAGCATCGAGTCCTTCTTCTACATTCCTCATTTTCATCACTTTCGAATTAGGTCTTGTCAATAGCAATCTTTAGTCATGATTTTGATCAATCTTATCCTGTCGCATCATGGTGCATGCTCATTTATCATCATTTTGGACATCGTCAATTGCGATTATCAACTTGTCAATCTTGGTCAATTTGTCATTGATTTTTGTCAACCAATCTCAATCATTTATCAACATTGGTCCTTTGTCAATCAGAATCATGATTGAACCTACATTAATTTCTTGTTGTCTTGACCTGATTCCTTGTCCTCCTATTTCTAGGGTTTTATGATTTGTTCATTTAATCCTTTTCTTCTTCTTTATGGGTTAAATAAATCTATTTATTTAGTCCTAGGTCTCTTTCATGAATTAATTAATGGATGAAAATCTATTAATTAATTCACCTAATTTCTATTTCATCTTTTTCCTCAATCTTCTAATTTGCTAATTTCTCCTAATTTCTAATTTCTATTTCTCCTATTTTCTTTAATTTTTCTAATATTTCCTCTAAATTCATTCCCTCATTTTCTCCTATGTTTATGCTTCCATTTGTTGCAATCATGGAGGCTATTTTCTCTCTTCCCTTTTGTCATGGGAATGGCATTTCAATCTTGTCATAATTTGTTATAATTTGTCATACACCTTGCATAGCAAATTGTCATACATTTGTCATAATTTTGCCATTCTTGATGTGAATTTCCTTTCAAATCTCTTCATGCTAATCTTGTCCTCTCTCCAATTTGTCTATAAATTGGATGATTTTCATCAATCAATGAATCAATCAATCACATTTTTGAGTAACCTTATGCTATGAATTTCATCTCTCAACAATTTGCTTTCCACTTGCATTTTGCACTTGTAGGTGAGATCCACATCAAATTTGAAGGTGAAAGAAGAACAATGGAGCCACATGAAGGAGATATCTGCATTGGTTTGCTTTGGTTTGCATTTTATTTTAGTATTTCATCTTCATGCCTTTATTGAATGTATTAAGATTTCTTATCATTGCAATCTAGTTTTTGTGGTTGAGCTAGTTTAATATTGCTTTGATGCATTCCATTTTCCTGATCTACAAAACCATATTAGCTCTAATTATGATATTTTACATATTGTCCTTTTTTGGTCCTCTTTCGCATGTGTGGACACCTATCAAACCTTAGGTTGGGGGGGGGGGGGGAGTACATTGATAATTACTCTAGCAGATCATTTTGATGTCCTCTTGGATTGCGTTTTATTTTTCAAATTTCTAGTTTGAGGTGATATCTTGTATTCTACTTGTTTGTCTGATTAGAGTTGTTCTTAGATTGCAGCTAGGTTTCGACCAAGTAAAGGCACATTTAGTATATTATAGTGCAGAAAATAAGTAGATTTACTCCATTATAGAGTTGAAAGTCTTACTACTGCAATGGGTGGTCCATCTATTCGACATGAGCCGACAGTCCATGAAGTTATTCTTCAGGACCAAGATTGTGAACCAATATTTCGTAACAGTGGATGGCTGGATTATTTTTTAAAGCTGACGGAGTTTAATGAAGAAATTGCAAGGGAATTTACCCACACACTTTCATATGGAGAAGCTTAGGTAAAAGGTTTGAGAGTGGTGGTTACAAAGGAATGGATAGAAAAGGTAACTAGGTTACCAACATATGGGGAGAAGTACTCAGAATCCAAGGATGCACACAGTGCAAGAGAAGAATTTACACATCCAGGAGACCCCCCATTAGTAGTAGATAGATAAGGAACTAGGCAAGAATCCCTTTTACTTGAATGGAAAGCAGTAGTATTGTATGTTTTAAAGTATTTAACCTGTGAAGGAAGGTTCTCATGTCTGCATTCTCATCACTTCAACCTCCTAAGTCATCTACGCCATAGAGGAAGGATGAGCATTCCAAGTCTATTGTACAACCTTCTTTCCATAAGTGCAACAGAGACCCAGAAAGGTAGGCCTCACTTTGTTTCTCATCATTGCCTAACTAAGCTATTAGTTGAAAAATCTTTGAGAGATGTCTCTCTAATGCTTTGGAATGAATTTGTTGAAACTAGAATGTTTAAGGTAGAGAACATGGTTATAGAGGAGCCACTTCCATCTCAGGAACAAGAAAACCTTGAAAAACCTAGTTCCCCTCTTGAACCCTCATCCTATATGATATCATCAGAACAAAATATTCCTGGAGTAGAGGAACCCTTACAAGAAGAAGCTACAACAGGGGTTCCTTCTCAAAGTCTAAGAAAAACTAGGTCTGCCACACAAAAGGAAAAGGGCAAAGAAAAGCAGGTTGACATAGAATATAAGGAAGAGAAAAGTAAAAGTGAGAATTTGCCCCCTCCTACAGCCAAGAAAAGAAAAGTTGTAAAACCAGTTCCTTCAGTAAATATTGAAGTGGTTGAAGAATTGGCTACAGGAAGTAGTCCTACAGTCGAAAAAGGAAAATCTCGAAGAAGTAGTGGTAGACTCCATAAAAAGCTTAAAACCCAAGACCAATCAATAGAGCCAAATATTACCATCCTGATTGACTCCCCAAAACAAGAACAACATGATCCACTTCACAATGATATCCCTCCTTCTCCACCTAATGAACCTCAAAGGGAACATGAAGAAGAGGGAGAACTGCAAAATATGAAGGAAGAGCAGGAATTGCAGCTTCAAGAAGAAGAGGAACTCCAGAATATTGAGCAGCCCCAAAAAGAAGTAGGTTTTGAAAGAATAGACAACTTAGCATCTGTTGTAGAGCAGGTTATTGAAGTAGGGAGAAAAGTAGAAAAGAAGAAACCTAGGGCACCTGTTCATAGGCCACCTACTTCCCTTACTAGTCATGAGGTGGGACTTTCTCTTTATGAGGATTGGGAACTAGAAAAGGTAAAAAATGAAAATGATAATTGATTGGCAGAAGAAAGTTATTGAATAAAAGGATAAGGAAATAACCCATCTTAAAGCTAAGTTGGAAACAATAGCCACCATGGTACCACAACTGATGCAATGTCGATCTCCTCCTCATGTTTACTCTCTATATTTAAGAGAACAACACATCAGTTTCCAAATGATGAGGATTGTCAGGGATTTAAGTCCCTCATTGCAAACACAAGAAGAATTATACAGTGCTTATCAGACATCTCCTATAGCAATCAAAAACCTACTTTATGAACTTTATGTACATAACTATGTTGTTCCTAATGATGTTGATTGGAACCCTCTCCTTTACATTGGAGATATCCAATTGAGAGCTCTTATGTCATGGATGCAGAATGAAATATCAAGGGGAGAGCAGTTTCAGGTGCATCACAAGGAATAACTTGAGCTTTCATTTCCCTTAAGGGCTGAATCAAGGGAACCTAGGTGAATTTACTTTGATTGGCAAAAGATTGTATACGAGCCAAATTATGCAAAGGAAATCCTACCCTTAAGGGAAGAAGTGTATAAATAATATGAACAAATGGCTCCAAGGGAAGGACAAGTAGAAATAGGACATATAGTCTAGTGCTGGAATAGCCTAACAAATGAGTTAAAGCAATCTGAACCACACTCTGCACAAAACTACCAAGCAACATTAAACAGAGCACCCAAGTATATACACTTGGAAAGAACAAAGGGACGATATTGGCTGCCTCTTAGTTTTCAGCCTCCAATCCTCCTATGGCCACTTATGGGATGCAAGGATAGTGACCCACCATACAGTGAAGTAGAAGAACGTACCAGGTTGAAGAGATTGGAGAAAATGAAAGGATTCTACTAGAGCTTATCTATAGGCGATTCTGAATAGGTTACTCCAGGCAATTTTTGAATCAATGCCAAAATCCAAAATTTTCCTGTTGTTGGAGGATCAACAAGAATTTAGGTTAGGTGGAGATGATGATCCTAAATAATGGCTTTATTTTGATAGATTTTTTATATAATAGTCATGCCTAGGTCTTATGATTAGATGACATTTGGATTATAATATTCTCCTAAGTTGATACATTTTAAGTGTTTCTGAAACTGGTTTAACTTATACCTAAGGATGTCATATAATGATTTTAAATGATCTATCTATTTAAATATCTTAAATCAATTATAAATATGGTTTACATTATATCATGTTAGAATTAGTATATACACATGTTTGTTGTGCACATTAATATCATGATGCAAGGTCAGCAAAGGTGAAGTAAAGACAAATGGTGGTTTAAAGGAGCATCAAGTATATAACCGAAATGCAGACCCAATTAGAGAAATGCAGTAATGATCGAAACCACTTGACCAGTTCTTCAGCAAATTGATTTATGGATTTATAACTATTCGTAGTGGAGCTTAGATCTAGGAGGCAAGTCATGCTATATTTTCTCAGCTGAAGGACATATGTTGTTCTGTTGTCCTGTGCTGAATTCTTCTTCTCTTGTTAATAAATCATGTTCACCTATTTTGTAGGAATGTGGTCGATCAATTAGATGTTTGTTATAATTTTTCCTATAAATAAAGGGATCTATCTCTTCTTGGGGATAGTAGAGAACAACCATAATATTTTGTAATACACAGTCTTCTGCTATTATTTATGTATTTTCTAGTAAAGATGAAATAAAAAGATCAATGTGATTTTGAATGATTATATAATTGTAATCTGAAGTTCTAGAGATACTCACTCAAGGGGGCCCACTTGGTGAGTAATCCTTTGCATGTTCCTGTTAGTTTTATACTTCTATAGTAGTTGTTTCTACAATTGTCTGTTCCTATAGGCATAGGAAATAGTTCCTATGTCTGTTCCTGTAGCCACAGTAGCAGAGTAGTTCCTGCTACCCGCCAGAACTTTATCATTTAATAGTAGTTGTTTACAGTAATTTCCAGTTGTAAGATTTAGTATTAGTTTATTTGAGATTCTGTGTGTTTACTTTAAGAAGAATTTCCTTTCCTGCAGTAATATAGAATGGTTGCAATATAAACTTGGTGCACATACAGTGCTAGCCCATTTCAAGTTTACGTCCCTAGTTGATAACTAAATGAGCCTTTGCCACATGAAAAGTTAACTATCCAAGGATATTCAATCTCTGAATTGTTTTTTATTACCTAGTTGTCATTCCAGTTGTAAGGACAAACAGGTGTAATAACCATTAGTGTTGTGACTCCTTTTTCTCTTTTCCAATCACTAGGTACTCATTTATTAAATATCCTTTGAATTTATGTAGGAAGTGCACCAAATATTTGCTTGATACAAGTGATTGTCACTAATATCTTTCTCCTTTGTTTACTATTTCTTGCATAATTTTAAACTATAATAGTTATAGCTTTAACATTTCTATTTTTGGTTCTCCACTTCCTTATATTTTATTATCCATCACACTACTTTGAATATTTGGTTAAATTCTTTATTTATTTTTCCTTTCTTCTATATAATTTCCATAGTCTTAGTCACAACATTTAAAGGAACTTCTAGAGATTCAATTTTACAATGAAAATATTATTTTACTTCTTGACACTCTTATCATGCTAGGAAACCTTCATGTACCATTTCAAGATCTCATCTCGAAGAATTCCTAGAAATTCATAGAGTTTAGTTTGATTGCTTCCTATTCTATTTCTTTGGTATGCAAAATATAAGAGAAATATGTGTTTGGCAGACTTTTTGGAATACTTTAGAGGATTTTTGAGGATGGCATCTACATGACTAGCTCTAGTAAAGCAAAAGAGAAAAATTATCATATATAGAATTAAAGTGGACCCTATGTGGGAATCAAGCCTTGGTCAATCATTATTTAAGTGTGGTTTTAAGGGGAACCCTAAAAATAAAAATCAATTAAGGTAAAAAATTTAAGTGAAGAACGCGCACTATCAAACTCTAGAATAAGAAAAACCACACATAAAGGTAATTTAGAATACACTGTACATCATGAAAATTTTGGGAACGAACTTGGTCATTATGGTGGTAAATCCATCCTCCTATTCTATCAAATCTTCAATACCAACAATAATTGTTGGATTAATCTAGTTTGAGGCCATTTAAAGAGAATTGACAACACTTGTAAGTGTGGCAAGTGCAAAGCCCCCATAATAAATATTAAAAAATATATGATCTTTACTTTCAAGCATAGTATGCTATCAAAAAGACATAATCAAGTAGAATACCTAAACCCTAGTAGAGCTTTGTTCTCCTTGTGTACACAAAAAGGCTTAATAGTGAAATTTTTATCCTTGTGTTTGATGTAAATAATTTCATTCTCACTTTAAGTTCTTCCACTTTGATTCAAGATATGAATTCAAGTGCCATTGAGTAGTTTGAGATGTCAAATTTCAGTCCTTTTATTAACTTCATTTATATTAGGTGACTCTAAGATGATGAGTATTCCTCAATCTTAGAATTTATTTGACAATGTTTGATGATTTGAGGTTTTTTACTATAAGAGAGCACCAACTCCCCAAATTGTGAACTTTTATTTTATTTGTCTGTCATCTAGCTTTGACTAACCTTTTCTATTTGGATCATATCTCAATTCATATAGGTTTTACATGTCATATTGGAAAGAAAAAAAATAGAACACAATTTGGTATATATGGGGTTTAATTTTATGGCATTAAGTATACATTAAGGAGATTTTCTTAATTACTGGGATATGCAAACTCTAATTAGGTTGCATCTCTACTATCTAGATTAGGTCTCAACACTTGGTCCAACAACAAGTAACATGATATCATTTAATAAGGTACTATAACATAAAATAATAAACATAAGACAAGAGGTTATTTGCATTTGTTAAGTTTTGAGAAAGTTTACCATTTTATAAAATGAGTAGTCTAATACTCATTTAGTGTGATAACTAGAAGTCTATCCATATCTATCATAATTAAATTAAGCACCAAGAACATTGGGCTTCATATGCACTACCTTTGACAATTTATTGAAGGTAATGTTATTAATCTTTAATGTTGTCTCCTAGAAAATAAAGTTGGGGACATCTTCAATAAAATAGTGCTACTAACAACCAAGTATGTTAAACTCTTTTTTACGATAGGATGAATGATGTTTCCTTTGGAACACGTCTATTTTGACTCCAAAAGTGACTTGTCATACAAATGACATGCATCCAAAGTCCATTGACATACATCCCTCCCATGTCCTCCCATAATGCAATGAGTCACATTTTGGGACCCACCATCAGGCTGATCTGGAGGCATGTTGTCATTTTTTGGTTGATAGAAAGGCTTAACGAATGCACTCAAAGCATTGACCATTTAGAGTGGCTGGTGTGGGCCCCTCTAACCCATCCACTTCACCGTTATCGGTTACCATGTCCGTCATCCATAATCCCACTCAAAGTTTGATTTTTTTGAACTCTTTTCTCCCGCTCATAAGCCAAAATGGGAGCTTTCAAACTAAATTAATATTCCCCCCATTATTAGAAAGAAATTAGTCACTTCCTTTGTGCCACACAACCCACGAATCAGCGAAAGCGACTAACATGTTATGTTAGTCAAATTCACTGTTTCGCGAGGAAAAAGAAATGGCAGCCACATAGTCCATGAATCAGTGAAAGTGAATAACACACCATGTTAGTCTAATTCACAGGTTTCGTAGGGCAAAAGAAAATGGTGGCCACACAGCCCATGAATCAGCAAAATCTACTAACACGCTATGTTAGTCGAATTCATTGTTTCACGGGGCAAAAGGAAATGGCGGCCACGCAGTCTGCGAATCAACGAAAGTGACTAACACACTATGTTAGTCGAATCTTGCATCAACACGCTATGTGCCTAAACAATGTTCCATGAATCTTCTCTCTCTCTCTCTCTCTCTCTCTCTCTCTCTCTCTCTCTCTCTCTCTCTCTCTCTCTCTCTCTCTCTCTCTCTCTCTCTCCCTCTCTGCCTCTATCTCTCTATCTCACTCTCCTCCTCTGTCAAGTGTATCTTTTTCCCACTCTATCCCTACATCCCCCCTCCCTTTCTCTTTCTCACTTAAGTCTCTCTCTCTCTCTCCCATTCTTTATCTCTAAAGTCTCTCCCTCTCATCCTCTCTATCTCACTCTCCCCTTCTCTCAGGTGTATCTCTCTCTTATTCTCTCCCTCTCTCCTCCCCCTCCCTCTCTCCCTTTCTCATTAACTCTCTTTCTCACTCTCTCCCTCTCTTCCTCTCTTTCCACCAATTAGGGTGAACTCCAATGGTTAAATTGAGACACCAAGATCCAAAATCACCAAGAAGGGGAAGTGCACTAACATATTTAAATTGAGACAACCTATGTCCCCTTAGGACTCCATATGACATCTTATGTATCGTTACAAGTCATATGGTGTCCTATGACCCCGTAGGACACATGCATGGATCCCTAGGATACCATATGAACCCTAAGAGTACCATATGTCCCTAGAGAGGGAGAGAGGGGTAGGAGAGCGAGGGAATGGGAGAGAGACACACCTAATAGAGGAGGAGAGTGAGATAGAGAGATAGATACTGAGAGTGTGAGACAATAGATAAATGAGATAAAGAGAGATGGAGAGAGAGAGGAGGGGAGACCAAGATAGAGAATACATAATATTGATGAATCAACACCTTGAGGTCAACATAATTTGTATTCTGATGATGTTTCAAAATCATTGTTGAGTTATTATAGATGTATCTTCTTCTTCATCAATAACATACAAAGGTAGCTCATTAAACAAAACAAGCATTATCTCATCATCTTGCTCAATATAACTAGTCAACTCATTAAACAAAACAATCAAAAACTTGTTATCAGCACTTTTTCCTTGCTCTTTAACCTATTTTTCTATATCATCATACATATCATTTTATTGCAATAAATTTAATTTTTCTATTTTTACATCATTTGCAGTTGTATTGACAAAAGATAACTTTGTTTCTACCTAAAAAAAGTCTCTCTTTTGTTCAACAAAATAGCTCTTCATATATATAATAGGACCTCTTGGACAAAGGAAAATGATGCTAGGGCATGAAAGTTGATTTGCAAAAGGACTTTGATAAGATTTGGGGATTCCTTGAGGTGGAGACATCTCTTTAAAGGGTTTCTCTTGGGGAATGATGACCTAGTTTTCTACATACATTTAACATCTTGCATGCGTTGAAAGCTTCTAAATCTTGAGATTTCAACTTTAGAAGAATCACTTAAAGGTTGAATAGGCTTCACTTGAAGGTTGAATCTCTAGTCTCTTCTTCTCTTTCCATCAACCTCTCTCTCTCTCTAAACTCTTCCCTTCCTCCACCCCTCTCTCTCACCTGGGATCTTTTTCTAGTCTCATACTCATTTTCCATCCCTTCCTCCCTCTCACTTAGTATCTATCTCTCTCTCTTAGGTGTCTCTCTCTTAGGTTAGGCTTGGGAGGGAGAGAGGAAGAGAGAAGAGAGGATGGAAGGAGAGAGGGACAGAGAGGGTGAGAAGGAGAGATACTTGAGAGAGAAAGAGAAAGGGAATGGGAGAGAAAGAAATAGTGTTAGAGGGAAAGAGAGAGACTTGAGAGAGAAAGGGAGAGAGGGAGAGAGGGAAAGAATGGGAAAGAATGAGAGAGAGAGACACTTGAGAGAGGGGGAGGGAAATAATGGGAAGGAGAGAGGGCAAGGGAGGAGAGAGGATGGGGGAGGGAGAGAGGGAAAGATGAACATAATAGGAAAGAGAGACACCTAAGAGAGAGGGGGGAGAGAGACCCAAGAGAGAGAGAGAGAGAGAGATAGAGAGCTGAGAAAACAAAGATAGAAGGGTAGGGAGAGACACTAGAGAGAGAGAGGAAATAATGGGAGAGAGAGACCTAAGAGAGAGGGAGAGAGGGGAGAGAGAGATGGATGGGGATGGAGGGAGGGAGAGAAAGACTGTAGAGAATGGAAAGAATGGGAGAGAGACACCTACGAGAGAGGGAGAGAGAGATAGAGAAAGGGAAAGGGAGGGATAGGGAGAGATGGAGAGAGAGAGAGGGAGATAATGAGAGAAAGAGAGAGATACCTAAGGGAGGGGGAGTGAGAGAGATAGAGATAGAGGGTGAGAGGGAGAAGGGGGTTGGGAGGGAGAGAGGTAAAAGGAGTTAGAGGGAAAGAGATAGAGACCATATGGTATCCTAAGGGGTCATATGGTGTTCTACGACCCCTCAGGACACCATATGACTCCTTAGGACACCATATGGTGTCGTTATTGGTCGTATTGTGTCCTAAGGGGTCATATGGTGTTCTATGATCCCTTAGTACACCATATAACCCCTTAGGTGTTGTTAGGGGTCATATTGTGTCCTAAGGGGTCAGATAGTGTCTTATGACCCCTTAGGACACCAAATGGTGTTGTTATGTGTCATATGGTGTCCTAAGGGGTCATTTGGGGTCCTATGACCCCTTAGGACACCATATGACCCCTTACGACACCATGTGGTGTCGTTAGGGGTCGTATGGTGTCCTAAAGGGTCATATGTTGTCCTATGACCCCTCAGGACTCCATATGGTGTTGTTATGGGTTGTATGGTGTCCTAAGTGGTCATATAGTATTCTATGACCCCTTAGGACACCATTTGGTGTCAGTATATGGTGCCTTAAGGGGTCATATGGTGTTCTATGACCTCTTAGGAGACCATATGACCCCTTAGGACACCACATGGTGTTGTTATGGTTCATATGGTGTCTTAAGGGTTCATATGGTATCCTATGACCCCTTCGGACACCATATGACCCCTTATGTGTCATTAGGGTCATATGGTCTCCTATGACCCCTTAGGACACCATATGACCCCTTAGGACTCCATATGGTGTCGTTATGAGTTTTATGGTGTCCTAAAAGGTCATATGGTGTTCTATGATCCTTTAGGACACCATTTGGTGTCATTATGGATTGTATGGTATACTAAGGCATCATATGGTGTCTTACGTCCCCTTAGGACTCCATATGACCCCTTAGGTGTCGTTATGGGTCATATGGTGTTCTATGATCCCTTAGGACACCATATAACCCCTGAGGAGTCCATATGGTGTCATTATGGGTCATATGGTGTCTTAAGGGGTCATATGGTGTTCTATAACACCTTAGGACACCAAATGACCCCTTAGGACACCATATGACACCTTAAGACACCATACGACCCATAACGACACCATATGGTGTCCTAAGGGGTCATAGGATACCACATGACCCCTCATGACACCATATGGTGTCCTAAAGGGTCATATGGTATTCTATGACCCCTTAGAACACTATTTGGTATTTTTATAGGTCCTATGGTGTGCTAAGGGATCAAATAGTGTCCTATGACCCCTTAGATGTCGTTAGGGGTCATATTATGTCCTAACGGTCATATGGTATCCTTCTGTGTCTTATGTTGTCCTATGACCCCTTAGGAAACCATATGGTGTCGTTAGGGGTCGTATGGTGTCCTAAGGGGTCATATGGTCTCCGACGACCCCTTACAACACCATTTGGCCCCTTAGGACTCCATACGGTGTTGTTATGGGTCGTATGGTGTCCTAAGAGGTCATATAGTGTTATATGACCCCTTAGGACACCATTTGGTGTCATTATGGGTCGTATGGTGTGCTAAGGGATCATATGATGTCCTATGACCTGTTAGGAATCCATATGACATAATATGTGTTGTTACAAGTCATATGGTGTCCTAAGGAGTCATATAGTGTCCTATGACCCGTTAGGACACATGCATGGATCCCTAGGATACCATATGACCCTAGAGAGGGAGAGAGGGGGAGGAGAGGGAGGGAATGGGAGAGAGATACACCTAAGAGAGGAGGAGAGTGAGATAGAGAGATAGAGACTGAGAGGGAGAGACAAGAGATAAATGAGAGAAAGAGAGATGGAGAGAGAGAGAGAAGGGGGGATACAGAGAAAAGGAAAGGGAGGGGGGAGAGATGGAGAGAGAGAGAGAGAGAGAGAGAGAGAGAGAGAGAGAGAGAGAGAAATAAAGGGAAAATGTAATTTTTAAAATAATAATTTTTCTTTTCTATGGTATTTACATGAATGGTAAAAAATCATTATGAAAATAAAACTTTATTAAATTTCTTAGGTAAGAAGATACTTCATGTACATGCAAACCTAAGAAATATAATTTTGTGTTATAGTATCCCTTTGCAAAACAAAAATTAAAAATATATTACCTCACGATGGATCCATCAGGGTAGCATACCTTCTCAAGATAGCACATTATATCCTACACCGATACTCAATGGCAATGAAGACTTCTCCTTTGGCTTTGTCATTGGTATAACAAAAGTTTACATCGGCATAACTTGGTCCATCAGGGAAGGCCTTTTCAGCTATGTCGATACCTGATGGAAAAGAAAGAAATAAAATCTTACCAAATGTTTCCATCGGCAAAACATATAGTATCAGAGCAATGCCATTTTTGCTATGCCAATACCTGATGGTTAGGGTTAGGGTGGTTGTTGCGAAATGCACTATAATCCGTAAGGAGTTTCTTCAAATTGATTCCATCCTTTAAGACTGTTTATGATCATGTGTGATGTGTCATTCATGTAAAATATTGGAGAAGATGTATCAAGACACACAACATGAAATTGGTTATTATCTGCACAAGCGATGCTTGCAAAGGATTGAAAATCATGGTTTGTAATGACCTTTTCCTTTTTCACAATGTGCTTTGGAGCAACTTCCTATGATCTATGGTAAATAAGTTCACTGGTCTCAACGCTTTCACACATGCCAGCTGTGCTACTTGTTTCCTTCTGACATGAGCTTACCAAGGCAACTAAAATGACAAGCTCCTTCCACTATTTCTCATTTGTAGGTCAAACAACAACGTTGTCACTTCCATCCTTTTTCTTTTCCAGTATAATGATACTTCATGATACTTCAGCCAAGGTGCAAGCAAAACTTGAGCTTCTACTGAAGCAAGCTTGTCATTGATTTTAAGTCCAAATTCTTTTGCATATGGATCTTAAGCGTATGCATTGTGGTAGACAGTTTGTAAAATGTCCATCTCTCTATCTTTAGGGTGTTGACCTGTAACTCTTAGAAGGGCAGAAATTTGCTTTTCATTCAAACATTTTGAATAGCATTGGCCCTCTATTATTTTGCATAGCTCCATTCGCAAGTAGCTTGGCCTTTGTTGATTTCAAACTTGTAGGGTTAGAGTTATGGTTTAGGGTATGGGTTAGAGTTAATTTTAGGCTTATAGTTTACATAGTAGTTAGGGTTATGGTTACCATTTACATCATGATTGGGGTTAGGGTTATATTTAGCATTTTGGTTATGGTTAAGGATAGGATTTAATATAGTAGTTTGGGTTAGGGTTGAGGCTAAGGATTATGCTTAGGTATATGGTTGGCTTAGATTTACTTTATTGTTAGGGTTAGGGTTAGGGTTTAGGGCTAAGATATTAGTTTAGAGTTAAGATATAGGTTTAGAGTTAGGGATAGGGATAGGTTTTGGGTTAGGGTTAGGGTTAGGCTTTTGGTTTTGGACAAAGGATTATTGCTAGGGTTAGGGTTAATCTTTAGGGTTAGGACAAAGGATTGTTTCTATGGCTAGGGTTCAAGGTTACTATTAGGTTAGGGTTAGGATTAGGATTAGGGATATTGTTATTGTTATGATTGTGTTTAGGGTTAGTTTTACATCATGATTAGTTTTAGGGTTAAGATTAGGGATAATTTTAGGGTTGAGTTATGATTAGGATTCAATTAGGGTTATATTAGGGCCAGAGATAAGGCTATATTGAGGTTAGTGTTAAGGTTAGGTTATGATTAAGGTTACTATTCTAGGTTAATGTGTGGGGATAGGGTGGGTGATCAGTTAGAATCAATGTTAAGATTAGGATTAGTATTCAATAAGGTTATACACATAATTTTTTGTTTATGATTAGGGTTAAATTAATTAGGGTTTTATTACCCTTCGAGTAAGTGTTAGGATTCAAATGTAGTCAGAGTTTAAGTATGAAGCATGATGTTTGGATTAGTGGTGCAGGAGAACCCTTCAAAGGAATCCCACCATTTTCTTTTGATTGTGTTCTTGCTTCTTTAAAGAAGCCATTGTAAATAAAATAAGAGCCATGTGCTCATTGGTCCTAGTTTAGGTCCTAGTTTCGGTCCTAGGTTCATGAGGCTAAGTTGATTTTTCTTGAAAATAGAGGGTATGTGTGCCTTTGAGGTGGTTAGGGTCCTTCTTAGCTTGGTTTTGTCATTAGGATAGCCCAATGTGGGCCTAGGAGTCAAGAAAAGCAACATTGAGAAAGTTGCTCAAAAGTTGCAAAAGATGCATGACAACTTTTCAAAGTTGTCAAGCAACTTTTCCACCTAGTAGGTTAAAATCCTTATTTTAGCATGGAAAACCCTAATTTGGGCACATATACTAAGTAAATGGTAGTATAATTAGTTTCAAACCCTAAGATAAGGGATTGGATGTCAGTTGTTGTATGGCCCAAAGAAAGTGACTTGACTGCTACTGCAATTTTGCTGCCAGTCAGCACAAATGGAGTAAGAGAAGATTATTAATGGATTGATATTCAAGAAAAACTATGTTGAGAGTCTTATATGGTGTATTTAATTCCATTTTAAGCAATTAGAATAGGTTTTTTTTTGCAAGTGTGGTGTGTTTGTAAATATTTTGTAAATTACCTTCTCACTGTCCAGTTTTGGACTGTTTTGAGAAGATGGGTTGTTAACTCCTTTCCTCATTGTGGAATCACCATGAAACCATGGTGAATAGGAGTACTAACCCTATACATTATTTCAAAGCAATAAAGGCCCTTGAAGATGTAGGGAAGCTAACCAAAGACCCACTTCTAGGTGAGACTAGACAGTGCCCTGCTAGGAAGAGGTGAAGTTGCAAAGGTCCAGAAGAGAAAGGAAGGTTAGAGGAGGAGGCACCCTTTGGAGGAGTTGTAGAGGGGTGAGTGTAGCACCATTGGTGAAGAGGAGGATAATTCACCAATCTAGAAAAGGTGGTGAAATCAACAATCCAACACTATGACCCTAGCAGGCCTTAAAAAACCCTCTTTAAAACTCTTGAAAACCCCAAAATTCACCTAGGGCAGTGTATGGACACTTGGAGGCCCAAAACTAGGAAAATCCTTGAGCCCATGATAATTGAATAGCAGGTATTTTGGGAATTTTCACAAGAGTATGCATCATTTTCAAGAGGAAGCCCTAAAAGTCCAGGTAGGAGGCCTAATAGGGCACAATCCTTGTAGCCCTATTTTGCAGGTAAAAGAAAAAATAGTGAAATCGGTAAGGAGTTGGAAGTTGAAAACCTCTTGGGGGAACATGAATGCATGGATAACCATGTACAAGACCTTTCCTACCCTTTCTAGGACCTAAGAAGGTGTGGAACAAGCCAAACCCTTATTAGTCTAAGTAAGGGTTCTTTGAATCTCATGAGTAGGTGAGACCTTAGGAGTAGTGTTTCAAGTTGTTGGTGGGTGGATTGGGCAAGGTCAGGGGATTCCACAAGCAGGGGAAGTCCTAGAGACCATAGGGTGTGGTTAGAACACCTGGTGATCCAAGGAAAGGATCCAAGAGCATAGACTAGGCTAGTCTATCCCAAACCCCATCCCATCAATTAGGCTCCTTCAATAAAGGTTGATTTTAAGGTTAGAGTTAAGGTTTAATTAGGGTTATGGTTATGTTAACCCAAACGTTCAATTAAGGTTAGGATTCAATTTAATTTAGATTAGGGATACTATAAAGGGTACCATTTGATTATGGTAAGTGTTTAACTATAGTCGGGGTTAGTATTAGAGTTCAATCAACATTAGAATTAGGGTTATGATTCAATTACATTAGGGTTAAGGTTAAATTAGGATTATAGGTAATTGAGGGTTAGGGTTTGGGATAGAATATGATTATAATTATGGTTCAATTAGGGTTAGGGCTTAGTTTATGGTTAGGGTTCAATTATGGTTAGATTATAGCTCAAATTATAGGTAGGGTTTAATTCTAGGATTAGAGTTAATTTTAGGCTTAGATTATAATTATAGTAAGATTTTCTTTAGGCTTAGATTGAAATTGTATATTTTAGGGCTACCTTTTAGTTTCTTTCCATTTCATACTTCCTCTATTGCCATTTTTATTTTGTCCACCAGCATGAGATTTGACAATGATGCTTCTTTGAAAATTCTTTTGTTCCTTTCCTTCCAGATGTGCCATACCATTATGGATGGTCCAATCATCCATAGATCACTCCACTTTGACTTCTGTCTGGTTGGCCAAGAGAGAATGAAGTCAAAAAGTGTTTTATTTTTTAACGTAGCCTAATTTATTCTTTCAATGAATCAGTTCCAACAATATTCTGCCACCGGACAATTGAATAGAAGATGATTTGCTGATTCTTCATCTGCATATCACATAACATAGCGATTGGGGCCTGAGATGCCAATAATTTTGAGTCTATCACCCGTTAGGATTCTACTATGAAGAGAAATCCACAAAAAATCCCCAACTTTTGGAAGTATCTTGGTGCATTGATAAGGCACGGTGGACAAAAATATTTTGTATGCTTTCATTATATTAATTTTCTTTTATTGTGACTAAATTGTGTGTCCATGTGACTAATTTGAGTTGCGAATGAAATTTGATCTCCATTGAAGTTGATTGTGATTTTAGGATATCAAGTAGAATCTCAAAATTTTAGTGCATCACCTCCTAGGGCTAGTAGTTTTCAATTCAAAATCAATATTTCTATCATTTTCTCTTCTCAAGTGCAATAATTTTAGGAGGTTTTCCAAGGGAAGTATCCCATAATATGGAGGTTCATCCTTGTTTTAGGTCACTCACAGCTTGAGAAACTCATAGTTTTAAGGCAATATCTTCACATGCCTAGTGATGATATAGGTCCTATGGTGTGCTAAGGGATCATATAGTGTCCTATGACCCCTTAGGACACCCTATGACCCCTTAGATGTCGCTAGGGGTCATATTGTGTCCTAAGGATCATATGGTGTCCTATGACCCCTTAGGACACCATACAGTGTCATTATGTCTTATGTTGTCCTAGGACACCATATGAGAGGGAGGGGGAGGAGAGAGGGAGAGAATAAGAGAGATATACACCTGAGAGAAGGGGAGAGTGAGATAGAGAGGATGACAGGGAGAGACTTCATTGTGTGTCCGTGTGAGCTATATTGGTTAACTTCATGCATTAATTGTCTATGTATAGTCACATTTTTGTATATATAGCATATATAATCTTAATCCTAAATATGCACAAATGGTTTAACATCAAAACTGATGGAATCTATCTCTCAACACACACACACAAAATCATTTCTTCTTTGATCACAATTGGACACACTAATGTGTGCCCCAAGCTTCAATATTATTTCTTTTGAATGAGTCTTTCAATGGCATAATCTACACTTTCTCTAGCCTACAAAATTTTATAGTTTTCCATAGACGTAGCTAATAGAGATAACATGTAACCAATAAATAGAATCTAAAATTGTTATTTGACTCCTAAATGGATGATATGATGATGTTCCTATGGTTTGTTTAAAGATCCTTCAATTTTGTCTCATTTATGCATTTTCAAGGCAAGAAGTGTCATGTTAGTAGATGTTGTATGTTTTGTTGAGTATTTTGATAAGTTGAAGTTGTGAATACAATCATTTTCCTTCAAGTAGTTATTGAATTTAAAACTTTCTTATGAATCAATTATATACTACATGTTTCTAATTTGAGTTGCGAATGAAATTTTATCTCCATTGAAGTTGATTGTGATTTTAGGATAGCAAATAGAATCTCAAAATTTTAATGCATCACCTCCTAGGGCTAGTAGTTTTCAATTCAAAAGCAATCTTTCTATCATTTTCTCTTCTCAAATGCAATAATTTTAGGAGGTTTTCCAAGGGAAGTATCCCATAATATGGAGGTTCATCGTTGTTTTAGGTCACTCATAGCTTTAGAAACTCCCCATGTTGTGCAAGATTACTAAGTTGTACATGTTAGCATTTGGGCACAATCCTTAGTAACAACAACTTTTGGCACACCAAGGGGGATAGTTTGGATTGTTTCAGTCTAAGGATTTTACATACATTCTTGATATTTTTATTTATATCAATGATATCTTCCTTTTCAAGCAATATCTTCACATGCCTAGTGACTTTGAGTTCAAATCTATTGGTTCAATAGTCCAAGTGTTGGTATGTTTCAAAGCAAATCTATTTTATTTTGATTCTCCAGCTCTCTGAATGAATAAATATGTCTATACTTCATAAGAGTTTGTCTTATCAACCCCTATTTCATGAGAGTAATTTTCCTATACCATATTATCTATATTAGACCAAAAACACTGCTAGTTTTATCCTAGACAAACTTTCTACAACAAGCTATTAGCATATTCAATATGCTTACCACCCACCCATGCCTACTCAAACCCCTTGGGAACTTGAATATAGATCATCTTATGAGGTAAAGGTTTGTAAGTTGATATGTATGATGATATAGAACAATAGGTTAAAGAGCAAGGAAAAAGTGTTGATTCATCAATATTATGTTTTCTCTATCTCGATCTCCACCCCCCTCTCTCTCTCCATCTCTCTTTCTCTCATTTATCTCTTGTCTCTCCCTCTCAGTATCTATTGCTCTATCTCACTCTCCTCCTCTATTAGGTGTGTCTCTCTCCCATTCCCTCGCTCTCCTACCCCTCTCTCCCTCTCTAGGGTCATATGGTATTCTTAGGGTTCATATGGTATCCTAGGGATCCATGCATGTGTCCTACGGGGTCATAGGACACCATATGACTTGTAACGATACATAAGATGTCATATGGAGTCCTAAGGGGTCATAGGTTGTCCTAAGGGGTCATAGGACACTATATGATCCCTTAGCACACAATAGGACCTACAACAACACCAAATAGTGTCCTAAGGAGTATAGATAATGAGATAGAGTTAGAGATATATATATATATATATATAAAGAGATAGAGATATAGAGGTAGAGAGATGGAGTGAATAAGAGAGAGATAGTGAGATAGAGGTAGAGAGATATGGATAGAAAGAGATAGAGAGAGAAGTAAGAGAGAGATGAAGATATAAAGCAAGAGAGATGGGGTGACTAAGAGAGATGTATAGATAATGAGATATAGATAGAGAGGGATAGGGAGATATAGATAAAGGGAGAAATAAAGAGAGAGAAAGGTGATGAAGACAAGTAACAAAGAGAGGAACAAAGAGATAGAGAGAGGTGGAAAGGAGATTTATAGAGAGATAGAAATAAGGAGTGTGTGTATGAGTGAGAGAGATAGTGAAGTGTTGTAACTTGTAACCTAGCATAATTTACACAAATTTATGTGCCCCTACTTTCATGTGTCCCATCTTAGCTCTCACCCGAGTCCATTTCAAGCCTTTTTACCTCAAAACTAATGTCATCTTTTTGCACAGTAATCTAAACCCTAACATTGAGTTGTTTTCTCTTTATTTCTCTTTTATTTGCCTTATTTTCAATGAACAGGTGCACTCGAGGCACCCTTTTCTGTATAGGGGTGCCCAGGGCATCCTTGCCTTCCTTAAAAAAGACATATTTAAATATGTTAGTGCACTTCCCCTTCTTGGTGATTTTGGATCTGGGTGTCTCAATTTAACCATTGGAGGTCACCCTAATTGGTGCAAAATAGGGAGAGAGGGAGAGAATGATAAAGAGTGGTAATGAGAAAGGGAGAGAGGGAGGGGGAGTAGAGAGGGAGAGAATAAGAGAGAGATACACCTGAGAGAAGGGGAGAGTGAGATAGAGAGGATGCGAGGGAGAGATTTTAGAGATAACGAATATGAGAGAGAGAGAGAGAGAGAGAGACTTAAATGAAAAAGAGAAAGGGAGGGGAGGAGGTAGGGAGAGATTGGGAAAGAGATACACTTGACAAAGGAGGAGAGTGAGATAGAGAGATAGAGGCAAAGAGGGAGAGAGACTTAAGATAGAAAGAATGGGAGAGAGAGGGAAAGAGAGAGAGAGAGAGAGAGAAGATTCATGGAACATTGTTTAGGCACATAGCATGTTGATGGAAGATTCAACTAACATAGCATGTTAGTTACTTTAGTTGATTCACAGACTGCGTGGCCGCCATTTCCTTTTGCCCCGCGAAATAGAGAATTTGACTAACATAGCGTGTTAGTAGCTTTCGCTGATTCATGGGCTGTGTGGCCACCATTTTCTTTTGCCTTGCAAAACTTGTGAATTCGACTAACATGGGGTGTTAGTCGCTTTCACTGATTTGTGAGCTGCATGGCCGCCATTTATTTTTCCTTGTGAAATAGCGAATTCAACTTACATGGTGTGTTAGTCGCTTTTGCTGATTCGCGGACTATGTGGCCACCATTTCCTTTTGCCTCACAAAACATCCTAGTCTAATTTGTTGGGCCCACCATCCTTTCACTGCTTTGCAAAAGATAAACTCCACACTATTTTGCCCACCAAAATAACGCAGATCATCGAATCCTTTTCAAGATGCACCTTCTTTACTTTCCATGTCATCCTCACATTGGGCCCACTTCCCTTTCGATGCTTCATGATAGGTTAGTCAATCGCAACCACTAACTACAGAATCGACGGTGTAAAACGTGCGACTAACATGCGTGTTACTCATTGCTGACCAGGTATCAGTATAGCAGACCGAGACCACTCTCGATAGCCGAAACATAGTCCGATATGTCCCATCGGGTATCAGCATAGTTCAGTTTATGTCCCTCCAATGCTCGATGATCTCAATATACCAGTCAGCATTGTGACCAAGTCCCCCACATCATTAGCATAAATCACTCCGAAGAACTCCTAGCAACTCTCCATCCACCTTAATAATCTTATCGGGACATGACATAGCATAATATTGCTTCTTCCAATGTCCCGATGAGTCCTAATGCATGTTTACTTTATCGGTATAATTTACACTGATATCCTCGTAGGTGCTTTTATCTTCATCGGGGGTCAGAATAACCATTTTCTATTCCTCCCGAAGTCCCGATCAGTCTCTGATGCACTTTTATGCTATATGCTTCCGAGTTTGTTTTATCGGTATAGGTAATACCAATGGTTTTGCCTTCCCGATTCTCCATGTCATATAGTGTCTTAGTGACAGGTTAGTCAATCAAAAGCATGCATTACCGATAGGTTAGTCAATCACAACCACATGTTACCAACAGGTTAGACAATCGCAGAATATTGGTCGCAATATGGACGGTGTAAAACAGACTACTAACATGCCTTAATAGTCTTATGGGGACTCAGCATAGCATAATATTGCTTCTTCGGATGTCCCGATGAGTCCTAATGCATGTTTACTTTATCGGTATAATTTACACCAATATCCCCACATGTGATTTTATCTTCATCGAGGGTTGGAATAGTCATTTTCTATTCCTCCCGAAGTCCCGATCAGTCTCTGATGCACTTTTATGCTTTATGCTTCCAAGTTTGTTTTATCGGTATAGGTAATACCGATGGTTCCGCCTTCCTGATTCTCCATGTCATACAATGTCTTAGCGATAGGTTAGTCAATCAAAAGCATGTGTTACTGATAGGTTAGTCAATCGCAACCACGCATTACCAACAAGTTAGACAATCACAGAATGTTGGTCACAATATGGACGGTGTAAAACAGACTACTAGCATGCCTTAATAGTCCTATCGGGACTCGGCATAGCATAAAATTGTTTCTTCTGATGTCCCAATGAGTCCTAATGCATGTTTACTGTATCAGTATAATTTACATTGATATTCCTCCAGGTGCTTTTATCTTCATTGGGGGTCGGAATAGCCATTTTCTATTCCTCCTGAAGTCCTGTTCAGTCTCTGATGAACTTTTATGCTTTATGCTTCCGAGTTTGTTTTGTCGGTATAGGTAATACCGATGGTTCCGCCTTCCTAATTCTCCATGTCATACAGTGTCTTAGCGAAAGGTTAGTCAATCGAAAGCACGCGTTACCGACATGTTAGTCAATCACAACTGCGCATTACCGATAGGTTAGACAATCGCAGAATGTTGGTCGCAATATAGATGGTGTAAAACGGACTACTAACATGCCTTAATAGTCTTATTGGGACTCGGCATAGCATAAAATTGCTTCTTCCGATGTCCCGATGAGTCCTAATGCATGTTTACTTTATCGGTATAATTTACACCGATATCCCCGTAGGTGCTTTTATCTTCATCAGGGGTCGAAATAGCCTTTTTCGATTTCTCCAGAAGTCCTGATCAGTCTCCGATGCACTTTTATGCTTTATGCTTCCGAGTTTGTTTTATCAGTATAGGTAATATCAATGGTTCCGCCTTCTGATTCTCCATGTCATCGGGGATCGATATAACTATTTTTGCACTAGTCATTTTCTCCGATATGGCCGTTTTTTTTTTTAAATCAGGACTAGTCTAATCTATCGGGCCCACCATCCTTTCCCTGCTTTGTGAAAGATAAACTCCATGCTATTTTGCCCACTGAAATAATGTAGACCGTTGGATCCTTTTCAAGATGCACCTTCTTTACTTTCCACGTCATCCTCACGCTGGGCCCACTTCCCTTTCACTTCTTTGTGAAAGATAAACTCCGAGCATCTTTCCTTTACGAAACAATGCAAGCCGTTGCATCAACTGGAAGATATCGTCCATTAACCTTCATTCTTTAACCCACCAGCCAAGCTTGCCAAACTTTTTTCATGGCTTCACGAAAGGTAAAGTTCGAGCTATTTTCCTTTGCGAATTTATGCACACCATCGGATCTACCAGAACTTGCATGGTTTTTACGGGACCTAACATCGGGTTATCAAGAGGTCCCAATTTATGTTACCCCGATACCCGATGCACTAAATGGAGAAGGGGACTCTATTAGAGAGACTCTATCTGATAAAGTGATACCAAGCAAGAAGGGGAGTCGGACTCATCGGGATAACATACATTGTCGGGGAGATGCGTTTTGAGTTATCTCGATGCCTAATGAGGAAGATGAGCTTGGCACAAATGAAGTAGCCCAAATCAGTCTGACTCAGCGAAAGTGACTAACACGTGATGTTAGTCAAATTCGCCATTTTGTGGGGCAAAAGGAAGGCCACAACTATTCTATCTCCAAAACAGACCTGTCGTATAGTGTGTTAGTGACAGGTTAGTCAATCGCAACCGTTAACTTCAAAATTGACGATGTAAAATGCGTGACTAACATGCATGTTAGTCATCGGGATAACATACACTATCAGAAACGAGGAAAAAATGTCATCCTGATACCTGATGGGGCTATCGATGGAGCTCTTTTCGATAACTGATGGAGTGATGTCTTCATAGTGGTGACATCGGGTTATTGAGAGGTCCCAATTTATGTTACCCTGATACTCAATGCACTAAATGGAGAAGGCGACTCTATCAGAGAGACTCTCTCCAATAAAGTGATACCAAGCAAGAAGGGGAGTCAGACTCATCAGGATAACATACATTGTTGGGGAGATGCGTTTTGAGTTATCCCGATGCCTGATGAGGAAGATGAGCTTGGCACAAATGAAGTAGTCCAAATCAGTCTGACTCATCGAAAGCGACTAACATGCGATGTTAGTCGAATTTGCCATTTTGTGGGGCAAAAGGAAGGCCGCAGCTATTCTATCTCCAAAATAGACCTATCGTACAATGTGTTAGTGATAGGTTAGTCAATTGCAACAGTTAACTTCAAAATCGACAGTGTAAAATGCGACTAACACGCATGTTAGTCATCAGGATAACATACACTATCAAAAATAAGGAAAAAATGTCATCCCGATACCCGATGGGGCTATTGATGGAGCTCTTTCTGATAAACGATGGAGTGATGTCTTCATAGCGGTGACATTGGGTTATCGAGAGGTCCTAATTTATGTTACCCCGATACTCAATGCACTAAATGGAGAAGGCAACTCTATTAGAGAGACTCTCTCCGATAAAGTGATACCAAGCAAGAAAGGGAGTCAGACTCATCGGGATAACATACATTGTTGGGGAGATGCATTTTGAGTTATCCCAATGCCCGATGAGGAAGATGAGCTTGGCACAAATGAAGTAGTCCAAATCAGTCCGACTCAGCAAAAGTGACTAACACGCGATGTTAGTCGAATGCGCCACTTTGTGGGGCAAAAGGAAGGCCGCAGCTATTCTATCTCCAAAACAGACATGTCGTACAATGTGTTAGTGACAAGTTAGTCAATCGCAACCGTTAACTTCAAAATCGACGATGTAAAACGTGCAACTAACATGCGTGTTAGTCATCGAGGTAACATACACTATCGGAAATGAGGAAAAAATGTCATCCTGATACCTGATGGGGCTATCGATGGAGCTCTTTCCGATAACCGATGGAGTGATGTCTTCATAGCGGTGACATCGGGTTATCAGGACGTCCTAATTGATGTTACCCTGATACTTGATGCACTAAATGGAGAAGGAGAGTCTATCAAAGAGACTCTCTCTGATAAAGTGCTACCAAGCAAGATGAGCTCGATAAAGTGATAACATACATTGTCGGGGAGATGCGTTTTGAGTTATCGCGATGCCCGATGAGGAAGATGAGCTCGACAGAACTGAAGTGACTACATCGGGCAAGCCTATGCTGATAAGACTTAAACAACCCAAAAGTGACTAACATGCTATGTTAGTCGAATTTGTTGTTTCACGGTCCAAAAGGAAATGGCTGCCACATAGTCCTCGAATCAGAAAAATAGACTATCACGCTATGTTAGTCAAACTCATTGTTTTGCAGGGCAAAAGGAAATGGTGGCCACGTAGTCCGCAAATCAGCGAAAGCGACTAACACGCCATGTTAGTTGAATTTGCCATTTTGTGGGGCAAAAGGAAATGGTGGCCACATAGCCCGCGAATCAGTGAAATCCCTTTATTGTCATCGAGATAACATACACTATCAGCAATGAGGACAAAATGTCATCCCGATACCTGATGGGGCTATCGATGGAGCTCTTTTCAATAATTGATGGAGTGATGTCTTCATAGCGGTGACATCAGGTTATCGGGAGGTCCCAATTGATGTTACCCCAATACTCAATGCATTAAATGGAGAAGGTGACTCTATCAGAGAGACTCTCTCCGATAAAGTGATACCAAGCAAGAAGGGGAGTCAGACTCATCGGGATAACATACATTGTCAGGGAGATGTGTTTTGAGTTATCCTGATGCCCGATGAGGAAGATGAGCTTGGCACAAATGAAGTGACTACATCGAGGAACCTACGGCGATAAGACCAAAACAACCTGAAAGCAACTAACACGCTATATTAGTCTAATTCAATGTTTCACGGGGCAAAAGGAAATGGCAGCCATGCAGTCCATGAATCAGTGAAAGTGAGTAACACACCATGTTAGTTGAATTTGTTGTTTTGCGGGGCAAAAGGAAATGGTGGCCACGCAGCCCGTGAATCAACGAAAGCTACTAACATGCTATGTTAGTCGAATTTGTTGTTTCACAGGGCAAAAGGAAATGACAACCACTCAGTCTGCGAATCAGTGAAAGTGACTAACATGCTATGTTAGTCAAATCTTCCATCAACACGCTATGTGCCTAAACAATGTTCCATGAATCTTCTCTCTCTACCTTTCCCACTCTCTCCCATTCTTTCTCTCTTAACTCTCTCTCTCTCTACCTCTATCTCTCTATCTCAGTCTCCTCCTCTGTCAAGTGTATATCTCTCCCATTCTTTCTCTCTTAAGTCTCTCCCTCTCATCCTCTCTCTATCTCACTCTCACCTTCTCTCAGGTGTATCTCTCTCTTATTCTCTCCCTCTCTCCTCCCCCTCCCTCTCTCCCTCTCTCATTACCTCTCTTTCTCACTCTTTCCCTCTCTCCCTCTCTTTGCACCTCTCTCTCTCTAGTCTCTTGTACTCTCCTTCCATCCCTTCCTCCCTCTCACTCAAACTATCTTTATCTCTCACCCTCTCTTTCTCTCTCACACCTTCCCTCCCTCCATCTCTTTGGTCTCTCTTTCTCTCCCAATCCTTCTCTCTCTCTCTCTCTCTCTCTCTCTCTCTCTCTCTCTCTCTCTCTCTCTCTCTCTCCCCCTTCCTTTCCCTTTCTCTCTCTCTCCCCCCTCTCTCTCTCTCCAACTCTCTTTCTCTCATTTATCTCTTGTCTCTCCCTCTCAGTCTCTATCTCACTCTCCTCCTCTCTTAGGTGTATCTCTCTCCCATTCCCTCCCTCTCCTCCCCCTCTCTCCCTCTCTAGGGTCATATGGTATCCTAGGGATCCATGCATGTGTCCTAAGGGGTCATAGGACACTATATGACTCCTTAGGACACCATATGACCCATAACGACACCATATGACCCTCTCTTGTTGTCTCTCTCTCACCTTCCCTCCCTCCATCTCTTCGGTCTCTCTTTCTCTCCCAATCCCTCTATCCAACTCATAGATCTCTCTCTCTCTCTCTCTCTCTCTCTCTCTCTCTCTCTCTGTCTCTTTGATTCCCCTTCTCTGTGTCGCTATCTATCTCTATCTCTCCCTCTATTTCATTCTATTTCCCTCTCTCTCTCTCCATCTCTCTCTCCCCCTCCCTTTCCCTTTGTCTATCTCTATCTCCCCCTCTCTCTCTCTCCATCTCTTTCTCTCATTTATCTCTTGTCTCTCCCTCTCAGTCTCTATCTCTCTATCTCACTCTCCTCCTCTCTTAGGTGTGTCTCTCCCCCATTCCCTCCCTCTCCTCCCCATCTCTCCCTCTCTAGGGTCATATCATATTCTTAGGGCTCATATGGTATCCTAGGGATCCATGCATGTGTCCTACGCGGTCATAGGACACCATATGACTCGTAACGACACACAAGATGTCATATGGAGTCCTAAGGGGTCATAGGACACCATATGACCCCTTAGCACACTATACGACCCATAATGACACCAAATGGTGTCCTAAGAGATCATAGAACACTATTTGACCTATATAGAACACCATATGACCCATAATGACACCAAATGGTGTCCTAAGGGGTCAATAGAGTGAAATAGAGAGAAATAGAGAGAGAGAGAGAGAGATAGAGAGAGAGAGAGTCTAAGTGAGAGGGAGGAAGGGATGGAAGGAGAGTACAAGAGACTAGAGAGAGAGAGGTGTGAAGAGGGGGAGAGAGTGAGAAAGAGAGGTAATCAGAGAAGGGGACTCTATCAGAGAGACTCTCTCCGATAAAGTGATACCAAGCAAGAAGGGGAGTCAGACTCATTGGGATAACATAAATTGGGACCTCCCGATAACCCGATGTCACTGCTGTGAAGACATGACTCCATCGGTTATCAGAAAGAGCTCCACTGATAGCCCCATCGGGTATCGGGATGACATTTTTTCCTCATTGCCGATAGTGTATGTTATCCTGATGACAATAAAGGGCTTTCACTGATTCGCGGGGTACATGGCCGCCATTTCCTTTTGCCCCGTGAAATAGTGAATTTGACAAACATGGTGTGTTAGTCTCTTTCGCTGATTCATGGACTGTGTGGCCACCATTTCCTTTTGCCTCACAAAATAGAAAATTTGACTAACATAGTGTGTTAGTTACTTTTGTTGATTCGCAGACTACATGGCCGCCATTTCCTTTTGGATCGCGAAACAAAAAATTTGACTAACATAGCATGTTAGTCACTTTCGGGTTGTTTTGGTCTTATCGACGTAGGCTTCCCCGATGTAGGATGACATGGAAAGTAAAAAAGGGGCATCTTGAAAAGGATCCAACACTCTACGTTATTTCAATGGGCAAAATAGCATGGAGTTTATCTTTCGCGAAGCAACAAAAGGATGGTGGGCCCGATAGATCAGACTAGGATGTTTCATGAGGCAAAAGGAAATGGTGGCCACACAGTCTGTGAATCAGCAAAAGTGACTAACACGCCATGTTAGTCGAATTCGCTATTTCGCAAGGAAAAATAAATGGCGGCCATGCAGCCTGTGAATCAGCGAAAGTGACTAACACACCATGTTAGTCGAATTCACAGGTTTTGAAGGGCAAAAGAAAATGGTAGCCACATAGCCCATGAATCAGCAAAAGCTACTAACACGCTATGTTAGTCGAATTCGTTGTTTTGCAGGGCAAAAGGAAATGGCGGCCACGCATTCTATGAACCA
This sequence comes from Cryptomeria japonica, assembly GCF_030272615.1. Taxonomy (NCBI): domain Eukaryota; kingdom Viridiplantae; phylum Streptophyta; class Pinopsida; order Cupressales; family Cupressaceae; genus Cryptomeria; species Cryptomeria japonica. The sequence continues at coordinate 269,736,843 of NC_081405.1, forward strand.
ATAATAATAAATTGTAATTATTAATGATGTTTCACTTCAGAAAACTAAACTTTAATTTTGGGGGCTTCAAAGCCATACTGATAAGGCTACAGGTAAAACTTGAGCATATGTTACATATGCCTCGTCCATTATCTACACTAACCATTGTGACTGTAAAAAATTTAAAGCAAATGTGATTGTGAATTTCATAAAGCAATACGAAGAAAAAAAAATGAAAAAATAATTGAAGACAAATTTTTTTCGTAGTCTACAATAATAATAATAGACTAAAATATCTCTAAAATGTAAAGGGGAAAAAATGTTATCTATTTTCTTCATACACTAGTAGATTATGAAGTGCGATTCATTCACAGATTATGAAGTGCGATTCATTCACACATTTAATAAAATACAATCACTTCACATTCATAACACCCAAGAGTCACATTAAAATATAGACAAAACTTTTCTTATTCAAAGAATGTGACATTGATTAACATGAAATGTCTCTAGGCATGAGAGTACAAACTTTTTCCACTGATGTTAGATCAAACTCTATGATGGAAAAACCTCACAAAATAAACTCTATAGCTACAACGACATTGATTTCAATATTTCAAATTCAAAAACACCACTGGAGAAGCATGACAAAGACTACGAAAGAACCAAGGGAAATTATTCTTCTGTAACTCTAGACATTGTTTTAATCATACCCAACTACAGCAAAAAAAAAGAGAAAATTTTTCTTTACACTAGGTCGTTCGTACTTAAGAAAAGATAAAATATCAAGCATTTACAGCCCTAGCAATCCATGCATTCTATACTTAAATAATGTTATGATAATCAGACGCTCAAAACTAACATTCACACACTACTTTATGTCCATACATCATTCAAATATTGCAATGCAAACTTTGAACAATAAACCCAATTTTATGTTTATCATGGAGACGAAGCAACTGGATGGGTGGTAGGATCATGATAATCGGATTGATGAATCCAAATTTCTGCTCTCCCTTCTTTAATGCTTTTGGTTTTGTACCCATACCCTTCTGGAAAAAATCTGATTTCTTTCTTTCTTTTGGCTTCTCCAAGCTGTTACAGATAAAGAAACAACAATTCATGCTTGTGCATCACAGATTAGAGAAATAAAACACTGAATATGCAGTCGAAGGAAAAAATATGTTATGGGTATTTTAAGTATCAATACCTTATCTCCTAAGATTGGTCTGCCATTGAAATCTTTCCCATGCAAACTGATTTGACCATGGGCAACAAAAATATCTGTAGAAATCATCACTGTTATTAACAACTACAATATAGACTAATAGATTTCATTAATATGTAACTCAAACCTATGTCATTCAATGCCTTAGCTGAAGTTGCCAAAATGCATATCAACATGAAAGAATAATGCCAGAAATCTCCCAGAAAAGTCTTTGCTCCATCCACGCTAGGAAAATAAGGCAGCTCCTTATAGATCTGAGACAAAACGTTAGGAGCACCACTTCTATAAGATGAACCCTTCGTCTTCATGCTTCCCATGATGACAATGACCAGCACTAGCAAGAAAAACCTCTTAACCCCAGTCTGGCTGCGACATCCAAACCTAGCATCAAAAAAAGGAAATGAAATTGTAGCATCAGAAAATGAAAATGGAATTCAATAGCGATAGAATTCAAAACAAATATGTTTGAAATTATGTTTGGGCGGGAGCGGGAGAGGATTTTTAAAATTGAAATTCAAATTTTTGGACACACATGGCTACAAACTGTAGCCGTGCGCATGAGGCATGATCGAGAGAGTGGCCGGCAAATATTAGCCACATGCAAATGCTTTCCGTCAACCACAAACGACAACATGCCTCCACGTCAGAAGCCTGATGGTGGGTCCCGAAACATGTTGTATGGGGCTGTATGGCATGAAAGGGCATGCAATTTTGGGGAGCCGCATCATGGCATGGCATGCCGTTTTGGAGCCAGAATAGGTATAAACTTTCCTTTGAAGGGGTATAATCTTTAGTCCTTCCACTTTCATTTTTCATTCCCTAAGTTAATCACAAGGACGAGATGCTAACTTAAGTATGAATAGGTGGAAGCTTAACATGGATTTTCCAACATATACTCTTGCTAAGCTATGTTTGGAAATTATATTTTTGATAGCTAGCATTTAGAATGGATAGATGTGTATATGTTTACCATGACCCTTCATTATGCGCGTGCTCCTCAAGTCATGTGAATGTTGTTAATGCTCACTTTCTTTCTTGGGAAGGATTTTTTATAAATGGATGGTAGATGTAATGGTTTTTATGTTAGCCTCAAACCTTATAGAACATGCAAATGTTTCTAACGAGTCTTTATTATATTTTTTAGTTTTTAATAAAAAATATTTTATTAGATTAACAAACTAGGTTTCTATTATTTTGTTGTAATATCTTTTATTTTGTATATTGTTGTGGATTCATATCTAATAGGCAGAAGGGGTAGTCCTATTGATTGTGTGTGTCAAATATTGATGAGGATAACCTCCCATTAACTTTATTTTAGACTTTAAGATAAGATATAATAATCTCAAAATGAATTACTTGACACTTGCAAGTTTGTGACTTTCTTAGTTGGTGCAAATCCATGCTTGAAACTTTCTTTATTGTAGTAAATGTAACATCTCCTTTGTTCTACCCTTTCATTTTACAAAATTTTAACCAAGTAAAAATATATACATTGCCAAAATACCAATAATATTTTTTTCTTTTCCTTTTCAATTCAAGATACATAAATTAAATAAATCACTTTTCATTTTCATTCATCATGAAAACATATACAATGTCATATTCATAAAAATATAAATGCATTTACAATATCCATTTCAAACTTCCATTTGCTATAGGAATATTTAATTACAATAAAGCTTCAACTAAGCTTAAAGAGTACATAAGTAAAACATAGTGGTACAGATGTCCTTCCTGGCATGCATCCTCAAATATCAACCGCCAGCTGCATGAAGAAGACAATCACTCAAGAACTTTTCCACCCAAACAAGACTTTGCAATCCCCTGTGCCTCTTCTAACTGAAGTAACCTGACTCTTTGACGAAGAGTTTGGTTTGGTAACCTCATAATATAATATAGCCTTCTGAGCACAGTGTTGTGTCCTACATAACTAGAGCTACCATACATAGGCTACAACCTACATGTATGATGTTTCTTGTCTAGTATGTAAACCTGGATCACAGTGAACTGACAGTGTAGATAGTGGCAACCTACACTACATAGGCCTAAGAAAACACACCTAGTGTTAGATAGTTTAGATAACTGAAAGACAACTGAGAGGGGGGGTGAATCAGTTGTCTCAAATTACAAGAACATTCATCAATAAAACTTTAATACCGAAACCCAAAACAATAATACCGGAATAGCAGTTAATCAATTAAGCATAAACAATAATCATAGAGTAAAAGACATCCACATAACACCAAGATTTGTACATAGAAAACCTAGTAAAGGGAAAAACCATGGTGGGAAGCCTACCCATAGTCAGATAATACTTTTGCAGTAAGTATGTGAATTACAATGAAGGGGCCTCCACTTGCAACAAGGCCAACAACCTAGAGCATGCTGCTCATCACAAAAGGAGCCTCACTGACTACATATAAATCCAAACTACAATCCGGAGAAGTGTTGAACTGCAAAAGATAGCATCTCCTATGTCTAAGTACAGTTTCGGTTAAGCTCAATACCGGAGGACTACATCCTTTTACATAAACCCAATTTGATCTCCAATGATCGACCAACTCCTCTGTCTAAATGATATTACATTATTCGCACATCACATTCCTTGACCATGACCTCTTACATTTATCATGATGAACTACAATGAGATCTTACATCTATATATACAAACCCTCGACCATAAACAATCAGGTTGACCACTAGACAATAAATCAGTTACATAATTACAAACCATGTCAGCCTTAGACCAAACAAGTAATATCAACACATAAGATATCCCATAAATACATCAATGGGTCCTTTCCACACGTTACATTAAAGTCGGTCCATAACCTAGATCAACCGAGACCAAGTATAGGTCCACACGCTTCAGCAATGATCTCCAAATGCAAGTCTTGAACATGATCACCAACAACATCCTGAAACTCCATCAGAAGTTGCACCAACACCATTTATGCAATTCATCAAAGATCTCCATCAAAAGATCTGCCGGTGAAACCCTCACCGGAACTAAAAACCAATCTTCTAAGCAAGCTAGATAGCATCCAATCACCAGACCAAAACTAACTGACCAAATATGAGTATAAGTATCATGAACAAGCCAATTCCATCACCAGACTATATCAGAGCCTGTTGGATCATACCAGATCCAAGTTAACCAGAAATAACTTAACCTACTAGACCAGAAGGGTGTCGATAAAGCATCCAAACAACTAGTGTTGACATCAATGACAAAACATCAATGCAACACATAATCAATTCCACCAAATGGCCAATAATCTCCCCCTTTGACATTGATGGCAACACTAGATGTGAAAAACATCTAAGTACCAAGAAATGCCAAACAAGCCTCCCCCTGTGGAAGACAACCAACAAATTCCCACAAATAGCTCTAAATATCAATATCTCCCCTCGTGAATAATATCTCTATAAAGCTCTGAATTCAAAAACATCTAAGTACCAAGAAACACCAAACAAGTCTCCCCCTATGGAAAACAACCAACAAATTCCCACAAATAGCTCTAAATATCAATATCTCCCCCTATGATTAATATCTCTATAAAACTCTGAATTTCTTTTTCTTATCAATATCTTTTTCACATCAATATCACTCCCCACTTGACATCAATGCCACAAATATGACAAAAGTATCAAAACAAAAACATAAGCCTCTGAATCAAAAAGTTGACTACTTCCCCTAAGCAATAGCATCCCACATCAGTGCCAAAATGAATAGTATCTTAGATAGTGCATGTCAGACTGATGCCAAACTGCATCAATCAAGTCTCTACTGCAGGGGCAAAAACTTTCAATCTGTCTCTCAGGTACTCAAATTCCTTAGATAAAGGTTTAGTGAAAATGTCTGCAATCTGCTCTTTAGTGTTCACATAAACCAGTCTAACTTCATTTACTTCCACCTTCTCCTTCAAAAAGTTATACTTGATAGATATGTGCTTTGTCTTAGAATGAAATACCGAATTCTTTGATATATCAATAACAGCAGAGTTATCACAATGAATAACTACCGGTGCATCACAATCCACCTTTATATCCTTCAACATTTGCTTCATCTATAAAACTTGTGTACAATTAGTAGCAGCAACAACATACTTAGCTTCAATAGTAGATAGAGAAGTACATGACTATTTCTTGCTGATCCATGAAACCAACTTCTTTCCAAGAAAGAAAGCTCCACTGGAAGTACTTTTCCGGTCATCAACATCTCCAACCCAATCAACATTTGTATGTGCACAAAGTAAAGTTATCATCCTTAGGGTACCATAAGCCATATTCTAATGTACCTTGCAAGTATCTAAAATCCTTTTCACCGCCATCTCATGATTTTCTCTAGGATCACTCTAAAATCTTGAAACAATACAAACAACATTCATAATATTAGGCCTAGTCTGAGTCAAATAAAGAAGACCTCCAATCATTGAATTGCATCTTGTAGGATTTACTGGTGTAGAAACATCTTTTCTTGTCAATTTCTCACTTGTAACCATAGGAGTACTTACCAGTTTAGAATCTCCCATACCAAATTTCTTCAACAATTCCCTAGCATATTTAGTTTGACAGATAAAAATGCCTTTGTCAGTCCGAGTAATCTACAAACCTCAAAAAAATTTAATCTCACCAATCATAGACATCTCAAATTCTTTCTCCATATTCTTAGAAAACTCTATGCATAACTTATCTTCACCTCCAAAGATAATATCATCAACAAATAGTTCAACAATCAGTATATCATTATCAATGATTTTAGAATATAAATTACTGTCAGCACTACCTTTAGTAAAACCAAGCTTCAAAAGATATTTATCCAACCTTGCATACCAAGCTCTAGGTGCTTGTTTCAATCCATATAAAGCTTTCCTTAACCTGCAAACCATATCTTTATCATCTGATAGTGAAAAACCATCAGGTTCATCAATATAAACTTCCTCATCAAGATCCCCATTCAAAAATGCACATTTAACATCCATTTGATAAAATTTGTAGTTTTTATAAGCAGCATAGGCAAGAAATAATCTTACAACTTCAATCCCAGCTATAGGTGCAAAAGTCTCTCCATAATCAATTCCTTCCTTCTGAGAATATCCTTTACAAACCAATCTAGCCTTATTCCTTATAACTTGACCATCCTCATTCAATTTATTCCTAAAAATTCATTTAGATCCAATAACATTTTTCTTTTTAGGTCGGGGAACCAAATTCCTTGTGTTATTTTTCTCAATCTGATCTAATTTTTCTTCCATAGCTTTCAACCAATGTTCATATTTACATGCCTCAATTACTGATACCGGTTCAACTTGTGAAATTAAGCATACCTCATTAGTTGCCAGTATTCTTCTTGTCATCACTCCATTGATATTATCCCCAATGATTTGATCTTTAGAATGATTCAGTCTCACATACCTAGGAGTCTTCTGACACTTTGTTCCTCTTCCCTATTCTTCAGTTACTATAGAATTCTTCGATGTTTCCCGGGTAACTAGTTCAACTCTCTATTCTTGTAAAGGTGCTACCAGTTCATATATAATCATTTCCACTATCGGTTCCTTCTCATAAACTCTGATTTGACTTCTGTTCAACTCATCTACTTTGACATTAGCACTCTCCACAATTCTCTACAATCTCTTGTTATAACATCTATATGCTTTACTTTCATTAGAATAACCAAGAAATATGTCTTCATCATATCTAGGATCAAATTTCCCAATAGTATCATCTCTCCTGATATAACATTTACTACCAAAAATTCTGAAATACTTAACTATAGGTATAATGCCAAACCATAATTCATAAGGTTTCTTACCAGTTTCTCTTTTGATATATACTCTGTTGAATGTATAAACCACTATACTCGCTGCATCTCTCCAGTAGATATGAGTAGATTAGCTTCCATCATAATTATTCTAGCATCATCCAAGATAGTTTTGTTCTTCCTTTCCACAACTCCATTCTATTGAGGTGTCCGAGGAGCAGAAAATTGTCTTCTTATACCATGCTTGTCACAAAAGTTAATAAACTCACCGGATGTGAATTCTCCATCATGATCTAATCTCAAACATTTAATCTTCAATCATGTCTCTATTTCCACTTTAGCCTTAAAGATTTTAAACTTTTCAAATGCTTCAGATTTTTCTCTCAAAAAAGTAACCCACATCATTCTAGAATAATCATCAATGATTAGCATGAAATATCTATCACCATGAATTTTTTTAGCTCTAGTAGGGCCACACAAATTAGTATGAATAAGATCAAGAACATCATTTGATTTATCTTGTATACTTCTAAAAGAGGTTCTGAGTTGTTTACCCATTTGACATTCTTTATATACCGGATTATAGGGCTTCATAATCTTAGGTATATCCCTAACAACCTTAGTTGAATTGATCTTCATAATGCAATCAAAATTCACATGACACAACCTTTTATGCCATAGCCAACTCTCATCAATCTGTGTAATCAAACATGTCTTCTCACCAAAGTTCAAATGAAATATATTACCTTTTGTCTATGTACCGGTTGCAATCTCCAAGCCAAATTTGTTAATGATTTTGCATTTTTCATCCTTGAATTGTAGTTGAAATCCCTTATCTACCAATTGTCCTACACTCAAAAGATTATGCTTCAAACCTTCAACATAATAGACATTGTTGGTATTGTTATTACCATCCAATGATATAGTTCCTTTTCCTTTAATCATACATGCCTTGTCATCTCCAAATCTAACTAGTCCACCATCAAATTCTTGCAAAGACATAAACTTCCCTTTATCTTCAGTCATATGATGTGAACAACCACTATCAATTACCCATTCATCCTTGTCTTCAATTTTAGTAGCAAGTGCCTTCTCTTCAAGTACATTATCTTCTAGTGTTGGATCATCTTCCTTGATATCCAGGAACATCCATTCCTTCCTATTGCCGGATCCACTAGCAGAGTCTTCTGTCGATTCATCATCTAAATTAGTAATGCCTTCCTCATCCACTATGTACCATGATTTGTCTTTATTTTTCTTGTATTTATAATTGTTCTAATATCCAGGGTTAGGCTTAAATGATCTTTTAACTCTTTCTTCAAATCTTGAATTCCTTTCAAGACATCTAGATGTAAAATGACCAATCTTATTACATACAAAACATTTAAAAGGTGCTTTTCCTTCATACTCACTTCCTACCAGTCCTTTAGGTATTCTTCTAGCAAATAGTGCTTCAAGTTTCTCAAAATCATCATCTTCTCTCTTCATATCTTCTAATTCTTTTGCATATAAAGATTTCCAGGCTTGCTTACCGGTTGCAGATGTAGATTCATGAAAAGAAGGTTCAGTCTTCATAGCTCCAGAAGGTCCAAATTCTTCAAGCTCAAAAGAAGATAGTTTCCCAACCAAGGTATCTTTATTGACATATGTATTAGCCATTGTTATCAATTCATTAATAGAAGTAGCCTTCATTTTGTAAGCCAGTGGTAGGGCTCTCAAGACTTAAGAAATAATTTCATCTTCACTCAGAGTTCCACCACAACATTCAATTCCCATAACAATCTCATTTACCCTTTCCATGAATGCAGTAATCCTTTTATCTTCTTCCATCTTTAGGATTTCATATCTCACCTGGTAACCATCAAGTTTAGCAATCTTCGTTGTAGGGTCACCTTCACTAAGAGTCTCCAACTTATCCCATATAGCCTTTCCAGATGATTTGTCGGTTAATCCCATTATTTGTTGATCAGAAAGTTCACACAAGAGGGCTTCTCTTGCTCTACAATCATTCTCAAGCTCGTTGTCTAGGTTTGTCGGAGGAGGATTTCTAGATCCCGGATTATAGGGTGTGACACCATTCTGTGTGATCTCCCAAATCTCCTTGCCAAGACATCTCAGGTGAGTCTCCATCCGAATCTTCCATACTGTGTAATTTGTTCCATCAAGCCTTAGAATATCTCTTTGAAAGATAGCTCCAGAAGAACTAGATGAACTTGAACTATTATTTGCCATAGGATCTTCCTCAAGTAGTTAAGCTTTCTGCAGAGAGGACCAAAGCTTTGATACCAATTGTTAGGAAGTTCGGATAACCAGAAGACAACTGAGAGGGGGGGTGAATCAATTGTCTTAAAGTATAGGAACATTCAACAATTAAAACTTTAATACCAGAACCCAAAACAATAATACTAGAATAACAGTTAATCAATTAAGCATAAACAGTAATCACAAAATAAAAACCATCCACATAACACAAAGATGTGTACGTGGAAAACCCGGTAAGGGAAAAACCACAGTGGGAAGCCTACCCACAGTCAAATAATACTTTTGCAGTATGTGAATTACAATGAAGGGTCTTGTACTTGCAGGAAGGCCAACAACCTAGAGCACACTACTCATCACAAAAGGAGCCTCACTGACTACATATAAATCTAGACTACAATCCCGAGAAGTGTTGAACTGCAAAAGGTAGCATCTCCTATACTTGAGTACATTTTTGGTTAAGCTCAATACTAGAGGACTAAATCCTCTTACATAAACCCAATTCAATCTCCAATGATTGACCAACTCCTCTACATGAATGATATTACATTATTAGCACATTACATTCCTTGACCATGACCTCTTACATTTACCATGCTGATCTACAAGGAGATCTTACATCTATATATACAAACCCTTGACCATAAACAATCAGGTCAGCCACCAAACAATAAACCGATCACATAATAACAAATCATGTCGGCCTTAGACCAAACAAGTAATATCAACACATAAGACATCCCAAAAATACATCAATAGGTCCTTTCCACATGTTATATTAAAGTCGATCCATAACCTAGATCAACTGGGACCAAGTATAGGTCCACATGCTTCAACAATGATCTCCAAATGCCAAGTCTCTAACATGATCACCAACAATGTCCTAAAACTCGATCAGAAGTTGCACCAACACAACTTATGCAATTCATCAAAGACCTCCATCAAAATCTCTACCGATGAAACCCTCGCCAGAACCAGAAACTAATCTTCTAAGAAAACAAGATAGCATCCAATCACTAGACCAAAACCAACTAACCAAATATGAGTATACGTATCATGAACAAGCCAATTCCATCACTAGACTATACCAGATCCAAGTTAACCAAAAACCACTTAACCTACTGAGACCAGAACAGTGTCGGTAAAGCATCCAAACAACTAGTGTTGACATCAATGACAAAACATCAATGCAACACATAATCAATTCCACCAAATGGCCAACACCTAGTACTTCAAGTGAGATTCGTATGTCCACCCACTTTATTGTTCTATTTGGTAAATTGACCATTTAATTATCTCATATTTATCACATGAGTTCTAATAGGAAACATTTCGGTTCTCCCAACCCTAGTAAATCTAACCCTATATTACCGACTCATTCCTTCCTATATACTATAGATACACACCTTTCTAATAGGCTCAAATAATAGAATATCTATCTAGGTTTATTCCCATCTATGGATTATCCTATCCCTAGGATTAACCAAACAATCACTCCTATGTACTATAGATACATATCATAGATTAACTCTATCTTAGATATTACATACATAATGCATATCTAATCTTAGGGATTATCGAGTTTCTATCAACTCCAAAATGTATATCCTATAAGTATCTCAATTTCAATCATTGCTTTAATAAAGAATGATTAACCATATAATGAATCTAATCATAAGATTACAAATTTCCATCACACAAGAATACATGAACTTCAAGTGCACAATTCCTATCATGGCTTCAATTGAGCCTACACAACATCATAATCTATTTATAACATATCATTATAAAAGAGAGGTAGAATACTCATGCCTAGATTATATCTACCATGCATTTCTAATTCCTTCCTCCATGACGCACTAGCTTCACAATGTATCCACTAATGCAAACATTCCCAAGCTTTCCCCAATAACAACTAGCCCACTTCCTAACAATTCTTGAACTATCTTCTTCTCTCAATGAAGAACTTTGAAACAAGAACAATAAACAATGGATAATATTATGGTGACGGATAACTGAGACGGAATGAGAGAAAAATCCAAGAGATGATATGATCTCTAAGCAATGAGACAAATGAAATGGGATGGGATGGAATACAATTCTCCACATCCTACTTCAAAATATTCCTCTAATTCTCCCTCACACTTACACTTCTCTTCAAAAAATATGATCTCTAAGCAATGAGACTAACTAAATAAATTGAAAATGAATGAGAATGGAAAATGAGTGCATAACCTCCAAGTTCACTCATCTATTTATACTAAGAATACAAGAAACCTGAGGCTACAATTAAGCTCACTAGGTTGTCACCATTCACATGCAAAATGGCACCACTATGACTTATCATTAACTCACTATCCTATGATCGACACATAAGAGTTCACTAAAATGGTACTATGAATCACCTCCTTACCAAGTCACAATAATTAATTACCTATCAAATAGAACTCAATTCCTATAAATAATACAAATGTTATTAACTAGGTCAATGCCTAGTTGACCTATTCACATTACCATTCCCTTATTAAAGGGTGTTGATAACACTTGACATATTAATATTTACGGGCTTTCCCCTTGCATAGCACTTATGCACATTCTCCCACTATAATATGGGGTCGACTAAGTCAAATATAGTTAACTTGCACATACTTAATTAGTTTCAACTTCTATCATATTTAATATATTCCTATCGACCAAGTCTCCCTATGTTTTCATCATCAATGTGGAAGGGGTCGATATCATGATGATCCATTATATTCAACACCTTACAAAGTGGAATGGGGGGTTCATGTATGAAGAAGAAGAAGAATTTTAACATCCACGAAACTAACAAAAGCCTATGGGACAAACCGCTATATCAAATCGACTTCCACAATTCCAATCTCTTCCTATGCAAGGTGATGATGAGCGCCCCCAACCTCTCCACTAACCCCTTATTAAATAAATTATACCAGAAGCTGTGTGTGTGAAAAGTGGACCTGTACCTATATCTGAAATACACAACACTTCAATTAAGTCATTAGATGCATGGTTAGTAAATCAATAATCAATGAATAATAAACCATTACAAAGCGACCCATTGCCTTCTAGTAGATGCGAGTTTAGATTGCTCTCAGATTCAATATGCAATACCAGTGACTAGACAACACCTAAGCGAAGGATTTTTAAATCTATATGAGCATGAATATGAGCTAAATGGCTGCAAGATTTAAGCTAGATGAATGTATGATTTGCAAGATTTAATCTAACATGATTTAAGCAATATACATGAATATTTAAGCAATATGAAATAACTAATATTTAATATCTCAATGCAAATTCTCAATGAACCTAGAGAAAAAACAACATAATAAGAATATAGTCTCCAGGATCTTTGAATGAGAGATGAGAGCCTGAATTTATAGAAAATCTAGAAAGAAACCAAAGGTTGAGATCAAATGATGATGAGTGGTCAAGATTTTCCAAGAGGAAGCACAATCTAGGTGAATTGATGTGATTGGATGCTTTTCTCAATTTTAAAGGAAATTGAACTAAAACTAAGATAAAATAAAAAATAAAAAAATGGATTTATTCTCTATTTCATTCAATTTTAATATTTAATTGTTTTAATTGCTTTCTTTGAGATTATTTATCAATTTTTAATTTGTTTTTCAAGATTATCTCCAATTGATTTCTTTTCAAAATTTTAAATTCTTTTTTTGTCAATTAATTCCTTTTTTTATTTGTTTCCTTTTTTGAAGATTTATGCTCATAATTTCCAATTTCTCTTTCTTGATTTGTTTCCTTTTTTGAAGATTTATGGCAATTTCTATTTATTTTTCAAATTAATTCCTCTTTTTGATGATTTAATGGCAAATTGATTTATTTAATTATGCAAAAGATATTTAATTAAAATAAATAAGATAATTGTTTAATATGATTTACTTGGAATGATTTAATTAATTAAATAAATATTTAATTAATATTGAGTGATTAATTTTGCCATGTGACATTGATGATTTAGAAATTAATTGTGTGCTCAAGATTTATTTAATTTCCTTTGGTTAGGACCTTGGTGATGTTGTCGAGATTAGGGGCTCATGGTTTAGATGACCATTTTTAGGGTATTACATTTTCCCCTCTTTGAATTAATGTGCAAGTAGCACGTTGGTTCAAAGAAAATTTGATGTCTAAGAGATACCAGTTCTGAACTTGATTGATCACGAACTAGATGAAGAGAAAGGTGTTCAGCTTGTTTTGAACAATGAAACTGAATAGTGTTGATTAAAGCGAGACCGATCCTGAACTTGATTGAACTAGGACCAATGAAGAGCAAAGATACCGAACTTGAACTTGATTGATCAAGAAGCGGATCTTACTGGTCTAAAACTTGATTGAACTAGACTCAGTGAGCGAAGAGAAAATCAATCTTGAACTTGATTGATCAAGATACAATGAGTGAAGATAAACTGTCCATCTTGATTCGATGCGATGAAACTGAACAACTGCTTAGATTAAGTGTGATAAAAGATACTCTTTAAACCCTTGATTGAGTTTAAATGAATAATCAGCTTGTTTAAAAGCGATGAAACTGATTAACGTTAAGAGACTGATTTAGACAAAGACAATATCAGCTTGATATGAAGCGATAAAATTGATATGCCCCTAGAGATTGATTTGATGAAGCTTAGTTGTTCGACTTGTAACAAAGATTTTTGAAAGAAATTCTCGACTTTGAGGTCATGAGTATGCCCCCTCGGGAGCAAAATCGAAAGATAGCGAGGGTTGCATAATGATTTTAAGCATTTATTTTGAGTGATTATAAGTTATTTGAGCACAAAGATTAATGTTGAAGATTAAAATCAGAGTTAATGTGAGAATCAAATTGATATTTAGCGTTGATTAACGAGAAATTGAGCACAAACTGAAGAAGAGAATGAGTAGTTAATGAAAGCGCTAATTGGTCAACATCATGAAATTTTGATTAGAGAATTGACGTTAAATTTTGATTTTGATCTCAAAAATGGACTCAGGACGGCCAATTTACGAGCTCTTGATTTGATTTCATCGTACTTGTGTTGATTGATTATGAGATGTTGCTCTATATGCTTTATTCTATATGTATGCATATCTTTTCAGTATAGATGAATGAATGCAAATAGAATATGGATGTTTACTTTTTGTTTCTTTTTATGCAAATAAATGAGGAGAATTAGTAACTAGTAATGCAAATGTTTATTTTTCTTCATGCAATAATATGAATGCAAATAAGTAATAATGAAATTTATGGATTTATATGAGATGCTTATGTATGCAGCTAACATCTCATACACAAGTACTCGATCAAAGAAATGATGATGAAAAAGAGACCACTTAGTTGAGAAATGATGATGCTTCAAACTCTCATTCAAAAGATAAAGAGATCATTGTTATCATGCCGAAATTGCTTGAAATGCATAAAATTTAGGATGAATGCAACCTAAACCTAGTCACTAGATTTGGAATGCTTAATTTTCATCACTGAGTATTTTACAAACATAGCAAGCAGAATAGAGTTAATTTTTTTACATATGCAATATGAATTATCTTGTCCACAATGACACTTTTTCGTTCATATCCTTGGATAGATTACACATGCATCCAGATTGCACATTAAAGAAATTCCCTCAAAATAGACAAATTAATGACTCCAATAGCATACAAATAAGCAGAGTCGAGGTATGTGTGGCGATTTCACCTTGATGTGAAGGAACTTATCACATACACCCAACTGATTAGATGTTTCTAGATCATCGAATTCATTCCTACAAGCAGAAAACAAAGAAAAGTATTATGCCCCCAATCCTTGCTCCTCTTAGTCAAGATAGACTTCCTCGAGTTACTCAGAGGGAATAATAAGCAAAAGCCAATGTAAAAGACAACACACAAAGAAAATTTCATGCATATCTCAAACAATTTAGTGATTATTTTTAGTAGTCTTGTTTTTCTTGTGTACTTAGTGATAAAACTCTTCAATAGTTGGGAGACAGGTGACTGACTCAGAGTGGATGACCGGGTACCACTGTCTAAAAGATGACTTGGTTGATATTGCTTAGGATATGTAAATTGCTCAATTGATTACCCTAAAACTAGGACATTGATTGGTTTCAAGCCATGAGGGTCCCAAAAGAACCAGGATGTCACAAAAGTGACTAAAAGATATGTACAAGCTAAAACAAAGCTACAACATTTATGTACAAGAGATAAGACTACCCTGGACAAAATCCAACAGCCATACTGATCTATGTCATTGTTTTGATTTGTGTGATCATTGATAGGAATGTCTGGTTTCAAAGAGTAAGTACCCCGTATAAGACCAACCCGTCTGGTTTCAAGTGTACCCTTCCTTGTATAAGACATGTTGATGTTTGATAGAGTTCGATAGATTAATTAACAACACATGCAATAAGTTTGATTGTAGACCCTGAGAGTTTGTCTGATGTTGATTAGTTTGATGGATAGTATATGCTTTCTTGTTTTGATTTTTTAGTTTATTGATTTTGTGAGTTTTTTATTTTAAGGATTTTGTTCAGGATATTTTATAATTTTTAGGAGTTTGTTCAGGACATTTTATGATTTTTAGGAGTTTGTTCAAGACATTTTATGATTTTTAGGAGTTTGTTCAGGACATTTTATGATTTTTTTTTTAGGATTTTCTCAATTATGCCCCCAGTATGCAGACCTATATGACATGATGATCTACAGAATGCACATGGACATAATGAATTTTTCTATATGATCTATATTAATGCAATATGCATGAAGAATATGCATTTCCTATTTGAACAAGGGTGACCGTATTTGTTTAGCACTTTGTAATACATCAATGGAATTGGAGGTACACAACATTTCTTAGATAAGTGGTCAATCAATCCTTAAGGTCCCTTGGAACATCCAAATTAACACACTTAGTGACTAGGATTTACAAATGGAGACACGGAAAACTTCCCCATAGATTCTTGAAACTTTGATCTAATTTTGCCCGTGTGAGTGCAAATGATGCAAGCTTGAAAACCCTCTTGAAACCCTACTTTTATGGCTATAAATGTGGACAGTCACTATTTGACCATCTCAAGGCTTAAAATTTGAAAAATATATGAGCTAGGACCTTAAATAGACCATCCCAATCAAATGTAGTACCCCTGCCCTAATCAATTTTTAATCTTGGTTTGACCTTGGTTAGTTATCATATATAATGATTATAGTAAGATGTTTTTATTAAGTGCATATCTATTAATGTGGTTTTTGCACCAGTTGTATGCAAGATTGATTAATTCTCCTATTTTCATGTTATTATCTCGGGCTAACACTTTCATTAAGTTTATATATGTATGCATGTATGACTCTTGGATGCAGGAGATTTCAAGTACAGTGCCGCATGGGTGCGAGGTTCGTCTCCACCCAAAATTAGAGGTTTGTGTGTACCTCTTTAATCCTTAGAGTTGGATTAGGTGGTCGTAAGACTCTAGTTGACCATAGTTGTGCTCAAGTGAGCATCGTTAGTTGTTTTCGGTATTCCCTTTTGTTTGGGTTTGCGAGTCGTCTGTCCGATTGACTTTCTTGGTTTGCGTGCTTGGTGTGTGAGGTTAAATTGAGTATTTAGCCTTAGTATTTAATTTGATTTAATGTGTGTTTACGCATTAGTATATTCGGGGATGAAATTAAATAGTCTCCCTTTTTATGTGATTAATCGTCATTTGAATTGCTCGATTTTAAATTGGGAGCAAGTTCAATTAGATGGTTAATTTTAATGTTAAAATTATTACGTATATGCTATTGATAAAGAAAGATTTAAATTTAATTGCAATAGAATTAATTTAATCTTTTGGCATTTTTGAAATAGAAAGGTTAATTTCTGTTAATGGAGAAAATCAATTTTAAATTGAAAAACAAGTTTAATTATTGATATAGTTGGAAAATAGTGATTTTTGGGATTTATTTTAAATTTTTGGTCAAACTTTTCCATATAACCTAGACTTTTGCAAAATGTTGGGGATTGAATTTTTTTGGAGAAAAATATTTTTGGAAAGTATTTTGGATGGAAAATTTGGGGATTTTGGAAGGAGGAGGAATTCTTGAGCTTGCAGGTTGGGCTCTTCAGCAAATCTCTTCCAGGATTGCATATGAAGGTAGGATTCTAAATTGTTTTCTTGTTGCCAAAAGAATTTACTATTCTGGTTGAAAGAAATGAATTTGTTATTGAAGAATCGGTCTGATTGATTAATAGAGTAGAATGGAAATAAAATCTTGAATTATCCCTCGATTTCATTCCTTGTCTTCAAATCAATTTATGGTTTGCTAAGAATGATTTAAAAATAAATAGAATTGAAATTTAGTTGGGGGTTTGGCAGATTTGATGTTAAATTTGTGAAGATCAATCTCATTTTGCCAATTTGGTGTTGTTTTGGAGAGTTTTTCCTTCCTAAATCTGGGCATTTGAAATTGCCAATATTGGAAAAAAAAAAAAAACTCAAGTTTTCTGAATATAAAAAAAAAATAACAATAAATCTTTTTTTAAGTCTTTGCTGAGACTGTATTTTTCTGTGTTCTGTTAATTTTGTAACAGCAGATTTTTATTTCAAAAAAATTTAAATTAAATTATAAAAAATATATATATTGTTTTACGTGAGGTGGGGGAGCTAAGGCTCAACCCCAACCTCACGCTTGGGCTGCCAAGAGCCATATGGCTATGGGGACCATTCCCTTTTTAAAGGAAAGGGGAACCACGTGAGTTTCCCCTTACCCTTTTAAAAGAAAAGAAAGTTTCTTTTTTTATTATTATTACTTTTAAATTAATGTATATTATTAATAATATATTAATTTTTAATTACTAATTAATATATATATATATATATATATATATATCTATATATATATATATATATATATATCTATATATATATATCTATATATCTATATATATATATATATATATATCTATATATATATATATATATATATCTATATATATATATATATATATATATAGATATATATATATATATTAATTGTAGTGAATTATAATTAATGAGTATTATTAATTATATATTAATTGTCTTTATTAATTAATGTATTTTTTTTTAAATATATATTAATTGTGGTTGAATTATGAATTTATAAATTAAGGTATATATAGTTAGAGCTATATATACTAATTATTATTTTAGGTTTGTATATTTGTTTAAATATATGCAAGGAAATATTTTGGGTAATTTGGGAGATGTTTATCTATTTTTGGTTTCTTTAAATGTATATTTCCTTAATCTGAAGAGAGTAACTTAGTTCTGAAAAAAATGAATTTTGGAGAAATTGTTTTTGAACCAGTGTGAGAATGATGTTTTATTTTGATGAATAAATATCATATTTTAATTGATTTATGTTTATTTATTTATATTCATATGAATTTGGTTTGGAAACTCATGATGACGTATTTATGTAGTTTTATAATGCGAATGAACTTTACTAAGTTAGAAACCATGAACAGCCTGTGCCTAGGCAAGGTAGACAAATTGCAATCAAACTTAGATCAATTAGAAAATTGGATCGATTTTAATGTTTAAATCAATATGGAAAAAGATTGTCTTTTCTGGTTATTGCCTATGCGAGTTTAATTTTTGTATTCGCTTTTGCTTAAGTAATGGAAAGCCTTGCTTTGTTTGATTGGACCAGGTTGTAAGGTTGATTTGGGTACCTGTTTTAGTCCTTGATTCTGAGTTGACTGTTGTATTATGGTGGTTTCGTAGTTGGTCATATTCTTTATGTGGGTGTCGAATGATGATTCGTGGTTGACCATAGTTGGTCAGGTCTCTAGTTAGAGTATCGTCTATCAATGCACCTCATATGATATCATTTTTGACCAAATGGTTGTTTTCTCCATTTCGAACTCTATTTGCTTGACCATGTGTGTTCCTTGATTTTTGAGTTCGTCCGAGTATAGTCTAGTGTTGTATGGGAAAGTGGCTTTGAATTGGGACCCATCAAAAGTGAGTCTAATAAGTGATAACCTAACAGTAGATTAGAATGTTAATCTCTAAGTAAGATAATTGTGCCTCACACATGGGAGGAGTGCTAACATAGACTCGACATGCTGTGAGAAGGCCTGAAATGGCAAACCATCATCCTTGTCTTCACGAGAGGAGGTCTGGGTCCACATGAGGCTTGGATGGGCCGGAGGTTCAGACTAGGTTGCCAAGGTAACCCAGTGTATGTGGCTGGAACCTATGAAGACCTGCCATGGTAACCATACCAGGTTGTGTGATGACACTTGTCCCTACGTTCGCTAGTGCATTGTTGTATTGTCTAATAGGAGTACCTTTGTGGGTTGTCCTTTTGTCTTTGCCCTTGTAAGTACTTGGTTTCATGTTAGACCTTGGGTGGTGATGACTTAGTTTTGTGGATGCTCCAATGGACCTTTGTATTAGCTTTGATTATGTTCAGCTGGATCCTTTTCTTTTCAGGGATCGTTTATGTATTTATTGACCGATGCGGTCGTTTGTATATTGATTATGTTTCGCCTTGATGGCCGGATTGTAAATGGTGTAACCTCATGTATTCTTAACTTTATTAATTATCAGAGGGGTCTTGCAGTTGAGCAGACCCAGAGATGTAGCCCTTTAGGGGTGAACTCTGAGATCATCTTGGTGTTATGTGATGCTTTTATTTCTTATATTTCATGTTTAGTGTTAGCATGTATGAATGTCATTTTGATCGAATGCATAAGTGGTTTAGATGAGATTTATCATAGATGCATGTATGCAATCATCTTTTAAAATGCAGTAAATTGGATCGTGAAAGAATGTAACTTAGAGTAATGGAATATATTCAGTTGTTGTTAAGGAAATTAAGTATGCATGAAAAGATCTCATATGTTTATGATGAAATTCTAGTGTTAGAATATTAGATGCATGGCTTATATTTCAATGAAAAGTATGAATGATGGGTATGAATAAATCTTAATGGATGAACCTTATATTGTGAATTATATTTCCATCTTTTGAAAGAAATTGTCCTTGGTTAAGAATTATCTCGTTATTAAGATAATCAGCTTATTGGATTAATTGTGTGAGTTAAGTGAATTGTGAAATTTAAGTAATCTCGTTGGGAAACTCTTTAGGTGTTAGTTGATGTCTTCCGCTGTGTAATCTCATCTTGATATCTTGTTGTATCGTAATGATGTGTTTAACTTTAAAAAAAAAAATTATTGCACTCTATTCTTGTGTTATGGCTTAATCCCTTTGGGGTTTCCTGGCGGGGCATTACACAAGATCCATGGTTTCTTTTGCCATCGTTGGAAATTTCACCTAAATTAGCCCTACTCAGCTAGTAGCCCTTTTTAGCCTTGTATTGTAAAAAGTGTTAACCCGATTTGTGTAAGGTTGAATGGTCTTGAAGAACCATAGGAAATCATTTAAAAACATTCAAGAAATCCTCCTAACACCTCAGTTTGAGCAGAGTTACTATATTAGGGGTTTAGACCTATAAGGAGGGTTTTGAGTAAGTGTTGAGTAAGTGAGCTTGGTAGTTTGAGTTGAGCAAGTGTACAAACAAATGATGGGAAGAACTCAAGGAGGAATTTTTGGGTTGAAATAAGCTTTTGAACATTGAAAGTGAGCCTTATCAAGAAAACCAAAACCTTTCCTCTCTCATTTGAAGGAGTCTCTTAACAAGAAGATTATACTTAGCTTTAATTGGTCCTCCTATGGGTTTCTCCCTATCATTCATTTTCCAAAGAGTGGAGTCGCTTAGTGAGAGTTTTTTCTAGAGATTTGTAATCCTTGGCTTTCTTCTGGCCAATAGTTTGGAATATTTTCTTCCAAGAGGAGATATTCCTATTCCATTTGAGGGTGGGGGATTGGGGGTGTTGAGTCTGCATGTTAAAGAGTCTAAACATTTTAATGGCAACTAGGGCAGCCTTGTCTTTCAGCGGGGAGGTGTTGAGGATAAACTTGTTATTGTAAGGATTGTTGTTGGAGATGGAGTTCCTAGTATTGATGATAGCTATGATAGGAAAATGATCAGATAAGGTCACCGGCAAAATAGCCATCGGGTTCCCCAAGTGGTTAGGGGAAAAGGAGAAGTAGTCTTTATTAACATAGAACCTATCTAATTTGGAGTAGATTTGGCTAGGGCCTTGCTGAAAGTTGCACCAAGTGTACCATAGGGCGGAGGTTTCAGATTTGCTAACCTCAAGGGGTTCAAATAACTGCATGTTGCTTAAACCTATCCCAATGAGGTTTCTCTTGGCATTTCTATTCGAAAGAAATACCCCATGCCTTATCATCTTGGTTTTCAATCATGTTAAAGTCTCTAGCCATGACCCAGGGGATACTCGGGAAGGATGCCAGGCAATTCCAGAGGGACACTCTTTCCCTATAATCATTAGGTGCATATATAGAACATACACCAAAATAAGAGCCTCTAATATCTAGGGTAGCCCAGGACACTATGTTACATGGGGAGATGCCCTTATCCCTAATGTAATTTTCCCACTTAGGGTTAATGAGAAGACCAACTCCACCCTTTCCCTTAAGATGATTGGTGCATATTTTGATTGCATCTCTCCAAATGAAATCAAATGCAGTTTCAAGAGAGAACTCAATAGCTTTAAGCTCTTGGAGCATTAAAAAGTCTATATTTTTATGACAGTTCAGAAACCTTTTAATAACAAACTTCTTATCAGGCAACTCCAAGCCTCTAATATTCCATGAGATGTATTTCATGAGAGAAGGGGATTAAGAGGGACTGTTGGGGAGACCATTTGGTCTCCAGACTTTTTCTTATTCTTGGAACCAACAGGTCTACCTTTCTTTTTAGCATGGAGGATCCTTTCATGAGGTAATCATCATCCTCACTAAACTCAGTTAGCTCATTCTTACCATCTGTATTTTCTTCAAAGTTCGACCCAAGTACTTGGGGGCCTGGAAAGCCAAGGAGCATTGAGCTAGACTTAATGTCTTCTAATCCCTTATTAGCATATATAACTTCAATGACATGGTTGTCCTCTATCTCATTGAGCATAGATGATGTCGCGGGGTTGGTGGTGTTAACAACAGGGGTAAACCCTGTAGATAATGTGGATTCGGGTCATTTGGGAGTCCCAGACCTGAGCATCATTTTCATAGGATTATCACTCATGCTAGCATCACCAACACCATGATCAGATTTTTCCAAATTTTTAATCATATTTTTAACCAAGGAATTGGTCTGGGTTTGAGAAGCAGTTGATATGTCATCATTCGTAGGGATGGGGTACTTGCTAGTGGTCGCCAATTGATTGGCATTTTGATCACCAACATGGATTTGATTTAAGGCGAGTTGATGCGCACTTTTTTGTCTTCACTTTCTTGATGTAATTGTTTGAAAATAGTCGGAGGACGAGCTCTTAGGAATTTTGGTGGGAACGAAAACAAGGTTGTGGGCTTCGGATATCAAGGTAGTGGTGTCAACATTCATTTGACTTAATCCAATAGGGTTGAGGCCAGGAGCCGAGTTTAAGGTGGGATCATCTTTAGGGTTAGCATCTTCACTAACAGAATGAAGGTTACTTGGGTTAGGTATCGATTCCTTATTGATGCTAGGGTTTTTAGATGTTCCTACTAGATTAATGTTGTTCTTTTGCTTCCTGCGGTTAACAATTGGGCAATTCTTTCAAATATGCCCTTCTTTTTTGCAAAGAAAATAGGCATTTAATCCTCCAAGTATTTCAATGGGGCAAACAAAAGTATCCTCACTGATATTAAGGTTTAGAAGTGGAGGGATGTCGATCCCAGGTTTAATAGAGATAAGTATTCTTGCATCAAGGTTGGGCACCAAGCGTGTTGTTTCATCAACCCAGATTATTTTCCCAAATGGCTCCAATACCTGGGGAAGAAAATGCCAAAGGAAGGGAGGGGCATCCTTAAGAATGAACCACCTAGGGCATGATAGCGCAAGAACTTCCTCATTCACCACCTGCGAAGACCAGGCTAGGGCATGAAAAGAGGTGTTCCTGATCGTCCAATATTGTCATTTGAGGATTTCAATCTGAGACTCATGATTGTTAAAAAAATAATATAAAGACCTTTTTGCACTTTCCTATAGAATGAAATCCTAAGCCCTAATTTCAAATTCCAAAGATTATGAAACCAATTATCTAGTAATTTTCTAGGCGGGCATCTCTCAACATCAACACAAGCAAAGAAAATGGCAGTATCGCTTAACCTAGATTTTTCCAAAGCAATTTCTTTCAACATTTCATTGTATGGCAAAATGTAAGAGTTCAAGGGAATGGTAGGGCTCTTATCTTCTTGACTGGGTCATTCACCTCCAGGAGTCTTAAGAAATCGCACACTAGGGTGGACTCCATTAGTGGGCGGAGCAACGGTCTCAGCAAAGGTTTTTTTTTGGCTTCAATGAGTTTGATCGGTAGGGATAGAGGAATTAATGGCATCACCATCTGATTCTAGCTCCATTGGGAGCCATGGAAGGGTCGCACGAGTGACCAAGGAGGCGAGATTAAGAGTTAGGTTGAAATGCAAACGTAGTACATTCAAGCACCAAACAAAATTAAATGGAGTAAATGCAAGTAGTAAATGAAGACACGAAGAGAAGAGAGCAAACCACATGGAGGAGATTATCTCCTCCACATCATCACAGAGGTGGCCACATCACTCATCGTAGGCATTTTGCCTCTGTAGTTCCTCTCAAAAACTTCCCCTAAAAGATGTACTTAGTTTTAATTTGAAGAAATAATATGAAATTTTTTTATTTGTAAGATTGAAATGTTATATCCTAGAAAATTGTAGGTTTTGAAATATAGATTTTTTTAATTTTGTATTGGTCTTTGATTTAGTGTAGTCTGATCTCATAATTTTGGATGTTATTTTGTTCTATTACCCACTAATTTAACATGGTAAAATGTACTTTTCCACCTTTAGATTCATTGAATCTTTACTCTACTAATTGTTGAGGCCTAGTGACATTTAAAATTACCTTCAAAAGAATGTTAGATTAATAAGGGTAAGTTCTATTGGGTCAACCATTTTAATGTATCAACTTTATAATGGTGGCAACTATTGGCATATGTGCAGAATATGTTGACATGATGATATTGTGCTGTCATTGATGTCAATATGCTGAAGAGAGAACCGGTAATATGCTAAAAGAGTGAACCAGTAATATGCTGAAAAGTGAACTGGTATAATGTTGAGAACCGATATATGTGCAAAAGGTGAAGCGGTATATGGAATGTTTTCTATCAACGTTTAATATGGTATGACTACCAGTTGGTAGTCCCAGCCTTTGGGTATTCGGTTGAAGTGTTTCAAGCCTGTGTGATTCAACTGATGGCATTGTGTGATGAGTTAGCATTGTAATGGAGATCAAATTGTGTTGCCACATCAGCCTCATGCGCGTGAAGGATCTTGCATGAAGGGGATTGATCCTATCTACCTCGGGAATGTGTGTAGTCTCTGTAAATGGTGGAAAACATGTGATGGGTTATTGCCTCCAAGAAGCGGTGAAGAACGAATGATGGAGAATATCTTGAGATCTGTTCAAGACCGTTGTATTCAAATGCAAAGTGTTCAATGGTCAGGATTGAACCAACTAAATTTATCAACCTAAATGTTTAGGGTTTAGGGTTTGTGCTACCGACCTATCTATTTCCTATAAGGTCGATGTTATGTTTCATGTTGAAGTTGTTGGCAAATGTTGTGTGTGTATCTAAGTGCAGAGATACGTGATTCTTGCTAGACCAAAATAAGAGAATTGATACCTACAAAGTGAGTGTGCAGAAGGAAGGAATTAAGCAGATCTGCATTGGCATTGAGTGTTGTTACCAGATCATTGTAATACCTGTTGATCTCTAATCACTTCAACAGTTGGAAAATCCCTTAACTAGGTAGCTTTAACCAGCTTGCTATAAATCCTTTAACAGGGTGACTCAAAGCCATTGAGTTCATAAAATCCTCTAACAAGGTAATCTTTAACAGGGTTTAACCCTTAACCAAGTATTCTAGCCATCCATTAACTGGGTGATCCCTAATAGGATCGGTTCCTAACAGAACCTATTGTAATAGCCTTTAACCGAACTAGGCTCCTAACAGAGCAAACTTCTAAAGAGTTCAAAAATAGCTTGTGGGTATTCATCCCCACCATGGTTTTTCCCAGTTGGGTTTCCACGTGAAAAATATGTGTGTCATGTGTGATGCCTCTTTCATGTGATGTTTTGTTATTTCCTGCTTAGTGGTGAATCATGTTGTTCTAGTAAATTATTGTATCTCTGATGATAGATTATTTGTTATGCACAAGGATGAAGTGAAAATGAGGGAGTAGATTGTATGAAAGCCAAGTGTTGCTAGGTTATGTCTTTCACAGTCCCATTATGTTTAACTAGTAGTAATCTGGTTTAGACCAGTATTAGTGTTTGTTTGTCAAGTGCACTATTTGCAGTCAAACCAGTTCTGGAGAAGTTTTTGTGTCTATACTGATTCACCCCCCCCCCCTCTCAGTACTAGTTTGGTATTCACTATTCATCATTGAGTTATCAATTGGTATCAGAGTGTCCTCTAGGTCCTCTATGTTGTAAGCTTAACTGCTTGAGGGAAAGATCCTATTCTAATGATGAAGAGGGAAGGTCCAAATTTCAACAGAGATAATTTCAAAATATGGAAGGACAGAATGAAGATATACATCAGAAGCATGGGTGCTCAATACTGGAGCTATGTTGAGAATGCTTATGTTATTCCTACCGATACTCTCACCGATGATCAAAAGAGAGAGATCCAGGAGAATGGGCAAGTCATGGAAGCCCTAATCAGTAGCCTATCTAACATTGAGTTTATTGATGTCTAGTATAAATAAAATCCCAAAGAAGTATGTGATACTCTTGAGAACATCTATGGAGGTGATGAGCATGTGAAACAAGCTACAGAAGAAAGCCTTAGAGGAAAGTTTGAAGACATGCAAATGGTTGAAGGAGAAACCATTCAACAATATGGAATAAGAATCAAAACTATTGTTGGAGATATCAAGAGTGCAGGTGGTAAAATGGAAGATTCCAAAATTGTTAGCAAAGTTTTGAGATCCTTATTACCGCTCTATGCAATAAGGGTTGTTGCTATTCAGGAGTTGAGGTCAATAGACAAAACTAAGGTATCCCTAGACTCCATTATTGCAAAGTTGACAACCTATGAGCTAAATAGTTTTGATGGAAGTGTTCAGAAGACTGAATCAGCCTTTAGAGCATTTGTTGCTCCATCTAGAAAAGGCAAAGAAGCTAGTACTAGTGGTGAACCAAGACATAGCAGAGAAATGGATGATGAGGAGATCCTGATGGAATTTGAAGCTCTTCTTGCCAAGAGACTTCCTAAGGGAACCGGTAAATATAGAGGTAAGCTCCCTTTGAAATGCTTTTCTTGTAACTGGATAGGACACATTGTTGTAAACTGTCCTAATGGTGATAGCAAGGACAAACCAAAAAAGTTCAAGAAGTTCAAAGGAGGAAACTGGAGAAATTGTTTTGTAGCAGTTGATGAAGGTGTCATTGATGAAGAATCAGAAGATGAAGAAAATGAAGATATTGTGTTTGTAGTAGTCAAGGAAGATGTGTCAGACAAGAAGGCTCTTGTCTCCCGCTTTGATAATTCCAATGAGTGGATTATTGATAGTGGCTATTCTCACCATATGACTGGTGACCAGAGCAAGTTTCTATCTTTGGAAGAGTATGATGGCGATGTGGTTTTTTTTGATAATGATGCACCATGTATGGTAAAAGGCAGAGGGTCCATCTCTCTGAATGGAAAGAGTAGTGCTGACAATGTGTATTGGGTGGAAGGTCTCAGACACAACCTATTGAGTGTTGCCCAGCCGAATGATAGTGGACTCACTATGGATTCAAAAATGGACTGTGCAAAATCAAAGGAAAGAATAGTGAACTGATGGCCACCAGTATGCAGACCAAAGGTAACCTATTTCAGTTGAATGCAAATGTTAGTACATGCCTTATGGCCAAGTTTGATGATAGCTGGATATGGCATAGGAGACTCTGCCATGTCAACTTTGATAACATTATGAAGGCAAGTAAGTTCAAGGCAGTTAGAGGATTGTCAGTGCTGAGCAAACCGAAAAATCCTTTGTGCAGAGAGTGTCAACTAGGGAAAATGTCTTCCCCAACTTTCAAAAGTAAATCTTTCACTGTAGACAATTTACTTGATCTTGTGCATACTGATTTGTGTGGTCCTATAAAAACTAGGAGTGTGTAGGGAGATAGGTATTTTATGATTCTTACAAATGATTGCTCAAGAATGATGTGGGTCACATTCTTGAAGGAAAAGTCTGAAGCCTTTGGAAAGTTCAAAGCTTTCAGAGCATTGGTAGAAAAGGAAAGCAGCAAAAGAATCTAATGCCTTAGAACTGATCAAGGAGGGGAATTCACTTCCAGTGAATTCAACAAATATTGTGAAGAGAATGGCATCAAGAGGCAACTATCTACCCCCCAGACTCCACAGTTGAATGGCCTAGCAAAAAGAAACAATCGGACTGTGGTTGAAGTGGCTAGAACTATGTTGATCCAAGGAAAGGTTGCTCACACCTTTTGGAGAGAAGCAGTGAGCACTGCAGTCTACACAATGAACTAGGTACTCATCAAGAAAGGAAAGGATAAGACTCCTTATGAGTACTGGACCGGTAAGACACCACTAGTAAGCTACTTCAGAGTCTTTGGTAGCAAATTCTATATCAAGAGGAGTGAACATCAGAGCAAATTCGATGAAAAATGTGATGAGGGAATATTCTTAGGATATTCCACCAAGAGTAAAGCTCTCAAATGTTACAACAATAGGACTCAGAGAATTGTTGAAAGCATCAATGTTAGGGTTGATGAAAACTCTAAGAAACTTGAGGAAATTGGCATAGAGCATGTAGGAGATGAACCGGTACTAACCTTCTGGGAACCGGTTGCAAATCAGCCCAGTTCCAGTAATTGTGCTCCTACACCGGTGGATGCTGATGCTGATGAAGATGAGGATGAAGAAGAAAAGAAAGAGGAATCTGTTAAGAATATACCTAGGTATGTAAAACTCAGTCATGATCCAAAGCAGATCATAGGAGACCAAGATGTAGGAATTCTTACAAGAAGACAGGTCAGAGAAAACTCATGTATGATCTCTAAATTTGAGCCTAAATCATTCAAAGAGACACATAAAGATGAAGACTAGATCAAGGCAATGGAAGAGGAACTTGATCAGATAGAAAAGAATGGTACATGGTCTTTGGTAACCAGATCAGAGCATAAAAATGTCATTGGAACCAAATGGGTCTTTAGAAATAAACTAAATGAGGATGGCATAGTGGTAAGGAACAAAGCCAGACTAGTATGTAAAGGATATGCCCAAGAAGAAGGAGAAGACTATGGAGAAACCTTTTCTCCAGTAGCAAGATTGGAAGGAGTTCATATGCTTCTTGCATATGTAGCTTTTAAAGGATTCAAGGTATACTAAATGGATGTAAAATCTGCATTTCTAAATGGAATACTTGAAGAGGAGGTGTATAAAGAGAAACCAGATGGGTTTGTCTATCAGAAGATAGTGACATGGTGTGTAGGCTGCATAAAGCCTTGTATGGACTGAAGCAGGCACCTAGAGCATGGTATGAATGCTTGCACTCCCATCTTGTGAAGATTGGATTTGAAAGAACAAGTGAAGATAGAAATATCTACTTGAAATTAGAAGGAGATCAGATTCTGATCTGTGAAGTATCTGTTGATGACATAATCTTTGGTGGAGATGGCAAGATGAGTCATGACTTTGCAGATGAGATGAAGAAGGAATTTGAGATGTCACTCATAGGGGAGATTAAGTTCTTCATTGGACTACAAAGTCAGCAAATGAAAGATGGAATCTTTATTACTCGGTCCAAGTATGTCAAAGAGCTGTTGAAGACCTTTGGCATGGAAGACAACAAACCGGTTGGTACACCAATGGTGACCGGTTGTAAACTATCAAAAGAGGATGACTTAGCATTGGTAAATGAGAAGGAATACCAATCAATGATTGGTAAGTTGCATTATGTAGTGCATAACAGACCGAACATTACACATGCAATGGGTATTACCACTCGGTTTCATAAAAGCCCAAGAGAATCCCACTTGGTAGCAGTCAAGCAGATTCTTAGATATCTGAAGGGAACTATTGACTATGGATTATGCTATCCATACAATGATGATTTCAACCTGAAAGTGTTCACAAATGTTGATTGGGTTGGTAATGTGGATGACCGAAAGAGTACAACCAGTGGTGCATTCTTTCTCGGTGGTAGATTGGTCTCATGGATGAGTAAAAAGAAAAGTTGTATCTCTCAGTCTACAGCAAAACCGAAGTATGTTGCAGCTTTTATGAACTACACCCAGACTATTTGGATGAAGCATGTATTGAATGGCTTCAAAGTTCCTGTATCTGAACTGGTAAGTATATTTTGTGACAATACAAGTGCACTTAACATCTCCAAGAATTCGGTTTTACATGCTAGAACCAAGCACTTTGAACTCAAGTATCATTACTTGAGGGAAAAGGTTCAAAACAAAGAAGTGGTATTGGAACACATTTCCAGTAAGGAGCAGTTAGCAGACATATTCACCAAGCCTCTACCAAAGACTACTTTTACCTATCTGAGAGGTGAATTAGGGATGCTACCCCTTCAAGAGGTAATCTAAAGGTTTGTGCTCCACATCAGTCAGATCTTACTTTGCTATATATTTTTCAGGATTGATCTGTTGAAGGATGCTACTCCTCAGGGGGAGCAACATAGTGGAACAGGGAAGCTCGTGCCTCCACTCTGGCTTTGTTGTCAAAGGGGGAGAGGATGTGAAGTGGAGAAGATATCTACAGTATTAAGGAGAAGATGTGATGCAGAAAGAGAGATATCTTTGTATATTGCCATCAATGCCAAAGAGGGAGATTGTTGGCATATGTGTAAAATATGTTGACATGATGATATTGTGTTGTCATTGATGTCAATATGCTGAAGAGAGAACCGGTAATATGCTGAAAGAGTGAACCAGTAATATGCTGAAAAGTGAACCGATATAATGTTGAGAACCGGTATATGTGCAAAAGGTGAAGCAGTACGTTTTTCCAAGTGAACCGGTATATGGAATGTTTTCTATCAAGGTCGATGTTATGTTTCATGTTGAATTTGTTGGCAAATGTTGTGTGTGTATCTAAGTGCAGAGATACGTGATTCTTGCTAGACCAAAATAAAAGAATTGATACCTGTAAAGAGAGTGTGTAGAAGGAAGGAACTAAGTGGATCTGCATTGGCATTGAGTGTTGTTACCAGATCATTGTAATACCTGTTGATCTCTAATCACTTCAACAATTGGAAAATCCCTTAACAGGGTAGCTTTAACTAGCTTGCTGTAAATCCTTTAACAGGGTGACTCAAAGCCATTGAGTTCATAAAATCCTCTAACAAGGTAACCTTTAATAGGGTTTAACCCTTAACCGAGTATTCTAGCCATCCCTTAATCGGGTGATCCCTAATAGGATCGGTTCCTAACAGAACCTGTTGTAACAGTCTTTAACCAGACTAGGCTCCTAACAGAGCGGACTTCTAAAGAGTTCAAAAATAGCTTGTGGGTATTCATCCCCACCATGTTTTTTCCCAGTTGGGTTTCCACATGAAAAATATGTTTGTCATGTGTGATGCCTGTTTCATGTGATGTTTTGTTATTTCCTGTTTAGTGATGAATCATGTTGTTCTAGTAAATTATTGTATCTCTGATGATAGATTATCTGTTAATGCATAAGGATGAAGTGAAAATGAGGGAGTAGATTTTATGAAAGCCAAGTGTTGTTGGGTTATGTCTTTCACAATCTCATTATTTTTAACCGGTAGTAATCTGGTTTAGACCAGTATTAGTGTTTGTCTGTCAAGTGCATTGTTTGCAGTCAAACTGGTTCTGGAGAAGTTTTTGTGTCTGTACTGATTCACCGCCCCCCCCCCTCTCAGTACCAGTTTGGTACTCACTATTTATCATTGAGTTATCAGAAACAATAATAGATAATAGGAAAGCATGCAAGCGACCTAGACGCTTGT
This sequence comes from Cryptomeria japonica, assembly GCF_030272615.1. Taxonomy (NCBI): domain Eukaryota; kingdom Viridiplantae; phylum Streptophyta; class Pinopsida; order Cupressales; family Cupressaceae; genus Cryptomeria; species Cryptomeria japonica. The sequence continues at coordinate 269,768,168 of NC_081405.1, forward strand.
TTTTATTCCTTTGGGCATTCTAATTTAAATAATAATTAATAATGTTTGGATTCAAACTAGATATACTTGGATGATAAATGAGTGCGTATTGAATGCTTTTAAATACTACATAGTAATAAATTATGTCAAACACTTACTAAGTTGGCTCCTAGTAGAAATGAAATAGATGGGTGTTGGAAAAAATTGTAATTTTAATTTTTAACTTCAAGGGTCAAATCCACACAAGGCAAGATCGATTTTACATTGTGAGATTGACCTATGACAAAGAAATGCTAATATCAATGTAGAGAATGAATATTTTTATTTAGGGGCATAATGAATATCAAATGTATGGGATAACATGCTTAAATTTCCCAACAAAAATTGTTGCTTTAATATCAATAGATCCATATACCTCTAGATTTATAAACCTAGAGTTGTACAACAATAGATTTCCTAATTTATCTTATTAATCACATTTTCTAACAACCTAGTCTATTGCAATTAGTTAAGTTGCAATGTAATGTTAATTGTATGAAATCAATAATAAAATCAAATAAACAAGGCACAAAATGAAAAAAAATACACTATAAATTTCATCTACCTAGAAAATCCAAGTGGCTGAAAAACTCAATGAAGAATAGGAAATCTAGCACCCCATTCACTATGATGGTATGAATACATAGATATTTTCCAATGCAATGGTTGTATTATCTTAGCTGTAACATATTCCTAATGGGTTCGTCCCACCAAAGTATCCAATTTGGATCAAAGATAGACTTTTAGGTTTATACTATAAAGACAATCAATCAGAGACATGTGCTCAATTTATATTTTATGAAACAAACCCATAGCTCCTTGTAGTTGTTGTGAGAATTTTTTTATCCTTTATAGACTTTGGTGATAACCGATTATGTACATTGTTGTAAGAATTTTTTTATCCTTTATAGACTTTAGTGATAACCAATTATGTACATTGAAAAAATTCAAGTGTCTTAGACATTAGGGGCAGATGCTCAAAATATGGGTAGGGGTATTAGCTTGATAGTAGGGTACTATCTAATATATAGTGGTGAGTGAGTGGCTCCCTTTCACTTCACAACTATGATAGATATAATGGTTGGTAAGTTCCCTTTTCACTCTTTCTATTTTATTAGCAATTTGGAAAAATAAGTTTATATATTCAACCAACTTCCTTTCTTCTACTCAAAAAATACATATTATTGCTATCCATTCTTATGTTGATGTGGAACAATAGGAGAAGATGCCAAAGAGATACTATTTTGGATGATTCCCTAAATTAAGACTTATTTAGCCTCTTTAAAAAAATTGCTAGATGTTTCAACAACATATTAATAGATTTAGGTGAAAATAAATTGTCATATTAATCCAAGAAGCCCCCATGTTCATACAAGCATTACCTAAAATTCAATCACATCCCAAAGAGGATCAAATACACCCTTATCAAGCCTCCCAAAAGTGTGAAAATATGCCAAATGATTATAGAAATGTGGTTGTAATAATTTATCATTAGCATATAACCTTAACTTCTAATAGCCATAAATTCAATATAGTAACTTAAAATTAAGTTTATTTTATTTGAAATAACACAGATTATTTAGAATAATTCAAATAAGGAAAAAATTTCAATTTGGATTTCATTTGATATAATTCTAAGGCTTGTAATAGTCATACAATTATTGAGGTTCACAATGACCTTAATGGTCTAAATTCTATAATTCTTCCTCATGCATAAAGTATTTATTTTTTCCTATTTATGGCTAATATACATAAGGAAAGTGCTTGAAGTTTTTAAGAAAAAAATAGGCGTGTATCATTACTACAAGAAAGCCACAACCTTAGAAAAAATATTTAGAATTGGTGTATGCCAACTTGTAACTTAATAGAACACATGCAACATGTATAAAAACTAAAATAACACTTGTAGGAGCTAATTAGACTTGTATTGTAGCTATATGAATAAATATATCTTGTTCAATAAGTGAATTAATGCAATGATAATATAAAAGTAAATGTTCAAATTTAATTTGGATCATGTGATAAACCATTACAAATCTAAAATATAACTTGGAGAAGCATAAATTCAAAACAATAAATAAAAAATAGAAAGCACATATTAATACATATAAAACTATATGTACATGGATAAATTATTTGAAGAAGAAACCTCACCATCAAAAAGAGGACAAGTGAATATTTATCCAATTGAAATGTTGCATTAAGACATCTAACTTTCTCCCTTCAATAGTTTTGAATTTTGGTACTATAATAGTGCTCAACTTGAAAAAGACCCATAAAGAACTATCTTAGGCATTCAATTTATAGAGAATTGGTAGAGAAAATCATGAATGGTTTCCCAAAGCAAACCAATCAAAACCCATGGTATTCATAAACAAATTCAATGCTACCCACAACCAATCAAGCAATGCTCCATGAATAACAACCATTATTAACATTATATTTGATCCATGTTAAAAGTGATCACACATTCCAAAGTATTTCATTACAAAATGGAATGACCAAATAATATGGATGCTACATACCATAGCAAGATGCACTATGTTCTCTCCTAGAGCCAAGGATTGGGAAGATGGCTTAAGTGAATCCAAATCACTTTGTAATTATCATCATCATAGATAACCTACCATATTAATGTCACTACGACTAATATTCCATGTTACAAGGATAAACAATAATAATAATATCTCTCAATTGCTTACATGTGTGTCCCAATATCCATTCTCAATATTTTGGAGATCCAACATTAGTACATAGGATTGCAAGGTTAATGCTATGTTATTCTAACATTTTACCACTTTATATTATATATAAAATGACAAAAATAAGAAACATAAAATGAATTTTTATCGTATCATTCAAGGTCCATGGCCTCCCTACACTTAGAAAACTTTTCAATTGTAATAACCCACTCTACTCAACCCAAAAAAAATTGACTATTTAATATATATATATATATATATATATATTCTTAATTGTGTTTGATTCAATCGCATACTCTGGGCATCTATTTAAACAGAATAGGCATCCATCCATCTAGGATAAGCATCTAACCATATGGGTTAGGCATCTGCCCTCATGGGGTAAGATGTTTCATCTATCCAATTCGGGATAGGAAGTGCTCTGGCCAGAGACTTAGACTCGTTGAGACCATCTGGGTCCTAAGTCACTCTCTAAGAACTACACTCCTCTACTATGAGTGCACCAAGGTCATTGTACTTAGGAGTAAATAAAATGACATAATCCAAGCTTGAAGTTGGCCTCAGAATTTGGCCTAAAGCCTTGGGAAGTCAAGCAAATACATACAGGATTCCTTCCGAGTATGCATTGAATTTATTTATTTATTATTATTATTATTATTATAAATCTTTCAATTAGTAATTATATATACTTCGATTGAAAGACCAAAGGACCTTGCAAATCATCTCCTCGCTTTAACCAAAATCTTAATCCCCATCCCCAAACGCCTAAGTACTAGGGACAACTTCGTCCCTAGATTGCCTAAATACCCATTTTGGCATGGGATCAAGGCGTAAAGTATGTAGTTCTATTTTCTAACTAGGGTTTAATGTAAACTATTTTGGTGGGTACGCAACCCTTTCTAGGGTCAATGTCCTAGATAGTTTCTCTGTAGTTACTACCCACGTTGGTAGCTCTATAGTAAATAAACTCAAGGTGGCCCTTTTCTTGTGGCCTAAAAGACTAAGTCCTACTTCTGATCATGAGCTTCACCCTTAACCCATTATCATCCACTGAAAACTTCAAGAGAAACAAAATCCAACATCATACGCAACCAATCCCTAATGGGTATTTTCTATGGTTTTACTGGGTGGATGTAGAATACATTTCTTAAATTTATCTTTATAGATTATCGATCCAAGGGGGATTACCCGCCCCTTGGAATTTAACTTCCAAATGGCCCGTATTATTCCCCGATGATTTATAGAGATGATACCACATATGTTATTGTTGCAGCTTTATTAGGTGTTAAGTGCAGTAGTTCAACACGACGACACTACCTGTAAGCGTGACCCAGGACACCATAGATACCAAACACTACTAGGTTTTTGTTTGCAACACCTCTTGTTTTAGTTAACTAACTAGGTAATTATGAGAGCTTAAGCTTATAACAACTATGAAAGAACTAGCTAAAATAAACATCATCTTATTGCAACTTTTAAAAAAAAAGTTTAGATCATTATTTGCAAGACAAACAATTGAAAATAACTAATTTCATGAAAATAGGGTAACACTTTTTTTTAAAAACCATTCATTTACTACTTTGAAGATTAACCTTCAAAATGAGTGAACTATTATATCTAGTTTTACAATTTGCATGATAATAATGAATAAAAAAAAGTAACTTGCATGAGAATAATAAATGCATAACTTGCATGATAACAACTAAGTGTGTAACTTGCATAAATCACATGAAGGAATAACAATGTTCATTTCCTTAAATAAGGGTAACTTGAAATTAAATATTTAATCATTTCTTTGAATTAACGATTGGTTAAGGAGACTATGAATCTAAAACATGATCACTTGGAAGGAAGGTTCTTTAAGACCTTAGATGATTTGATCAAATTTATTAACTTAAATTGATGATTAAAATAAAATACCAACTAAATAACTTAATAAGTTTTAAGCCTTTAGAAGAGACTAAACTATAAAGTCTAGTTACAAATCAATCTACAAATTTCAAAAAAAAATTACTCCAATCATTTGAAAGAATGAATTCCTCAAATAATTTAAGTTTAATGATCAAATTTATATTATTAAAATAAATCATAACACAATCATTCTATCTATATATTTTTATTTATTTAACAAATCTATACAAATCAGATTTTATATATAAAATAATAAATAATAAAATTTTCTTCTAAATTTACTCCAATCATTCGTAAGAATAAATCCCCCAAATAATTTAAGTTTAATGGTCAAATTTTATATTAAAATAAATCATAACCAATTAACACAATTATTTTTATCTATATATTTATTATTTTTTTATAACGATCCAATACAAAATAAATTTTATATATAATAATGAATGATAAAAAAAATGTTAATTATAATTTATTTATTATAAAACGAATTGTATATTATTAATTTTTTATACTTTAAAACTAATTATATTTCTAAAAAAAGGAAATGTTATATATATATTAAAAGTCCCCCCGCCCACCCACCCCTGCGGGCCTACAAATGCAAGTCGCAGGAGTGGGGGTCACGGGCCTCCCACCCCCCTACAACCATACGACAGTGACGACAGGGGTAGTGGGGGGTACTGCCCCCCACTCCCTCCCGCATGCACAAATCATTAAAAAAATAAAATTGATAATATATATATATATATATATATATATATATATCGCTGATAAACTCTCATAGTATGGTTTTTGTTTTTGATAGAGGTAAAAGGCTGCTACTATGTTGATTATATGCAGACAGTGGTTCTGCCACTGTCCTTCTAATTGTTCCTATGGGTCAGCCCCCTCATTTTTGGCTACTTTTAATATAAAAACAACTCATATATATATATGACATGTTGTGTATATATTTTTTTATTATTATTTCATAACAGAGAAATATAAACCACAGAAAAATAGGTATGTTCAGAGAGAGAATGTAAAATTCTCTATGATCTCATATATATATATATATATATATATATATATATATTGATGCTCTACGAAATGGGGCAAGGTTAGACTAAAACCTGTGGTCGTATAACACACAAAAACAAAGAAACAAAGGCAAATGTTAATGTTAATCAACCAAAAACTAGTCTAAGAAGGCATACCAAAATAGACACTAAAAACAAAGTAAAGCATTTAACTATGAATATAAATGAAAGAAGACATCTCCAAATGCCTTCTACCATGCTCTTAGCTCCTTCTCCCTTGTTCCTCTCCTCTCCAAGTTCCAAATTAGTGTAGCTATTTGTAGCTTTTTGCACTATGGATGCTTGTGGAGGTTCAAGGTTGTAGATGATTATGAAAAGTATGCAAATGCAATCTTAATAACCAAATAAGGATGAGTTATCTGAATGCTATTTGTTAATTTTAACCAAAAGAGTGAATATGAGTAAGATATGCTAAATGCTCTCTAAAATTCTCTATAACTTAGATACATACAAGTTTTCAAGATCTAGATTATGAAGAAATGAGTTCTACTTATAGAAAAAATGGAGCAATGGATTGTTAAGATTGAGTAATCTCAACAAGGGTTGGGATTGAATGATATTCAATCCATGTGATGGCTTTCAACCAAATCCCAGGATGACAAGTGTCAATATGAGATAGGTTGAGAGGATAGAGAATAAGCATTAAATGCTTGATATAACCTGAAGGTTAACTTGGGAGTTAAGGTCAAGGTTGGGTTGAGTGAATAAATTCTTTATTCAAAGAATAAAGCTTTTATCCAATGGATAAACTCTTGTGCAAAGGTTAAAGGGATAACCATGGTCAAAGCAACAAATGCTTGAGAAGACACATGGATCACATGAGGGTTGAGTTAGGGGTTAAAGTCTTTAACCATGGGTGCAAGTGGATTTAACCATTAATGGTCATGTAAGAGCCATAAGTGGTTTGGAAGACTTTAGAGGTTAAATTGTTGAACACACAAAGCATTAAATGTTTTTAAAAAGACTTTGAAGTCTTTGAGAAGTGACTCCAAGTTGCTTAGGAATGTGACAATAATTAGGGAATGGATTAGGCTAATTAGGAAGGGTTTAGAAAAATCTAGAAGGGGGTTTAGGAGTGCAAGTGGATTTGGTGGGTGAGGGAAAATAAGATTTTAATTAAAATAAAATAAATTTATTTCAACTTGTGGTTGTAACTTGCATTTGTAGGAAAATGCAAGTGGGGGGGGAAGTGAATGATTTAAATAAATGTTTTATTTAATTTATTTAAAAGAAGAAAGGGGATTAAATTAAATAAATAAGATTTATTCATTTAATTGATTTGTAAATTTGGTTTAATGAATTAATTAAAATAAATTGAATAATTTATTTAATTAATAGGAGAATGTTTGAAGATGAATTAATTAAATATTAATTTAATTAACTAATGGCTAGTAGGTTTTTAATCAAATAAATAGCAAATATTCATTTAATTAAAATGGACAGATTTATGTGACTACATTTGGCCCTCTTTGAGACGGTGCGGTTTATTGCATCATTTCAAAGAAAGAAAAATAGGTGTGAATAAATGCCCCATAAAATATTAATTTAATGGGTGGTATGCCTCCTCGAGAGATGGGCCCAAAAATTTTGAAAAATCGAGCGATCTCTCAAAAAAGGATGAAAATTGGCAGGGTGGTAGAAGAGAAGATATTAGCAACGTTGGTAAAAAATAGAAGAAATCGGAGATAAAATGAAGAAATGGGAGGCTCAAGAAGTTCACGGGGACCATGGTAGTCAGCGGGGGAAATTAGGATTACAACGAAGGGTATATATGGGGAGGAAGGGGTAAAGACAAGCTCATTTGCATTCGCGTCTATAGTGAAATTTGAGCTCTGATAGTGACCTTTTGGAAGAGTAAGCAGCAGTCAGGATGCCAGTTCCCATAGCAGAGCACCGATTAGAGAGAGTCCAACGATTCCAGCAGCCAGACGACTACGGACCAGCAGTATGTGAATTTGAATTTTTGATATGTTTTTTCCTTAGTCCAAGTTGAGTCAACACAATAGCACTAAAATTGTGTTTTGGTGCTATTGTAAATTTAATTAGCGCTATTGTGTCACTATAGTGCTATTGCATAGTGGTTTTAGCATTGTTGTCAAAAGTTGCGCTATGATATAGTTGTTTTAGCGCTTTTGTTTGTGTAGCACTATTGAGTAGTTGATTGAGCGCTATTGTTGGTTTAGCGCTATTGCATAGTTGATTTAGCACTTTTGTGATAGTATTAGCGCTGATGTGTAGGAAGATAGATGCCCCAGTGTGTTTGAAAAAGGATCTCCTGATGCCAATGATGGATGGATGGAGATGTGCAGTGAGAGTTGTTTTGAACCAGAGCAGCCCTGATGAGACTTAGGTCATTAGGATAAATGCTTGTTGAAGTCTAGGTGTGTCATGATTGATTACCTATTGAGACCCGAAGATACTTGATCAAAGTATCTGTTGATAGTCTAGGTTTAAACTTAAAAAAGTTTGAAACAAAACAACTGATGATGATGGTTGATGCACGTGTGTAGGAGGATCTACGCATCTTACAGATGCGCGAGAGACATCTCGTGACACAGGGGCTATGCGATCGTTTAACAGAGGCCGAGGTGGATTGTATTGCAACAACAAGCCCGTACGACGTTATGTATATGCCCATGATTCAGATGAATCGCGGGTTGATCATAGCATTGGCTGAGCGATGGCATAGTGAGACATGTACATTTCACTTGGCATGGGGGGAGATGACAGTGGCACTAGAGGATGTATGGCGCATCTTGCACATTCCTATTCGAGGAGAGCTGGTGAGCTATGACCAAGCGTGGGGGACATTAGCAGTGCAGAGATTTTTTGAGGAGGATGTCTTTATTGATGATGGGTCGATAGCCTGGGAGGACATAGTAGCCTTATATAAGCCATTACTAGCAGTGCTATCAGGGATTGTTGGGGGATTGTTGTGTCCAGATCAGTGATCGCATGGACTTGATGTTGGTTGGGGTTAGGTGATCGAGTAGATGATTACAAAGGGGACCCAGTTTGCATGGGGACTGTGCGTGCTATCGCACTTATATCAGGATCTACATGAGGTAGTATATCGAGGGAGGGGTTCATTGGGAGTGGGTATCATGTTGCTGCATATCTGGGCATGGGAGCACTTACTAGTTACCCAACTAGTCAGTCTGAGATTCCGAGCAGTGGATCAGCCATGTGTACATATATATGGTGGTATGATGAGTCAACCCCACCTGGGGAAGTTAGAGTGGTGGCGGTGAGCACTGGATGACTTGGATATAGTGACTTTGAGGCCGTATATTGAGTGTGAGCCATGGGAGGATGATGCAGAGGCATTTTCGTATGTGTTCATGACATGATGCCTCATTGGTAGGATAGCCTACAATGTGGAGAGATGGTTGCCTAGCAGGGTGTTAAGACAGTTTGGGCGGAGGCAGGGATTGCCTAGTGGTTCAGGAGAGTATGCACAGGTAGTCTAAGAGAGGTACCTATGGGGGCCAGTGCTACCATATGATCAGGCATTGGCAGAGTTCTGCATTTTACAGGTGAGACCATGGTAGATGAGGTTGGGGGTAGTAGATGGTGGGGTGTCAAAGGAGTACACACAGTATATTGCAGCACATCCGATTCCTCAGATATCAGATCCGATAGAGCCGATTCCAGATTTTGAGGAGGATAGGGGATGGAGACAAAGGAGGAGAGGAGGTCACGGAGTAGTAGATGGACAGGGGAGAGGGGATGGTGGTGGTGGAGATGGTGGTGGTGGGGATGGAGGAGGAGGGGGTGGTGGGTTTGGAGGAGGTGGTGGATTCAGAGGTGGAGGTGGGGGTGGTGGACGATTACAACAAAGAGGGAGAGGTGGGCAGCCATTGCGGCTATCTCAGGGACCTTTGATGTAGGGAGGCATGAGATTAGGTGGCAGGGATGTAGGTGAGGGATAGGCACCTATGGATATAGGGGAGGAAGCGACTGGAGAGGGAGCCACTGGAGAGGCGCCTATGGATATGGGGGAGGGAGCTACAAGTGGAGATCTAAAGGATCATATGATAGGATATTTGCAAACTTGCGTAGAGGATTTGGAGGTAGAGGTAGTAGCGACAGATGTGTAGTTGTTTGCACGAGAGCCAGAGCTGACTGTAGTGTTGCGTGAGAGGGATGATGTAGTGGAGAGATTAGCAGAGTTGCAGGAGAGAGTCCAGGTTGGATTAGGAGCACAGGGTCCTACAGGCGAGGTGATGAGGGAGATTCAATGAGCACAAGTGGAGATAGAGTATTGGTAGGGGTTATATGAGCAGGTGGTGCCAACTAGTCAGCGAGCACTAAGTTATTCCCAGATGTGGTAGGCGAGATCAGAGCGGTCTCAGAGGATGCAAAGCAGTGGTGGTGTGATGGGTTCTCCACGGAGAGATAGATGAGGTGGTACGGGGGCTAGTGGGGGAGCAGGTGGTGATGGTGGTGTAGCATCTAATCAGAGTGGCATCTGAGAGAGCATTTTGTATGCATGTTTTTACATTGTCATTTTGGGTTGTGTCTTGGATGGCTCTTGGTAGCCGATATTTTGGACATTATTGTACTATGATACATGTATATTTTTGGCGATATGATATGATATATGAGGAGATTCCATATTTTGTGATGATATGCATTTTGATGACATGTATGGATGCTTATGCAGGATGATGATTTTACGCTTAGATGGATAGTTGTACTTGCTATATGTATGTGTTTATGAGATGATTCCTATATGCATGTTTTATGATAATGTATTTTTACATGGTGTCGATATGCATATTTTATGATGTGATGCGAATATGTGGATGCAGGTGGATATGCATGAATGATTTATGTATGTAAATGCGATGATGATGATATGTGCATAATGAAATGATGATTATGATGGTACTGTGGTTTTTATGTTTTGATGAGATAATGATATGTAATGATGTTTACGATATAATGTGCTAAAATTAATGATTTTATATATGTAAATGCATCTAGAGGGTCATTAGATGAATGTAATATGGATAAACAAGTGTAAAATACAAATGTTTAAATGATAATTTCTAAATGAATGCATATGGATAATATATGAACTTATGTGGAAAGTAATGGTTTTATTATGATTCTAAATGGTGAAAAATATGATGAAGTGAAATGATAATGTAATGACAATGCAACTAATGGGCAATGAATAATTGCACCTTAATGCATTGTAATGAATCCTTAAATGAAAATGCAATGAATGAGTATAAGAATATACTAAATGGATAAATGAATGCACTTAACTAATGGATAGATAAATAAATGTATGCAACTATGGAAATCTAAACAAATGTATGGTACACACATGTTTAATATGATGATAAATGATGATTGGTAACTAATACTAAATGAATGCATAGTAATGGCTAATAATGGTGGTAAATGCAATGATGAGGAATGTATAAATGAATCTAAAATGTCATGATATGCAATGATGAAATGATATAATAAGACTAATACCAATAAATGATAATGAACTATATGTAGTTAAATGCAACTAAATGATATGAAATGCACTCTATGAAAATGCAACTAAATGTAATGATGAAGATATGATCATGATAGATGAATGCAAGGCTGTGTAGACTTTGCATGATGCATTGATGATGTATCAGAGTACTTTGTCATGATTGTATCCAAGACCAATTCAATTTTCACATAACTGCTCATTTTAACTTTGTTCACCTTTACATACAAAACCATGCATATGAATAATAAATGAGTAAATGGATGGGCGATATGCAACGGAATGCAATATAAACAGATGAGATGGAATGACGATCCATAGTGCTTTATTTTCATCATTGAGCTTTAAAATGTTGTAAGAAAATACAAGCAACTTGACATAATGATTCAATATGACCTGAGTATTCCTTACATGAATTTTGATATAGCAAGTTAATACAAGCAACTTGATATAATGGATCAAGTTGACTTGAGTATTGCTTGCGGAACAGACAAGGATTATCTCCTTTCATGCATGACTTGGAACGTCCTCCTTGATCTTTTTCCGATCATATCTTGAGACAAGTTCATACCATAGTAAGAGATAAACCATTATTGAGTTTGGATGAGGTAGTAGGAACCAAAGATGGAGAATGGTACCTGCAAGCAAACAACATATATAAAGAATAAAGAATATGGACCCTCGATAATGGTTCATGCTCATATGGTCAAATTATACGATGTAGTCAGCAAGCCGTAGTGATCTACGATTGTATTTTGCCTATGATCATGTAGCTTAGTGAACTTCCCACGTAGACACCATTATTACATGCCCCAAAACTTCATCGGAATAATTCACAGAAGATATACAAACAATGTTGTAGGAACCATCTCGGCTACTCTAATCACCTACGGATATCCTGGAGTAGTGTAGGAACCTGATATATATATATATATAAATGAATGAATAACCCACAAATCTAACAAAGTACTTGATAGCTTAAACAAAATTTTCTTGTCAAAGAAAATGTCATCTTGTCTTCGTTTTGGTAAGGAAGGATGTATCCTTGTTAAGACAGTTGGTGTGTCGATTGTTGATTGTTTGGTTGATCAGATAAGTGGTCATCGTTTGAGTATTCCACAATGTTTGCTTGGTATCTGCTTGAATTTGTATATATAAAGTGTTGCCATGTTTTTGTTTTTTTTATGTTTTCTGATGTTTTTGGATTTTGTGAGATAGTTTTCCAATGTTTTTGGTATTTTGATGATTGTTTTGAATGTTTTTGGATTTTGTGTGACAATTTTGAATGTTTTTTGGATTTTGTGAGATAGTTTTGAATGAAGAACTCAATGAATCAAAAAATAATGTAGAATCCACTTCCATCTACTAGATTAAGGGCATTGCCCCCAATTTAGATACGACTTATGAAAAAGTGGGATGCAAGATGCTTGGAGTACTATCCTTGATTGCAGATCAATAACAAGCCATGGTTTGGACGGATGGATGAATGGATGAAATGAATGTGATCGCAACAAGTCTAAAAGACAATGGAGCCATAGCCTTTACAAGTGGTGCCTGTTTGCCAGGTTTTGACCATCGCACTTACCCAAGGTGCCACCGGAGTGGTTGTTCACTGTTTGGATACATGATTTTTCTTTACTATTTTGATGTTTTTGTAGTTTCTTCAGGACATTTTTCTAAATGTTTTTGGTGTTTTTCCTGATATGCATGGGAGCCTGATTCTCTATGCAACTTATGTATAAAACTTTTTAAGGTGCATGTTGTTGATCGGATCTGCTAGCGGTTCTCCTTCTGAAGTAGCCAACTGATATGCCCCGGACCCAAATAAAACAGTGATAACATATGGACCCAGCTAGTTTGATTCAAACTTTCCTTGATGTTCTCGATTTGGTTGGTTATGAGGATTCTCTCGAAGAACAAGATCACCTACCTCAAATGTATGAGGTCTAACTTGATGATTAAAGCTTCTGCTCATGCGCTGCTGATAGGCTTTGAGGTGATTGTATGCAACTTGTCATTTCTCATCAAGTAGCTCTAAGTCTTGGAGATGGGACACTCTGTATGCTTCATCATCAATGAGATTATGCAAGGAAACCTATAGAGAAGGTATCTCAACCTCAATAGGTAAGATAGCTTCAACGCCATAGACTAGTGAGTAGGGAGTTGCGCCTGTAGGGGTTTGAATGGTAGTTCGATATGCCCATAGTGCTGGATTCAATTCAACATGCCAATCACGACCGACATCATTGACTATCTTCTTGAGGATTCTTAATATGTTCTTGTTTGATGCTTCGGCTTGACCATTGCCTTGTGGATAATAGGGAGTGGAAAAGTGGTGCTAGATGTGAAATTTCTCACAAAGTTCACAGACATCTTGATTTTTGAAGGGAAGCCCCTTATCTGTGATGATAGACATGGGTATACCATACCGGCAGATGATGTAATTAAGGATGAATGAGGCGATCTTCTTGTCGGTGACCTGGGTAAGTGGAACAGCTTCGATCCACTTTGTGAAGTACTCGGTGCTGGTAATAATGAATTTGTGGTCGTTGGATGAAGATGGATGGATTTTACCCATAAGGTCAAGTCCCCATTGACAAAAAGGCCATGGTGTTGTGATTGGTTGCAATTCTTGTGCTGGTGCATGTATCAGATCTCCATGAACTTGGCATTTCTTACATTTTCTGACAAAATAGTAGGAGTCTTTTTCCATGGATGGCCAATAGTATCCAATGTGCATGAGTTTCTTGGCCAGTGATGGACTACTTGCATGAGTTCCACAAATTCCTTCGTGTACCTCCTCCAAGGCCTTTGTTATCTCATCTTGTTCCATACATTGAAGGAGAGTACCATCCAGACTGTGTCGGTATAGGGTTTCAACAATAATGGTATATCGAGCGATTTGGCAAATGAAGGTTTTATGTTGGTTATTCAATTGGTCAGGAGGAAGAGTGTGATCACGGAGGTAGGTGTAGAACTCACCGTACCATGGGGATTTGGAACTGACAAGGTGACATATTATCTCAAATTCAGGGATATCATAAGCGTGAATCCAAAGTTGTTCGACCAAGAACTTGTAGCATATTGAATTTTGTGGAAGATCTAGGAGAGATGCAATGGTAGCCATAACGTCAGCGGCTCAATTCTGATCTTTGGGTATCTGCTCAAAGGTGATAGTAGTGAATGATGTTTTTAATTTGTCCACCATTTATTTATACAGCATGAGTTTGTCATCCTTGGTCTGATATTCATCTATTGCTTGTCAAATGACCAGTTGGCAGTCGCCATATACTTGTAGTTCTTGTAACTTCCATTGTATGGCTAGCCTAAGTCCTGTGATCAAGGCCTCATATTCAGCTATGTTGTTTGTACATGGAAATGTGAGCCTGTAAGACTTTAGGATGTTGTCACCTTGAGGTGTGATAAATAGAATGCCTGCCCCCGAGCCATGCCTAGTGTATGAACCATCAAAGTATAGTTTCCATGGTTGTGCTGCTGTGATCATGAATATCTCCTCATCTAGAAAATTGGAAATGAGAGGATGATCACCTATGAGGGAAGCATCGGCAAACTGATCTACAATAACTTGACCCTTAATAGCCTTATGGTCCACATACTCGATGTCAAACTCACTTAGAATCATCACCCATTTGGCCAAGCGGCCTGTCAATGCTGCTTTACTGAGTAAGTACTTGAGTGGATCAATCTTTGGAATTAGTTGTACTTTATGTGTTAATAGATAGTGCCTTAGTTTAGTGGCTACCAAGATTACTACTAGGCAAGCTCGCTCAATAGGTGTGTAATTGAGTTCATAGCCAACCTGTGTGTGAGAGATGTAATAAACAACACACTCTTTCCCTATGGCATTGTTTTGTGCCAATAGTACACCCAATGTTGTATTTGTTGTTGATATATAGAGTAGTAGAGGCTTACTTGGATCTGGTGGGATCAACAATGGTGTATTCATGAGATAGTCTTTAAGCATATGGAATGCTTATTGGCATCTGGTATCCCATTGAAAGTGGATGTTCTTGTGTAATAGGTGTGTAAATGGGTGACACTTATCTACCAGTTATGCAATGAATCTTCAGATGGATTGTAGTCGTCCTTGTAATGTCCTTAGCTGACTAATGTTCTTTGGTGGTGGCATGTCCATGATTGCGTTGACCTTTGCAGGATCAACCTCAATACCTTTAATTGAGACAATCTATCCTAGAAGTTTCCCTAAGGTTACTCCAAAGACACATTTCTTTGGGTTGAGTCGAACATGATATTGTTCCAGTCGATCAAAGATTTTCTCTAATATTTCTAGATGACCTTCTCTTGTTAGTGATTTTGCCAATAAGTCCTCAACATAATCTTCCATTATAGTATGCATCATGGCATGGAAGATGGTGGTCATTTCTTGTTGATAGGTCATTCCTGCATTCTTTAGACCAAAAGGCATTACATTCCAGCAATATGTTCCCCATGGACATGTGAAGACCATCTTATGTTGATCCTTTGGTGCGATCTTTATCTGATTGTACTCAAAAAAACCATCCATGAGTGAAAGCATGGCATGTCCTGCTATTAGGTCCACTATTATGTCAATGTTTGGTAGGGGGAAGTCATCTTTAGGACATGCTCTATTCAGATCTTTGAAGTCAATATAGATATGGATGCCCCCATTTGGTTTGCCGACAGGCACAATATTGGATATCCAATCCGCATAATCAATTGGTCGAATAAAACCAACATCTAGGAGTTTCTTAAGTTCTACTTTGACTAGTACTGCAATCTAAGGATGCATCTTGCGAAGCTTTTGCTTGATAGGTTTGGCTCCTTTTGTGATGGTGAGGTGATGCATGACTAAATTAGGATCAAGACCATGCATGTCTACATATGACCATGAGAAGTTGATCTGATGCTTCTGGAAGAACTCTACAAACTTAGGCTATTCCTCTGGAGTTAAAAGAGAGGCCAAATGTATGTAGTGAGCAATTTCAAGAGTCCCTACATTGTATTCTTTTGTCTCTTCAATGAGAATTATTGATCGATCTTGTTGTGTACTAGAGGGGAGAATGTCAAACCTTTCATCCTCAGGCACCCCATAGAGGTTTTCACCATTGGATACGCTCTTTCTTTTTACTTTTGTGAAATCAAACAATGCCACAGTGTGGTTTTCACTGGAAGATCCATGTTTTATTGTTATATTTTTGCAGTTGAAAGGTTTGGCATCCACCCTGAAGTATGTTGCGCTATTAAGTTCAATGGTGAATCTAGCTTTGTGATCCCCGCTTGGTATGTTATCCCGTAGTTCCAAAAAGTCAATGATCGCCTCATCATTTTGGAAATGGTTAAGAAATGGGGGATTAGGTTGGTTCCATTCGATGAGTTCAGGATGGATAATGGGCATTACCTCATCGATTAGGTTAAGTTCATTAGATGTGTCAGTGAGGGTTAAGACATTATGTTGAAGGTCATTGATGGTACTCTCCTTGTCAAAATTAGGTGTAGGATGTGACGTAGGGTTTGTGGAAGATGTTTCCAGCTCAAGAACCCAAGAAGTCTTTATCTGTGCTCCTTCGTAAATAGGGATGTCTTTGCGGGGTGGAGGTAGTGATGTCTCTTCCTCATCTGAAGTATTAAGCTGGATGGAATCAAATTCCCATTCATGTGAGTCAGTCTCTGAGCCGCTTTCCAATATCCGATTACTATACCATACTAGGATGTCCTTTGAGTTAAACATTGCAGGAGTGATCGGTTTTGTAGATGAAATGATTGGTACTGCAGGAAGGATTATGGGGATCAATGAATCTGATACAAGGAGTATTGGTAGTGTTGACTCTATTGCTTCTATTGGAACTGCTGGTGTCATAGATACTATTGTGGGTTATGATATAGCTACTGCTACTAATGGTGCTCTTGATGTTATTGTTGATGCTGATGGGATCGTTGGTTTGATTGGTGGGATGAAGGGTGTTGTAGATGGTTTTGCTAAGATTTTAATCCTTAATGGAGCAGTTGGTGTGGTGCGTGGTGTTGCTGATATAACCAAAGGTGACCTCTTTGTAATAGGTTGATATAGTTGTTTGTTGGGTTTCCCTTTGAATCTGAGTTTAGGAAAGATCTCCTTTTGAAAGCCTAGTCCTGTGTTATCTTTGGGCTTTAATTCCGGCTACAGTAGTGCATGTCGTCCTTGCTTGCAAGGTCCCAAAGCACTCTGACCATCATAACCCATTCTTTGCATAATGAGAAGGCCTTTGCCATACTGATCTATGGGAAGCTTAGCTTGCAGAATATCAGTGGTGATGGGATCTTTATAGATCCATTCTGCTAAGTCCTCATCTCCGGTCTCTTCTTCTTGACTCTTTCCAAGGATGAATGGCGTCAAAGTACATGCTAGCTTGTCCAGTGGCATTTGAAGTAACCATTGATATTTTCCATGTGTCCTAGGAGAAGTGGGAATTTGTCCAACACAAAAGAGTTGGTTGAGATTGTATTCCCCAGGACCTTTCTCTGTTATTTTCATCTTGAGCTTCTCTTTCTTGGGTATAGTGGTGTTTGAAATGGAAAGAGAGGATGGACTTACGTATGATGTGGATGAGATGGATTCTCTATTGTTGGGAATGGTAATCTCTGGTTGATGACGTATTATGATAATATGCAAAGGGGTTTGCATTGCCCAGGATTGTAATTTCTACAACATTATGTGGGAACTTGATACACTGATGGTAGGTGGATGGAACGGCTTGCATGGCATGTATCCAAGGTCTTCCTAATAATAAATTGTATGGCAGAGGAAGGTCCAGAACTTGACAGATGATGTGTTTCACCATAGAGCCCACTCGGATTGGTAGCACCATAGCTTCTTTGGATGAACGCTCTACATCATCATAGGCTTTGATTGTTATCTTCTTGTGGGGATCCACTGATTCAATTGCATATCCCAAAGCTATGACCAATTGTAGCATATAGATATTCAAGCCTACTCCATTATCGATCAAGACTCGATTGATCCTATGTTGGTTGATAAACCCTTCAATGTGGAGTGAGGCGTTGTGAGGTTGCTGGAAGGATGAGTTGTCACTTTCAGAGAAAGTGAGACAAGGTGATGATCTTAGGTTTCCAACCATAGCTTGGAACTGATCTGTATTTAGGTGTGCAGGGATGACACCTCTTGGAGAGCTTGATCCAAGATTGTTTTATGGGATGGAGATAGGCACAATAGCTCTAAGATAGATATCAGTGCGAGCGTTTTGTCTAACTGTTCCACAAGGTTATACTACTTTGGGATAGATGGGGTGCCTTGTGGAGTTGCTTTTATGGTAATCTTGTCGCGACGTGTAACAACATTGCAAGTGGAGCTGGGATTTTTTATGGTAATAGTTGCAATTTGTTCACTGGCATCATATAGGTGATTCACAGTGTAATTATATGCATCTTGCGTATAATTGGGGGTATCTGTGTTTCACTCTGAAGTGGAAGGACCCCTTTGATCTTGTGATGGAAGTGGATTTTTAAACATGATATGATCATTGTTTGTTGTCTTTGGGTCATGTCCTTCAATTTTGATTTCACCTTGGTCAATAAGATCCTGAATAAGATCTTTCAATCTATGACAATTGCTTGTCTTATGTCCTTTCCCTTGATGGAAGTCACAATGCTTAGTATCCCTCCACCATGAAGGTTTGACTTGAGGTTCATAATTTGATGTTTTGGGTAAGGTAACCAGATTTTGAGAAACCAATTGACATAAGACTGTTTCGATGGGTTCCCCTAAGGGAGTGTATGTTCATTTTGGTTTAAAATTTTGTTGATGTTGTCTGGGTTCCTCTTGAGATGTGTTGCATCCTTGATTTGGAGGAGCAACTATGTTATTCTTGGGTGGGGGGTTCTATCATGCAAATCGAACCACAGGTTGTGCACTTTTGATAGTTCTTGCATCCACAACCCCATCGTTGACGACATTTTTACTTTTGTTCTAGAAGTTAGGCTTGTCACTATTGAAGCGTGCGCAAGGGCCATCCTTTGGTTCATTATATATTTTGATAAGCCCTTTTTTTATGAGAGCCCGCTCACATTTTAAGCCTTTGGTGATCATGTCATTGAAAGAGTCTGTGTCCTTTACGTCTAGGTGAAATTCCATTTCGTCATTTAAGTTGGAAATAAATGTTTCCACCAGTTGTTGTTCAAGTAACTAAAGAGAACGTCTGCTAGACATTTGACGCCATCATTGCAGAAAGACTGAAAATAGCTCACCTGGTTTTTGTTTAGTGTTAAATAGATCAGCCATTGTGATATCACATTCAATGTTGTGTGAGTAATGTGCCAAGAATTTTTGGATGAGTTCTTCAAATGTCCTAATGCCACCTGGTAATCGAGAAAACCATGATGTGGTTGTTCCTCCCAAGCTTTGGGGAAAAATTCACATTAGGTATGTATCCTCATATGCCACTACGAGGCAAGCTGAATGGAATTCTCTAACATGATCATGAGGATCTCCTTTTCCTCTATACTTTTCAAACTGGGGTGTTTCAAACCCTCACGAAAAAGGTGGCATATGAAGATTCCTATAAAAGGGATAGGGACAAATGTCATTAAGTGAAAATTGATTGGTTTTTACACCACTATGAAGTTGTTGGGTGAGATTTTTGATTAGTTGTCGCAACATGTCTATTTAATTTGGAGGAGGAGGAGGTGGGGGATTACCTTGATGAAGGTTATATTTGATGTGATCTCAACCTCTTTCATCCTCATTATGACTTTGGCATTCTGATGCTTGTCTTAGTTGTGCAACATCAAAGTCAGAGGGTAGTTTAGCCCCCTCTTGAGAAAGTCTTAAAAAGTGAGCATCTGCATTGCTCTTCAGTATTTCTTCAAAAATTATATTAAAGAGAGGGTTGTGTTGTTCCCTTTCTATTACTACAGGAGCAGGAGTACTTGGATTTTCATCATTTGCGTTTCCTCCAAGAGCTTCTTGGGATTCATTAAGATTTTCCTCCTCTTCTTCTTCAATTTCTTATTGTCTAGACCTGGATCTGGTATGAGCCATTTTGTTTACAAGTTTTTGTTGAAGTTTAATGAAAATGATGATGAGTTGGTGATTAAATGAAAGATTGATGTTTGGTGAAGTGTTTTGCATACAAATCCCTAGCACGAAAGGTAGATGTTACCAAAGTTCTTTCTTGAATTGCTTGTTGTGTTGGATTGACAAAGTTTGATGTGATAAGGTGTATAGGAATCTGAGATGTATTACAAACTTAACTACCTAGTAATGAGAGGATGCACTCATAGACTAGTTTTAACCTACGTAGAAATGTCTCTTAGGA